>NC_043746.1:28890407-29242907 GCF_902148845.1 Salarias fasciatus | reverse complement strand
GACTTTTGAAATTTACTCAGTTTTTACGGACAAAAATACATTTTGGTTTGCAATTTATCGACTTACAATAAATTGCAATGGTTTGTCAGAGAATTTGATTGGAAGTTGGGGAATTACCTTATCTCCTTATACAAACCAGAGACACATAAGCAAAGCTACATCAGGGTAGGTGGGATACTATAACAACATTGGACACATTGTTATACTATTCCACCCACCTTAATGAGGATCCTTTGGGCGTGGCGATCCCGTAGCCTTTGGAGTCGAGGTTTCCTCCAACCTTCATGGTGTCGCAGGGCTTTCTCTGCTCGATGTACTCGTTCATGGTGGACTCCAGCAGGTAGGCGTACTTGCCCTTGGACTTGCGGACCCTCAGGACGCCCTCGGCGGTGGTCTTCACGAACACCGAGGGCTCGGCGCTGCGCATGTACGTCCACATTTTGTCAAAGAGGGCGATCTTTGAGCGCTGCGGCCGGTAAAGACAGAGAGATGCCAAGTTAAAGCGCCAGTTAAGGTCATGAAATTGTTGTAGATAGCGTGATTTTCAGCGTTGTATATGCTGGTAAACTGTTTGGACAAATATCTTTTCCTGAAACATGCCTCACCCTGAAAAACTCTTTGGTGGAACCGGAGTCCAGAGTGCCGTAAGCGATCTCGGTTTGTTTGGCCAGGTCCTCTGCGCTCTCAATGGGGGAAACCATCCTCTCCACAGTCAGGAAGGCAGCCAGGTTGGCCGTGTAGGAGGAGATGATGATCAGAGTGAAGAACCACCAAACTCCACCGACGATACGCCCGGACAGAGATCTGAGGGAAAAAACAGGATGGAGATATCCAACTTTGTAAGATGACATTCAAGAACCGGATGTTTCAGTATTTCTGTACAGATAATAGATATTTTCAATCAGGCAAAATGTCAAAATGCAGCAGAAAAAAAAACAATGTTAAAAAAGGGAGCGTCACTATAACTAAGCAACTGTAGGATAAACTGTATCTCCAAAGGAACAGGTGATCGCAACAAGAAAAGTCCAACTGCTGACAAAGGCATGTTGCCGTGAGTTGGAGAGGTGATCTAACAGGAAGTGAGAGAGGAAGCCTTCTGACTGGGAGTCATGCTGACACTCATCACTTCCTGTGGTGGAGATGTGAAGGACAGCTCCGCTCACGTGTTGATTAGTCTGTATGACTGCAACCTGGCTGAGGCGGACGGAGAGTATCTGCTCTCACATTTCATTACATCCACACACACATCGCCACATGCCATCAGCAGAACTCCGTCCTGAAGCTCTTCTGATAACTTCCACTCATTCGCACACAAATGACGACAGTTTCCAGGCAAAGGCACTCTAAAGACAGCTTGACAAGCCGAGACGAGGGACTGAAAGACACTCCGCTCTGCCGGCTGGGCCCCGGACATCCCAATCAAAAGGCTCTGATCTTCCCAGCGTACCTGGGTGAGATGTCGCAGCCCTGCCGCATGAAGGCTCCCAGGGAGAACCACAGGCTGTTGAATATGCCGAACTCGTTGGTGGACTCGTTGGTCTGGATCTGGCCGTCCTCGTACTCCTCGGTGTGCCACTCGTAGGGGCTGAAGCGGCTGACCAGGAACAGCACCACGCTGACGCCGATGTAGGCAAAGACGATGCACATCCAGATCTCGTAGGCCAGCGGGTCCAGGAAGGAGAAGACCCCCGGCTTGGATTTCTGAGGCTTCTTGATCATGATGGAGATTCCCAGAGACATGAAGGGTTTGGAGAAGTCGATCACTTCCTCCCGGACCAGAGTGATGGTCAGCGGGGCCACGGCGATGTCGGCTTTCTGTCCAAACACACAGCGAGAGAAACGTTCTGCGTCAATTTGGAAAAAAAGTGGCTTCATCTGAGACGTTAAGCTTTTCAACTGATTGCCTGACTAACTCACCCCGTACACCAACTCTCCCACCATCCCGTTCCAGATCTTGGTCTCGGCGTCTCTGGCTCCGTACTTCCCGTCTCCCACGATCTTCAGCTGGTATTTGAAGCCGCAGTGTTTGGCTATCTCTGCAGCCAGATCCACGCAGTAGCCCTCGTAGCGCTCGTTATCCACAAAGAGGTTGGCGTTCTTCTTCATCATCACATACGGGGCTTCCTGGAGAACAGAGGCGACCAGACAACGGGCTCTTCAGACGAGAGGTGTAAGGTTGCAGACAAAAAGAGGCAGACAAGAGGGAACCTTTCGGGCTCCAATAAAAACTAATCTGCTTCAGATTTAAAATGCCAGAACCCCTTTAAAGTCACTGTGTTCATATCTTGGTGTTTAAGGAACATGCTAATCAGTGTGGAGGTGACCGGAGCCGTCGGTTCGGATTTTTACCAAGATGGTGGTGACGATGACGGTTTTGTTTTCCATTCCGGTCGTGTCGTTTGAGAAGACGTCAGATTTGGTGACTGCCATTTTATCCACCTCGTTCCAGTAGCCGATCTGTGAAGAGAGCGCGACGTTAAAGAGAGCTGCCGGTTTCCAGACATCACCCATTCCAGGATGGTAACGCAGAAGAAACTCTGGTACCTTCACCGGTCCGTTACTCTTCAGCTCCATGACGTTCACTGAGTAGTTCACTCTTTTGCCATGCTGGTCAAACTGGATGTTTCCTGTCAGACCTTCAACTCGCACCTTCAAAGCACATGAAACCATGAAAGAGATTTCAAACAAATCAAGAGCCACATGAAGCCCAGCTTCCTCTGGAGAGTCAGGCCATCATAACCTTTAAATTTAAACTTTAATGCTTTTAAAGCTGTGGCACAGAATATACGTATTGGACATGTATGTACTCTTAAGATATGTAATTAAAAATCAATGTTTTCTTTGGAGTTTTTACAGTCTGCTTGGTGGTTTGGCTGGATTGGAGCCTCTTGTGGACCGGTTTTGGCCCACAGGCTTTATGTTTGCCACTCCTGGTGTAAACAGTTACTAAGCCAAACTCCTCCAAACACTCCAGTATTAGCTTCAGAATGCTGCTCGTCGATTTGTTGCGATGATAAAGAGGCACTGCTCATCAGACTCCCCAAATGAGGTTTTCTAACAAAACAACAGACACTAGAATATAAAGATACTTCATGATGCTTTGCCTACCTTGCATTAAAAGCTGTACGTGATGTTTTTGTATCATTGATGTTTACTTAAACATGCAAATATAAAGTTTTTTTCATTATATTCATTATACTAATTATTTTTACCCTTTATTTATTTGTAAATGTAGAAATACCTGTTTATAGTTACATGTTTTTAACACTTTTAGCCTCATAAACTTGTTGTTTTCAACAGCTGGTGCTTGAAGTCTTCCTGTTTTCCCCCAAACATTCTCAGAAAGTGAGAAGATGAGAGGAGCGCTTCCTTTGCTCTTTCCTCTCCGTTCAAAGCGAGTGCCATGATCCTAAATGACTTCAAATGGGATTTCGTGCTGAGCTACAAAGGCCCTGAAAGACATAATAAAACTATTGGTGTCCAGATTAGAGCGGAAACTGCAGCACAGACTCAGCATGTGTTGAGATGCTTAAAACAAAACTTTCTTCTTCTTCTCTTATTGGCAGCCAACTTAAATAACACCGGGGCCAAAACAGGAAGACTCAGACGAGGCCGTCGGGGATTTTACATAAACATGGTGATGCTGAAGAAGGAAAAACACATTGATCGCATCTTTAAAAACGTGTCAAGTGGTTTTTATATCTTCCATAACACAGTTAGGTTTTTTTTTAATGATCTCCACACGCTGCAGTTCTATAAACTTCCTTTGTATCTGACATGAAGTAGGTTAATTCGTCATCAAACCGTGAGGTGAGATCGACGGCCCTGTCAAACTGATGGATAAAGGGGGTCTGCCTCGCCGGACTTTCTTCTGAGCTGTTTCCATCAGATCTATTCAACATCAATTCAAGTTCTTCCACGGACTTGAGGAAGCAGGCTGTCACTGATGAGCATTCCTCCGTAATCTGAGCAGCGCTATTCGTGTCTTTCTGCTCCTCCGTGCTGCTGCTCGGCCTCTATTCCCTCTGAGATCATTTTCAACAAAGGCACAAACAGCGGCGAGATAACAGAAAGCGCCTGATAAGCTTGGTTTTGCCCTCCAGGAAATATGTTTTTAAAAAAAAACAAGCGAAACGTTGGCTGGAAGCATTTGTTCCACATTGTAAAGTCCCAGAATGGAGGATTCAGACCTGTGGAGAAAGTCATTGTTCAGCTTCTACAGCGACTATAATGCTATCACGATGATGAAACGATGAGTTAACTAATTTCTCAGCCTGAATCTGGCCTCGCTCCTCTGCCTCTGTGGGTGTTCTGGAAAGCCCCGGCTCCTGCGGCGGGTCACCTGTTTGAGCGCCCGCTCGATCTCCACCCCCTGAGCCCAGGGCACGGCCGGGTTGGCCAGGCAGTCGCCGGTGTTGGCCCTCCTGGTGAAGTCGATGCGCTGCTTGTGCAGGTAGCGGAAGGCCTCGGTCATCACCTGCACGGCGTCGTAGGTCAGGGCCGACGTGTACTGAGGAGACACAGACCGGCTGTCAGGACTGCAGCCATCCCAGTTTACATGTTCTTCATCTCGGAGGTGGTTTCTGAAGCAGAGACCTGAACCCTGTGAGTTGGTGTAAATGACTGTCTTATGGTGAATGTGGGGAATCTTATTGTTTTCACTTTGACATGCTCCAACCTCTCGAGTCTGGACTGTGGAGGAAAGGAAGATGAAAACAACCAGACACATGATGAGAAGCGAGAGATCACAGGAGGGGGACGGCCTCCACCCTGCTGTTCAGGGACAAGCGTCTCACACTGATTAGCCTCTTCAGAACACGCTCTGGTTCTCATCTGCTGCCTTCAGGGGTCATCGGAGTTCACCACCTGCCTCCATCTCACGCCACCCATCCACTGTGACTCCAACATCTCCCCATCCTCTTCTCCAGGCCATAATAAACAGACGGGAACTTTCATCCTCAGCAGATGACTTAGCTTCCATGTTTCTAAACACTTCGCTGTATAACTGTCGAGCCACGGTACATCTGAACCATTAATTACACTCTTTTAAGTAGTTCTCGAGTACAACTTCACCTCAAAAGCTTCTTTTACGATAATCAGTGGAGAAAAGGAGGCTTCAGCTAAAAACCACAACCTGAGATTCCCCGAGAGAAGAAAAGAGGTGGATCGACATGAGTCACACTGTAAATAAAGCGTCTGCATTTGAAGTTTACACACTCACACACACACACTCCTGCTCATTATTGGTCCCAGTATTGAGCCATCTTGTCCTAATTAGCGGTGGTGTTATCTGTTTGATGCTCTTACATTCATGTTATGGTTTGGTATCCTCACAGCAGCGAGCTGCCCACTGGGAAAAGACAAGCACTGCTGACTATAAACTGGAATTTGTGACGTTTCTGAAAGCTGAGAGATGTGTGAGAGGGAAATTTGATATTGAGTGATTGATAAGGATTGATCAGTGAAAGTTCAGACCACTTCTCGTGGTTCCTCTGGGTCCCTGACACTTCTCACTGTGAGAAGCTGCAGTCATTAAACTGACCTGAAACAGGAAGTATCAAAGCTTCAGGAGGACAAAGACTTTTGTCAAAGAGCCACAAAGTCCGTTCACACTAATCTGGTGCCCAAGCACACTGAAACGCCCCGCCTGTGCATGTACGAAATTGAATGTGGTAAATATAAAATGTTTTTCTCTGCCCAACTACATTGTTTTCAGTGGTTCTGCTGTTTCCGTGTAAACGGACAGCGTTTTCACAACGTTGCTGTGTAAATGTGAAACTTCAGCCTGGAACAATCTTTGAAAAACTTGAAAAACAGCAGTGAGCTGAGGGGGAAAACGTATGTGAGCGTGTTAAACAGTGCAGAAGAGTCTCTCAGTCTCTGCTCGGCTGGCTTTAATAATGTAAGCGGTGTGTACATGTTCACCGGCAGCACAATTCACAAGAAGATTGCAAACACGTTGGAGCGAATCAGACACAGGTGGTTTTCTACATCGACATTTCCGCCCAGCAAATAGACAGCTGTAAAAAAATCAACCATGATTTCAGAACGCTCAGCGCTCACCCTGATTTTGCTGTCAGCGCCTGGATACTCCTTCTCCTCCAGGGCCTCCCATCTCTGGTCGAATTTAGAAACCAGAGGATCGTCGAAGTCCACGATCTGAAAGCCGGACACGTTGGCTCCGCCGTACTGGATTTTAGACAGGTCGCCATCCACGAAGCCCTGAGAGAGCAGAGTCGTTCACCAAACAGCCAGAACACCAAAGCAAAGAGGAGGACAAAAACTGCCCAAACTCACCAGATTAGCGATGATGTAGTGGTAGCCTTTAACGTGTCTGCCAATCGTGATGACCTACAGGGTAGAAAGAGACACGCAGTGAGCTCAAGAATAAATGTGCTCTTACATTCAATTTTTCACCATTAATAGGTTTTTTTCACCTTTAATTTACCAGATAAGCCCATTGAGAAGCAGTTCTCATTTATAAAGACTTGTTGGCGGCAAATAGGCACAAAGTGAAAAACCCCCCAGAAACAAATACATACATACATTCATTAAACTAGTATTTACAATCTTTATAGCTATCTACAAAAGCTATAAAACTGTGCAGTGGTCCTTCATGACTGGCTGTATGAAGACAGTGCAGTAGTCAGGGAGGGATTAGATGGATAAATAATGGCATCATCAGCATATAGACGCACTTGAGAATCATCTCCTCCGAGGGATAGAAACACTGAATGGTGTGCGACTCACACCATATGACTATATGTCAACAGCTAACACAAAGAAGCACAGGTGATTGTCTGTGTTTACAGTCACTGACAGAGATTTTCAATTCCACAGCCACTTCTCTTATCAGTGGAGCGACAGAAAAAAGGAGGAAAATGGCATAAACATCTCAACCATGAAACATTTCAGTATCTCATATATAAATGACACACCTGAAGCTAATCCCGCTCCCTGACTGGCACCTCCGTTTGTCAGGGCTGTCACATGAATGCCCCGTATCTCCTATGTAAATGTGTTTGACACCAAGCAAGAAAGTTCAAGCTGAACGACTCCTGCTTTCCCTCGATAAAGAAGCGGCGTCGCCGTACACACCGGCTCCCGGCGGCATTAAGCGGACGTCTGCGTGCTTTAAATGCTAATCGAAGGGGCTCCTCTCAGCAGTGAGAGGTGAAGCTAAAATAACCTGTTTACCTGCGTTCGCTTCACATCGATCAGCAGTGTTGTTTACAGCCTGAATGGACAATTAGTACATTTGTTATGGGGCCTTTTTCGTCGGACGGGAGTGTTTCCTGTTTGGTTTGTCAAATGGACAAATTCCGTCTGAATCCGACCTTTGCCCTGCGGGACTGATTACATGACAGCACTGTTTTTTAGCCTTCTTTCTCATCTCCGTTAGATTAATTGCAGCTATTCACACGTAAAGAGACACTTCTTTTTGCAGTGTTACATATAAAAGATGATCACAATTTTGATAACTGACACTGCTTTTTTAATAGCGGAATGCTAAAAGAGTGTTTTGTGGAGGAGCAGGGTGAAATAATTCTCCCTCAGGGGGAAGCTTGTTACTTTTTATCAGGGAAATAAACAGATGAAGTAAGTAAGTAAGTAAGTAAAAGTTTATTTATATAGCACATTTACAAGCGGCTTAGCCGTGCCAAAGTGCTTCACACAAGTGCAGAGAAAAGAAACAAACAAAAAACGGTGAAAAGACAAAACAGCACAAACAAATTAAAACACATCTCAAACTCGAGCGCCAAGGAAAGACCTAGCTGAAGGCCAAGGCAAAGAGGTGGGTCTTCAGCAGTGATTTAAAAATTCCCACAGACTCGGCCGCACGGATGTGGGGGGGAAGGGAGTTCCACAGCCTCGGGGCAGTAACAGAAAAGGCTCTGTCCCCCCTGGTTTTTAGCCTGGTCCTGGGAATGAAGAGGAGGCGTTGGTCAGCCGACCGTAACGCTCTGGAAGAGTTGAGGGGGCGGAGAAGATCGGTCAGGTAGGGAGGGGCGAGGAGATGAAGAGATTTAAAAACTGTTAAAAGAATTTTGAAATCAATGCGGTGGCGGACGGGGAGCCAGTGAAGGGAAGCGAGAACCGGAGTGATGTGAGCGTGTTTTTTGGTGGAGGTGAGGAGTCGGGCGGCAGAGTTCTGGACGAGCTGCAGGCGGTGGAGTTGGGCTTTATCAATACCGGTGTAAAGACTATTGCAATAATCCAGGTGTGAGGTGACAAAGGCGTGAATGGCCTGCTCTAGCCCCGCCTGGGGAAGGTAAGTTTTAATTTTGGCTAAAGTCCTCAGGTTGAGAAAACTTCTTCTGATGACTGCGCTGATCTGCTGCTCGAACTTGAAGGAACTGTCGAAGACCACACCAAGATTCCTGACAGCTGGCTTGGACTTCAAGGCAAGAGTACCCAGGGCGTTGGAGAGAGATGCTGGGGCGGCTTTGCCAAATACAATAACCTCAGTCTTATCCTCATTGAGGTTGAGGAAATTTGCTGTCATCCATGCCTTAATGTCAGACATGCAGTCAAACAGAGGCTGGAGAGCAGCAGGGTCGTCGGCCTTGAAGGGGAGGTACAACTGAACGTCGTCCGCGTAGCAGTGGAAGGAGATATTATATTTATTTATAATATCTCCTAGGGGCAATATGTATAGGATGAACAGAATGGGGCCTAATATGGAGCCTTGAGGCACACCGCAGGAGAGGGGGGCTGCAGAGGAGGTGAAGTCTCCCAGCTGAACAGAGAAGCTCCTGTCAGTCAGGTAGGAACGGAAAAATTCCAGAACTGTACCTCTGATGCCCAGGTGTTCGAGGCGAGACAGTAGGACCCTGTGGTCCACTGAATCGAAGGCGGAGGTGAGATCGAGAAGCACCAGGACCACATAAACCAAATAAACCAAATAAACCAAATAAAATCAGATATCATCTTCATACCAGCAGCTCAGGTTTATCAGAGCACATCAGTGGAGTACCTGTTCCATGATGTCCTTCACTTTGTCCTGCTCACAGTCCAGGATCACCCTCTTCTCCTTTTTGTTTTCCAGGTCCTGGAACAGCGAGCGGTACGCCTCGTCCTTCCTCTCATCTTTCAGGTTCCCCACGTTGATGGCCGTCACCTGCCACTTCTTCTCTGCAGCCGTGTCCAGAACGACCTGCAGCGTCGTCAAACCTGGAGACACATGGAAGGACGGAGACCGTGAGACGTGAACCCTGCATAGCCCTGGATCACATGGTTTTAATGCACAACCATGGGAGGCTGATTAGTTAACATCAGTTCAATCTTATCGATGCAAAACCACAGAGAACAACATCAATTCAAGACACTTTTAAAAGTCAAATGAAATCAAGAAGACTTTCTGAAGAACCAGACTCAGGGAACAGAAGGAAAGAAAAGGATCAGACAGACAGGCAAACTGCTGGGAGGGATTCAAACCGAGGTTCCGGTTAGGAGGCAGACAAAATACTCTAATTGTTATATTTGTGTTTGGCTTTGTTGCGGTTTGTACCCGAGCACTGTGTTGATTCCCCCTTTTTCTCAGAAACTAGTCCTCCAATAATGTCTGAAAAGCCTTTCATCATTTTTTTGTTATCAGCGGAGCCACATGCAAATTTCAAAGGCAGCCGCCGAAGAGGAACGTCGCTCCACAGAAGCAGAAACAACATTGTGAAACCTAAAAAATGTGCGGCTGTGTTTTTCTGATTCTCCGTCTCCTCATTCAAACCCTGTGGAGGTTTGAGAGCGCCGCCTGAGCCTTATGTAAAGAGCCCATCAAGATGAGTCACAGGTATGAACCGGACCAACATGTGGGAGGAGAGTGGCTGCAGCAATACACTCGACTACATTTCACACCGAGTCTCTGCTCACTTTTTCACTTATTTTCTCCATTTATCACAGTTTCCAGACCCACATTCAGACGTCCTTCATATCCAGGGCTTTAAGTGTTGGGAAGAACCAGAGGTGGAGAATCCCTCAACTGAAGAAAATGTCTTTATGTTAACTCCTGACATTTTAACAAAGACAATCTCATTTTTTCCCTCATTATCTTCTTCAAACAGGCTCTTTTTATTTCTTACCCTCTAATAAAATGATGCAGTGTTACAGTGAAAGACTCAAAATGATGAATTTAGACAAGACTTACGGTTTGTTTAAAATAACTACACACATGGACAAAATTTTTGGTACCCTTTGTTTAATGAAAGAAAAATTCACAGTGGTCAGAGAAACAACTTGAATCTGACAAAAGTAGCAATAAATAAAAATTCTTTGAAATTTAACCAATGAAATTCAGGCATTGCTTTTCAACCATGCTTCAACAAAATTATTTAAAAAAATAAACCCATGAAACAGGCCTGGACAAAAATGATGGTACCCTCAGGTTGGAAGGGAGCCTTTTCCAGACGGCAGGTTTCAGCTCCTTATAAAGATGTTGGATAGGATTTAGGTCAGGGCTCATAGAAGGCCACGTGAGAATAGTCCAGTGTTTTCCTCTTAGCCATTCTTTGGTGTTTTTAGCTGTGTGTTTTGGGTCATTGTCCTGTAGCAAGACCCATGACCTGCGACTGAGACCAAGCTTTCTGACACCGGCAGCACATTTCTCTCTAGAATCCCTTGATCGTCTTGAGATTTCATTGGACCCTGCACAGATTCAAGACACCCTGTGGCAGATGCAGCAAAGAAGCCCAGAACATAACAGAGCCTCTTCCATGTTTCAAAGTAGGGAGTGTTCTTTTCTTCATATGCTTCATTTTTCCTTCTGTGAACATAGAGCTGATGTGCCTTAGCAAAAACTTCCATTTTTGTCTCATCTGTCCAGAGGACGTTCTCTCAGAACATCAAACTGTTTGGAGACGGTCTTATACATAGCCGCGGGAACATATTGTCAACAGGGGGTGCTGAGAGAAGCTCAGTGCCCAAGACGTTTGTTAGCAACATTACGGAAAAAGTTATGGACGGATTGCAATGAAACTTTGTGGAAAGGTGGGCCTTGGGCTAACTTAGAATCCATTAAATTTTGGTGATGATCCGGATCACTGTCTGGATCCACAAATTTTTTAAAGGATTCTTTATCATTGACAGATAGGGTGTACCGCCAAGCGGAACTTTAGTTTTCGTTCCTAGTCGGACCTGTTTCACGGACGGAACAGTCGCGCAGCTGCACGACAAAATCACCACAACTTGGCTTCTCTTCAAAACTTGATCAGAGCTTCGTCTGTAAGTGATTTCACCCTATGTTGGACTGTTTATTTCCTTTGTTATGCATCTCTGCAAGTCCGTCATTGTGTTTTTTTTTATTGCTGAGTTACGTTAGGGTGACGACTTTCATTTGACCAGTGTAGTACTGTATCTATCCAGCAGAGGGCCTCAGTACTACGTCTTAAATTGACGACAGGCTTTGTTTACATCTACTTAGTTATATTTATATATGGTGTTCTTATGGTTGTTGGTGACTGATTTGACCTGTGGCGGAGGTCTGCGCTCTCTGAGTGCCAAATTCCAGTTTTCTTTCTAATCTCCTGAGACAACTCTTTCCTTTGCATCCTCTGATCCATGTTGAGTGTGGTCCACTTCATGTGACAACCTGTCGCCCTCTATAGGAGCCACTGACTGATTACAGGATTGTCACCTGTGATGCTAATTAGTGGACACGCCTTGGACTGATTGTCCCTTTGGTCTAATCATTTTCAGTCTTTTCTAGGGGTACCATCATTTTTGTCCAGGCCTGTTTCCTGAGTTTATTTTTTTAAATAATTCTGTTGAAGCATGGTTGAAAAGCAATGTCGGACTTTCATTAGTTAAATTTCATAGATTTTTTTTTTTTTATTATTACTTTAGTCAGATTCAACTCACTTTAAAGCAGAGAGGTCAAACATAAGGTCCGTTTGCCAAAGCGGGCCTGCAACAGGCTCCAATCGGCCAAAAACAAAACATCAAGGAAATTGTAAAAAAAAAAAAAAAAAATCAGAGAAAACATTTTTTTCTTTGTTTTTTTTTTGTTTTTTTTTGCAGAAGCTGAACTTTTTTAACAAAGAAAAGAAAACTGAATCGGTATTTCTAGAAACACCTGATGAGCCAGACGAGATGCTAAATAATGGACAATAAGAATAATCTCTTTTCTGAAATGGACGAACCTTCTGACTGACTGGGGAAACTTCATGAGTGAATCAGTGGTTAAACTGACCGACAGACTTCAAAAATACTACATGCAGAATATTATCAGGTCCTGACTGAGAGAAAGACACTCCTCTTCCAATATTGATACAACTACAGAGGAAGATCATATTTTAGTCAGAGAAAGTGACATATTCTATTCTTTATGCTGAATGTACGCTGCACAGTGGAAACTGATGAATTACTTAAATCAGTCACTTAAATTGTTTCACTCAGTGTTCCTCATATAATAATACTTTTTTTTCCACTCATCAGTGTCACACCTTGCTTTTAATGTTGATATTCAGAAGAATTACTGCAACTCCTTGCTTTATGACCGCAATTCTCAGGAAAGATATTCAGCATCAGTTTACAGAAATTCCTAAAACCACATAAAAGACTGTCCAGCAGTCGTATGGGCTCTGATCAAACTACTTCATTGGCATTATTGGAATCAATGGAGGAAATTAAAAACAAACTGCAGACAACTGGAATATTCGTCAACATAAAAAAAGCAATTCTAACATATTAATGAAAATGGGATGTTATGGATGAGCCAAAGGGTGATGTGAAGCCAGGAAACGTTGTTTCTTCATGAATGGAAATGTGGCGTCCCTCAGGGATCGGCACTGGGTCCCAAACGTCTCATCCTCCACGTTAAAGTCAAACGTTCAACGTTTGACTGCCCCTCCTGGTGTGATTGCTGCTCGCTGTCTTTCACCTGCCGGCTGTAGTTTACATCGGGGTTTTTCTTCCGCCCGCTGGCTGCTGGTTCGTCTCTCTCGGTTGTGTCTTGGTGATTCCTGCGCTCCTCCTGCTCCAGGCTTCTTTCACTTTGACTTTTCTGAATGTTGTCTCGACAGTGTGGCTTCGTTCCTCCTCTTTTGTTGCTGCTTCTAACGAAACAAGCTGCTGGAACTCAAATGTTCTTCCCAGTCAGTGATCTCTGACATCCTGCCTGACTGCGGCTTTCTCTGCTTTGGTTGGTGGTTCGTTCAATTTTTGACTCACCTGATTTAAACTGATGGACTGGAGAAGGGTTTAATGACCTTGTTTTTGAGCATGTTTCATTGTTTTTCTATCTTAAAACATTCAACATAATATCAATCATTAAAATACTGGAGAACACTTCAAAACAAGCTCCCTTGTGGTGTAATAACAACAATTTTTTTGTAACAAATTTCTTTGAAAGAGCAGCAAACACAACATTGAGAGCCGAGCTGAGATATCAGTGACGCTGCCATGAAAGGGGGTTTGTAAAAACACCCAGAATGCAACAGCAGGTGAAGTGTCAAGAACATTTAACTGTATTTTTTGTGACCAGGTTTTCATGAAAGCTTGCTTTATATTGAGATTGTAGTCGTACTTGGTAGAAATTCTTTGGTTTTGTGGAAATGTTCATCGGAGGTATTCTGCAGCACAACAAGGAAAAGTTTCAAATTAAAGGTTGCTCTGGCATCATTCGCCCAACTCCCTATGAAAGTGGACTACATGTGGCCCTTGATCTAAAATGTGCCGTGATAGAAAGCTTTAAAGCATTTTCTCATCACACAGTACACAGACGTGCTTTGTTTAACAGCTGCATTTCATTGTGCAACAAAACCTATAGATTTCTTTTTTAAGAAATAATAAACAAAGCTCAATTAGATTCGATTCGACCTTTTCTTTCCATTTAAAATGTCTTGAGAAAGGAGGAAAATCTATTTTTAGGAGCCGGATAGAGCACATGTAACCATAACACTGGTTATCAACAGGAATCCATAACCTCCATCCCAAAAGGGTAAGATTATTACTTTTCTGGCACACGCAGCTTTGGCTGTAAAAGCTTATTGATCAAAACCAACTCAGCCGGATGATGTACGTGGATTTATGAGCATAAACATAATGCCATACAAAACTATTCCAATGAGGGAGTCGACTCATAAATAATGCATGCAGGAAAACAACAAATCCAATAACTCCAAATGCATCATTGTGCCGGCGGTAAACTCCCGTTGTTTCCTCCTCCGCTCGCCGTGGGGACGGTTCGCAGGTGAAACCGTCTGAAGCAGCGCTTCCGTCAGCCGCCGTTCACCGGCTCTGAGCGGAACGGGGAGAGAGCGTCTGCTTTTGGAAATGACCGTTTCTATGGCAGCACAGGAGTGTTGAGGGGAATAACACCGAGGGACTGTGAATGTGCGGTTTGCACATGAACACACGAACAAAGCTTCACCATATATTGATGATGATCGTCTTCTCACACAATGATAAAATATTCAGATGTGGGAACAGGCTTGTGGTATCAGACTCTCCATCTGTCTTTCAGATCCCTTCATCCAGCTCCGGGCTACGGGGCGGAGGAGCAGATGGAGGTGAAGGCAGGGTACAACCAGATCAGCTCAACACACACACACTAATGCATCTTTTTGGAACGGGAAAAATACCCCCCCAAAAATCCATGTATAGGGAGAACATGGAAACTCAACTCGGGACGACAGAGTCTGACTGGAGCCAGGGGGACGACAGAACCACTTCATCACAGCGACGCATGGAACAGCCGGTGATCTGCAGGGACTGGACTGAACCACTGTGTGACAGGAGGGGGGGGGGGGTGGTGCCCCATTCACACAACAACGTCTTCCGAAGAAAACACTAAAGCTTTCTGGGGGTCAGTTTACACGACAACAGAGCTACGAGACGCTGAAAACACAACTTTTTGGAAACACTTGGGCTCTGTCTCCATGTAGATAGGCTCTGCTAGTGGTCCTGAAACTTGTCCTGAACCTGGTCTTGCTACTGGTCCTGGACCTGGTCTTGGTCCTGGTTGTAAACATGCTCAGTAGATGAATAATCAGAACAATGTTTTAATCCAGAGTGTCATGTGTTCTCCATCGTTAATGTTTAGAGTGTATTGCATTGTATGTTTTCCTTCTAAAAACAATCAACAGCACCAACTAGTGGACCAACATGAAAACTACAATGTTTTCATGGTTTCTGACATATACACCATCATCGTCTTCAAAACGTTGCTGTCCGAATGTTGAAATGTTATATTAACGGTTCCTGTGATTATTTTATGGCTACAAATGCATAATATATAGAACTACCTCAATATACTTCAATATAATGTTCCTATTGGCTTACAAAGGAGGAAATAATGTATTTTCCCTGACAGTGCTGGGAGGGTGGGGTGGGGGTTGTGGGGTAAATCCCTGTAGGTTTTCTCTCTGGAGGCTCACTGGTTCATATACTGACACCAAACAGAGACATGAAAGTATTGTAGGAGTATTGCGTGTCGCATGCACAACTCAGTGTTGTTAAAGAGAAACAGGATTTTTCTGCCTCTTTCATGGTTTTCCAGGCAGCTGTACAGAAGCGTGTTGAATACTTGTGCATGTGTGTGTGTGTGTGTGTGTGTGTGTGTGTGTGAACACGTCAGTATTGAGCCGGCTGGAGACGGGCAGAGACGAGCGCTCAGCGCTCCATCTGCCCACAGATCCTTCATTATCTGAACCGACTTTCTGACAGCGGCCGACAGTGGTGCTGTTGGTTCCTCCATTAGTCTCAACCTGCTAATAAGATTCATCATAACCAGTGGCAACGCGGCTGCCCGGGCTCCCCGGGCTGCCGGAGGAACGCCCACTCACACGGCCTTGCATCATTTAGCAGCCGGCTCAGTCACTTGCGATCGCTGCCTCGCTCCGTTCTCTCTCCACACTTCGGTTGCCATGGGAATGAGTGGATCACGCTGACCTGATTAGACAGCCATGTGCTGATGAAATATGCACAACGGGCCCTTGGGTGGCGTCGTCGGCGTGCGGCGGGGACGGCGGGTCACCGCTAGCATGAGCACGGGGACGATCTGAACCAGCCGGCGCCGGCGATTCGGGAGGGGAGCAAGGCGGCGTTGGAGCGCGCCGTCAGTCACGGCGAAGCTTAGCGACGGCGAGGAGGGAGGAAAACATCGCGGAGACAAAGACGGATGAAGAGACGCCAGAGTTTACATGACAAACGTTTAAATTCAGAGCTAACGGAGCAGATCTGCTTTAAATCCGCCTTCCTCTGCCGCTTCCTTCACCTGAAAGGATGTCTGTGTTCATCACATTGGGACTAAAGGCACCAGATAAATGTCTCCAGATGGAAGATCTGTTCACTTTTACTTCTACATTTACAAAAACTTTACCAACAAGCGTTTGTCTAAAGTAGAGGTGTCAAACACAAACTGCACTATTTCATCTTGATTGTTCCAGACTGGTGAAACTGAGTCATAATAACCTTAAAATTCACACTCCGGGGTCTCCATCGGTGTGAGTGTGTATGTTCTGGAAAGTTTCCTTCACTCATAGTTGGTGGTAAGTGGGATAAATCCAGACGAATGGTTGAACAGCAATAAAAAGCAAACTGAACGCAGAGCGTCCATCTTGTTTTCCTGTGGCTGGACGCTCCACCTCTTGATTCTTGGTTTTCGCTGCAGTTAAGTGGTTAAAATAAAGCACGACTCCACCACTAGAGGAGATTCCCTCCTTTCCCTGCTCGAGCTTGGGGGGGGAGTAATCACCAGGTGAAGTTGGAAATGAGTGGCGAGGAGAGACGGTGCACCGGCAGCAGTGGAGCTTCGCCTGCTCTCATCTGCATTACACTTTATTAATATATTACTTTGTTCTCGGTTGCTTCCTTCAGCTGACTTCTATTTTTCATCTTCGCTCAGCGCAAATTAAAAAGAGAAAACAGCTGCAGTGTTCAGACCAATAAAGGGTGCATTATGTTTCAAACTTCTGTTAAAGGAAACATTATCGTAATCCCAGATTGGACGTTATCAGTGTGAAATAGAACAGATTCACCATGAGAGGGATGAAGAAGAGCGAACAGAGTCGATCTTTTAGGATTATAGTCTGAGGGAGGATCACAGATCCAGATGATGATTTTATCCAGAAGAACACGTAGAGGTGAACTCTTATAACATATGGATGTTTTATGTTTCATGACAATAACAGATTGACTCTTAACGAGGAAAGTGGCAATATTTGGTAAATCTTGCATTTCTTTTTACTTTATTTTGAGTTAATAAATTTAAATTGAAGCAAATCTACAACATAGGAAAGAAAATGACTTGTGCTAATTATTAAAATAGGTTTTAACTCTTATAATTGCATAAAAATAGTGTATTTATGTTAAATTGTCTGATGTGAGAAGAAAATGGGGCAAAAGCTGTTCTCAAACATATGGATGGTACACAGAAGTAGAATCTCTGTAGTGTTAGTTATAAATACTCTTTTTTTCAGGTAAATGAAACTGAATAACAACAAATAAATACAGTCAAACTATAATCATTACGTTGAGTATTGTTTTCAGAGTAATTATAGTAATTACACTTGAGTGCGTATTCAACAAGTGAGCACAACTCACAGTATAGACCAAGTGACAGCGGTTACACTTCTGGAATGTAAATGTTTATGGCAAGAGTGAC
This sequence comes from Salarias fasciatus, assembly GCF_902148845.1. Classification (NCBI taxonomy): domain Eukaryota; kingdom Metazoa; phylum Chordata; class Actinopteri; order Blenniiformes; family Blenniidae; genus Salarias; species Salarias fasciatus. The sequence continues at coordinate 29,225,308 of NC_043746.1, read as the reverse complement.
GAATCTACATCTGATGATTACCAAGTTGTTTTTTTAACAGATTCCATCTCCTAATACTGCAAAATATATTCACAACACGCCTGGAGGTTAGTGTATCATCGACATAAAGGCGCACTTATTAGAGCTCTGTGTGGAAATCGGCAGCTGCAGGCATTTTCATGTCTCCGGTGTGTCAGCAGTGACTCTCAGCCTTCGTCTCTCCTCCACGTTACATAAAACACAAGAGGTGCTATTGTTGATTGTTTGTGACAAGCTGTTTGTCATGAACCAGAACGCCCTTTACCTTGATTTCCCTCGGCTGCTCAGCTGGCTGCTTCTCTGCTTTTACAGTTAGCAGGAGGAAAAAAACGCTGGAATGCAACTATTAAAGTGCATAAATCTTAATCACTGCTCCATTTATCAAATTATGTGACGATATGAGAAAGTGTAGAAAAGACATTAGCAGCAAAGAAGTTGAAATCCCACAGGAAAGTTTACTTTCAGCTGAAACTACTTGAAAATTTTCTTTTGCTTTATTCCTCCTCATAATTTCAGTCGCAAAACTGTTAAATGCAGGATCTCAAAAGATTAGAATATTTTATCAGGTCAGATCTTCTCCATTAAAATGTAAAAATGGTTGAAGCTTTTCGACAGTTACTCTTTGGAAAGTATCCAATTGCAAAAATAATCCTAAAACTTTACATGCAGCCACAAGTTCAAAGTGCTTTTAACTGTGCAGATTACTTACAAGACACATCTCATTAAACATGTCTGAGTCCAGAAGTAATTATTATAATTATTAAAGCAGTTATTTCTTTGTTATACATATTATCCCTTCCCGTCTCTCTCCTGCAGTGTGAGCTCTCTTTCTGTATTCTCCTTCTTCCTCCTAGTTAGAGAACTTAATGTTAAATGGACATTCCAGTGAGTTTACAATCTGATGTGCTCCTATTTCTAATTTTATCTTCTCTCCTTTTTTTCTGATATTAACTGTGACCAGTCCAACCAGGAACTCTCCCCGTCTAAGTGTGAATCTGCAGCTAAATTCTAGTTTCACCATCATTTTCTCTCTCCCTCAGCCAGGAGCTGTAAAACACAGTGTCCTCTGCTTCATATAATTAGGAATATTAATAGCTGTGAAGCTCCTCTCCTGTGGAACCAGCTCCCAGTTTCAGTTTGGGAGCCTCTGCTTTTGGGATCAGGCCTGAAGCTTCACTCTCTGATGAAAGTCGTGGTGTCTCTGTTCAAACTGGACCGTTTTCTGTTCAAGCTGCTGCAGGTTTAGGCTGAGAGATGAAAGAGATGCGTTTTCATCGGGAACACCGGAGCATAGACGAGGGGAAATCTGCGTCTCACCTCGATCGCTGTCGTACAGATACGCGAACTTGTCCCACTTGTAGTACTCGATGAGGCTGAGCAGCGGCCCCTTGATGTCGGGCCGCATCTGGATGATGAACTGCTGGTTCCCGTCCAGGGGGAAGCTGGGCGTGATGAAGGAGACGTGCAGCGTCCCGCAGAACGACGTGATGGTGTTGACGGACTTCTTGTCGTAGAATCCGAAGATGGCGTAGACTCCTCTGGAGAACTGCGAGCAGACTGGGAGAGGGAGAGGCGCGTCAGGGCATGTCGCTCAACATTCACTGCACAGCTTCTTAATCCTCATTCTTCTGGTGACTCGGCTGAATAACGAAAACTTGTCTCTCGTTCCTGCTGTTTGAAGCCAGTTGGTTGATATTTAGCTGAGAAGCTAACAGAAGCCTCTATAACTCTTTGCAATGTATATATCTGAGGCCTTTATTGGAATCTTTTAGTGCACATTAGGGCCAAATGCACCTATTAAGGGACGTCTCATTCAGCTTCTATTTGAGCTGATTAATGGATCTCTCTCTATAAGCCCTGTCGGGGGAACAGATCCGCCGCTCGCACCGCCGTCACTTTGTGAAACTTTCAGGAGGATCTCTGCTCCTGCGGCGGCCCGAGCCGCCGAAACCCGCCATCAATACTTCATCATGGAATATCCATCTGTGTACGCTTCTGCTGGACTCAGAGAGGCGCTAAACTGACCTCCCATGAGCGTGAACGCACACATCAGTCATAACATTATGACCACTTGCATGATGCAGTGGAAGTCCCGACTCTTTAAACGGACGCCGGACTCTTTAAATGTCAAACACGTTTGAGTGTGCTGGACCAGGAACACACTGAAATGTGAACTTTCAGGCTTTTCTTAGTCATGGTGCAGAGTGTGCTCGATGAGAATGTCAGTACGTTTGCAAACCTAAACCTTTGTCATTGCACAGTCACACATTTGTACATGAACACACACAGTTCACCCGACACACCCAAAACGTGAAAGACATGACAAAATAAGCAACCATCTAACAGGAATTTTATTGAAGTTATAAATACAAAAAAAAAAGGAATAGGACTAAAGGTGAAGTACATCATCTATGTATCCATTAAAGCAATCGTGAGCAGTAAGTGACTTACAATGGAAAATGACTATAATCTAAACAAAAAGCCAATTTTGATGAAATCTTCTGATATAAAAAAAAAAACTCTGACAATCCTTCATGTTTTTACAAACTCACTGTGATCATTGTGTCGTATCCACTATTCTTAAGAAATGAGTTGTTTTTTAAATCAGTGCTTTCTTTGAAATTCTTATAATTTGCCTGGTGGTCTTGGGGACCGGACTGAAACCTCTTGCGGACTGGTTTTGGCCCTCCGGCTTCATGTTTGAAACCCCTGCTTGACACCCAGTGGCCCCAGCCTCTGGCTGCTTTTCTTTGAATCTCATTTTGGAGCTAATCTGACATCAACAAGTCTTCTGCAAACAGTCTACCCCTGTCACACGTTCACATTTTAATATGCTGAAATTACATCTATCAGTATCTACAATCAACACAAGTGCAATCTGTTCTCTGTTGACTGTCTCTCTTCAGTAATTGAGGACTGAAGCTGCGGTGCATCCAGCACAGACATCTCTGACCGCTAGCATTCACTATGCAGAGAGAGAGAGAGAGAGAGAGAGAGAGAGAGAGAGAGAGAGAGAGAGAGAGAGAGAGAGAGAGAGAGAGAGAGAGAGCACAACACGGTGCTGTGGATTAGAGGTGAACGAGCACGCTGACTGTCAGTAATCCTGAGGCTGCAAACCGTTTCTCAAACAGCGCCCCAGGATCAGCAGATTGGCATGTGGCTTGTAAATGTGGTATCGATCAGGCCTATTGACTTGGATATATGTGTCTTCAAGTGCAATTAATCTAATGACTCCGTTCCCTTTCCACATATTACTGGGATGAGCTGCTGACAAAGGGAACTCTGCGTCCATAAATATCAGATATTAGACGTCCGGCCTCTTCAGTCCAGGCTGCAGATGAAATATCAACAAGCTGAACTGAAGAAAGTCTGAGAATCAGGCTGAAATCCTTCTTCAGGCTATTTCAATTCTTCTTAGACACTGATTACAGAAACACACAGGAACTTTACAGGCCTAACTGTGACACAAACAGCAGCTTTTTTAGTTCTTTGTGGAGAGAAATGATCTGACAGTTTGTCTCTGTGTGGTGGAGAGATGACAGAGTTTGTCCAGAGGAGGAAAGTGAACATGGAGCTGTGGGACTGTTGAACAGGAAGCAGTCCGGTCAGGAGACAGACGGACGATCATCTGCTCAAGAAACGCCTGATGGCAGAAAGGCAGAAGAAGAAGAACAGTGCAGTCTGCAAAAAATCGAAGTACAAGAACAGCTTCAATGGAAATTAACCAGACCAGAGCACCAGGAGAAAGAGGATCGTCCAGATGAACTGGTTATTGGATCAACGATCGGCGAATTAGTCCTGATCAGGTTTAGAAAAATTACAACTTGAAAATGATTCAACTTTAACAAGAAGTGGACTTTACTGATAACTGTGGAGGGAAATGTGGTTGGTTGGTTAAAGGGATACTTCAACATTTTGGCAAATTGGCCCATTTAGCACAATTCCTTAGTCATTTCGAACAGCATATTTACTTTTTTTGTGAGGACGAGCTGTTGTTTATTCAGAGGTGAGTCGGGGAAGGTTTTCGGACGGACACAATGGAAGTGAATGGTATTTTTGTTCCCCCTCGTCAAACTCATCAAATACACAATCCAACAACCCCAAAACACTTTGGTGGACACGTTATAATCCACACATTCACTACGCTGTGGAACACCAACAAAGTCCAATGTTCCCAAAAAGAATCCAATTTCTTCATTGTTTTGATATTATCAAGCATTATAGAACTGAAATCTGAAAAAAAAGAGATAAATCAGTTTTCTAGCTTCTATCATCGTTAGTCAAAACAGTGTTTGGATACATTTTTTCTTTTTGCTATTCTACATCATCTCATTTCATACAAACGTACCATGAATGCTGTTGTCACATCGATAATCTACATAAGAGTAAAACCATTGCTGCAATTTGTGACAGTAAGTGGCCATCTATTCTGAGCTTATTTGAGATAATTACTGCATGTTTACGACACTGAAGCAAATACTGGGAACTACTTTTTCTTTTGAAATCACTACGCCCAGACGCCATGTTTAGTAAGTAGTTCCGTCTTAGCAATCTTGGCAAAAACAACTCAATCGGGTAATTTTGCATTAATATTTCACAGCGTAGTGAATGTGCGGATTATAATGTGTCCACCAAAGTGTTTTGGGGTCGTTGGATTTTGTATTTGATGAATTTGACGAGGGGGAACAAAAATACCATTCACTTCCATTGTGTCCGTCCCGAAAACCTTCCCCGACTCACCTCTGAATAAACAACAGCTCGCCCTCACAAAAAAAGTAAGTACGCTGTTCGAAATGACTAAGGAATTGCGCTAAATGGGCCAATTTGCCAAAATGTTGAAGTATCCCTTTAAGCAGTTGGTTGAGTGGTTGGTTGGTTGGTTGGTTAATAGGATAATCGAAATATCTGTGGATGGACGATAAGAGAAATTAGATGGCTAATGGATCATTCGACCAGGACATTTTCATACAGATCCAGATCATATCTGCGTCAAATGAAGGCGTGAACTCTATGAGTTCCTTCTTCTTATTAATACTGTTTCTGACAATATGTCGGCTCCTAAAGCCATTGGTCCTTCAGTCTTGGTCAAAAAAATCTTCCTAGTAACTCTTTCAATCCCAACCAAACTAAGGTACAAACTCATAGAAATGTAAAATAAGGATTTAAGTCATTTCCAGTAGCTTCACTTCACAGAATTCACAGTAATTTGGCTTTAAAATAAAAAGGGCCTCTTAGAATATATTTTAAAATGGATTTACGTAACTTTTATATTCTGTAATAATCTACTTTACATGATGAAGCAACTTTATTTCTCAAATACTAATATTATATAATTGTAATTTAGACTGAAATTACAGAAACCCTCTCTTCATGTTTAGTTTGTATATTTATTTTAACAGTGTCAAATTTCACCTGTTTCTGAACACATCTAAATACAAACAATAGTGCTGAAACTTATTTTTCCCATCATGAAAGAAACCACTGGAGGTCAGCAAAAACAAAACTGAACAGTAGGTATTTCTCTAAATGTGCTATTTTCTCCTAAATGAGGTGAACTGTTTCTCAGGACCATTAACAAAGTACACTAAATGAGATGTTAAGAGACAGAAAAAAGCTTCTCTCTCTCTCTCTCTCAAGCAGAGCTTCCTTCCTGATCTGGAGACTTTAAAACATTTACTCCGTTTATCAAAAATCCAACTTCTTCATCCTTTAGAATAATTGTAGCTTCGGTCCCTCGGAGCTCCAGGAGCAGTTCATTAACGGCCGGTCAGAACGGAGGCCAGCTGCCGGCATTCGCGAGCTTCTCCGTCACGATCCGTTGACACGAGCAATTAAACGTTCATCACAGACAAACCGTTAGCGGCGGCCCGATCGCCTGCGTCGGTCTGCCGTAACGTGACCACGGAGAGGTCAGACATCACTAATCTCATTTCAGTTTGGTCCCGGTGAGAGCACACACAACCCAGAGTGTGTCTTCTATTAACCTGCATGGCTCTGGACCGCCACAAGGAACGGAATGCTGCGGAAGTTCTTCATTAATGAAACCTGGAAGTCAAACATGAAAAGATTTGACTTCAAGAAGGCTTGAGGTTGAAGAAGAGACTTCAGAGATGCTGAGTTTTCTGGTCTGAGATCTTAAAGCGGAGTCACATTAGCAGCTTCAACGCCGGTGTTCAGCAGCCGCCTGCCTGCACAGAGACGTGTTCCGTCTTTAAATAAAGAGGAACTTAGTTTGTTTTGTCGGTTCTTCTTCATGTCAGGTTCAGCACACCTGCTGAAAACTGCATCGATCTCGCAGCACCTTGATCTGATTAACCTGATCTGATTAAGGTCAAAATATAATGTGATAGGATGGAATCAATAGAGTTCAACTGAGTTCATGATGCCTATAGTTTCTTTATAATTAATTTCTCTTTTCTTCTCTTCAGGCTTCTGTAAAGTAGCAGATTACCCGTCAGAACACCCTGAACACACAGAGACCATTTAAATTACTGATCCAGACTCTTTCCCAGTGGACCGGTGAAGTAACTGGTAGCAGTGGCAGAGCTGGTCGAACTATTATTCAGACTCCTGAAGATGGGAAAATGCATTTTGTAAGTCATTTTTAGTTAAAATGTAGCATGACATCGAACTGCTGGATTCTGATAAAATGGCCAACACCATCAAGAACAATGCATGATGGTCTTTATAAAATACTTGTGCACAAATTTTGATTACTTCTAGAATAAATTCTGAACCAAAATGTTTCAAATCTGACCAAACAATCCCCGGTTTCACTCTGGACTAACGCTGCGACCGCTTCATTTAAACGATCCCTCCATATGCTGAACAAGCTGGAGAAACATGGCGTCTCAGGAAGCTTCTGTGCTGAGAGAGAAAAGTTCCTCTGCTTCCCCCAGCACTGGATTTGTTCCAGGCAGCATCACAGCAGAGTAAATAAACGGTATCGCTGCTCGCCGCCACATCCTGCAGCTTTGCGTCTTTGTGTCACATCCATCCATTGTCGTGTTTCTCGGGCTTTCCTTTGCCGACGCTCTTGCTGAGTTTGCCCGGGATTAAAGCGCTCTGAGCTCGTGCTTAGAGACGGGATCTTCCCCGTGACTGTGCAGCAGCTTCTGCCAGAGCCAACAGTTTGACAACATGTTACTTTATTACCAAATATTGTAATTCACATCCAGAGGCAGGCAGAGCGCTGACTGTGTGGAGGAATTTCACAGATGAATGAAGAGAAGGACGCCAGACTTCCACGTGCCATTCTAGAATTACACATTTGGAAAAGGTTTAATTAAGGAAGGAAAGGCAGCCGCAAACACAGACTGCTGGAAACAATGAGCATTAAGCCTCCGTCACATCTGACTGCTTCTCAGAAAACACCCAAAGAAGAAGAAGAAGAATGTCTTTTTCCTGTGTTGATGAGGTTCCTCTAATTCGGCGCCATGAACAAAACGTTGAAACTAAGCTTGTTAAATGAAACAAACCTTCTCCGTCTTAATCAGCTCACACCTGTCAGGGTGAGCTGTCGATAGCCTCCACCTCTGAGCCTGGTTCTGCAGGGTTCTTCCTTATACAGGGGAGTTCTTCCTTTCCACAGTCCCTTCTTGCTCATGTGGGTCTGTTAGGTTTTCTCTGTCAAAGTGTCGAGACATGACTGTGTTGTAATTGGCACTATAGAAATAAAGCTGAATTAAACTGAACTAAACTGAACAGAAAATGACTCCTCCACTGGACGGGTGTGTGAGACGGCCGCTCGCCTTTCACACAATAGGCGTCGTCTACACTGTTTGCTTCGCTATTATACGTGGAGGCTCGCTCGTAAAATTCATTACCAAGAAAAGTGATGTTGACGCTCTCTCTCGATAAGATCTGACGACCGCTGACGCCTGCATTCAGTTGCTAATGCATCTGTTTCTCTGTGGATGTAGCTGTCTGAGTGTGGCTCATTCACGCGCTGCATGGAGGAGGTGCTTATGAAGTAGGTTTCAGCTCCATCCACCCAAAATATTCAAGTTTGTTTTACAATCCTACATTATAATTTGTATGATTCGAGACTTACCAAGACATCCATTCATGTATTTCCTTTCATGATTTTCACTTTTTCGTATTTCACCATGTCTTCTGATCAATGCATCGACATGCAACAGATTAAAAGGCAGCGCTGTCACGTAAAGCACGCCGGCGGTGTTAAAAGCTGAGCTCATCCTCGCCGGTCATCAGAAGGTGCTAATCGCCTCATTATCGCCCGGCTGTTAAATGTGTTGACGCAGTGACTTTGGCACTCTGCATCACCTTCCAAAGAGAAGGTGCAGCCGGTGAAATATATTTAGCCGTCCCAATTAGCTGACCTGGTTTCCACCGCCGTGGCACTGAAGGCATCTCCAGCGCTCTGACACTGTTTACATGACGGATCAAAGATGAGAGCCGCATACATCAGGAGTTTAGCTGACGTCTGGTATTTAGTCAATCAGTGAACCACTGACAGAAAGAGTCTTCAAACTTAATCAGTTTCTCCTCATTTTTTGTCTTTCTTTGTGTCTTCATGAGATGTTATTCCTGTTTTCTTTTTTTTTTAATGTCTTATTGAGAGGTTTTCCAGGAGTTTTCCACAATTTAAACCAAGGGTGTCAAACATAAGGCCCATGAGTCGAAACCGGGACACAAGAGGCTCCAATCCGGCCAAACCACCAAGGTGGGGAGTTAAAAGGAAAGTGATTTTTAAACAAATTTCTTCAGAGTATCTCCACAATACAACGACCTGAGCTGAGGCGTCAGTGACGAAAGATCATAAACTAGCTTTAGCCTCAAGTCATGCTGTCAGGGGAGTTTGAAAAACACCCACAATGCATCAGCTATTTGTTTTTTTGGGACATTTCACTTTGTTTGAGAAGGTTTAATTGTACCTTCAGGTCTTTTTCCACCATAAGTCATAGCAGCTCATGTTGTTAATATTCCCAAACACTCACATCATGTTAAATAATCACTGTCCTGCAGCTTTAACACACCGACCCAAAATGAGTGGCCTGTGACAAGGCCGAAGAAGACACATGCATCAGATTGTGTTGTCTTTCGGAGACAAAATGACCAAGATTCAATATAACTCAATAGTGTTTTGATATTCTATGACAGTAAACGCCACTGAGCTGTGTGTGTGAGGATTTTTCTCATGGAAAAAACAACGTAAGCTCTTTGCTAATGCAGCTCTGATGGTGTTGTTCCATGTCGCAGTGAACAGAAACATGTTCATTAAATCTGGGAAACTAACTGTAAAGAGATGAATCAGTACACACACACACACACACACACACACACACACACACACGCACACACACACGCACACGCACACACACACACACACGCACCACGTCAGTGTGGTGCTAATCAGCAGCAGTCCAGTCACAGCAAGCAGAAGTGACTATTACATATCTCATCTCTCGCTCACACTCCCGTTCGCACCGCGGTGAAAACGCCTCGCAGACTCGGGCTCTTTTATGTAAAAGCGATCTGTCAGCCGGCCTGGCAGCTTCCAGCCACCAGCCTCTCTGTCAAAGCACCCTGAGCTAACTTGTCACTGATATAGTTGTTGCACGGGCAGATTTTGACCTTGTCCTTCTCCTGAAGCAAACGACTTTGTAGGTATGCCGGAGCCTCCCGAAACAAACGGGCGTTCCTGTCAGAGCTGTGTGCGAGCTGTGCTTCAGAGAAGTGGAACAGCTCGGTTTGTCCAGGACTTCAGACGACAATGTGCTGGATGTTGGCAAAAGAGTTGATGGGATTAGCCACGCTGGAGCTTGCAACACTTGCAAACAGTAAAAGATTTATGATAATCCCATTATATTCATGAAGTGGCGACTATTTTTTTCGTGCCTGTGTATGTTTTGTTTGCAGGATTCATGCGTCTGCGGATACGTCCCAAAGTAAGAGACGTCAGCCGTCTTTCTTCATGCCCGATCAAACAGTTGACCTCGCACCGTGGCCTCACTGGAGTCACATCCAGCTCTGATCTCAGCCTGAGTGGAGTTTGCATGTTCGCCCTGTGTGTGCAGGACTGTTGAAGTTGTCCTCCCAGGATCCAAGGACAGACATGTCAGCTTCATCACAGGCTGAATCGCCTGTGGACACAAGTGTGTCTCATTGTGTTCTTTGATGGACGGCTGACCTGTCCGGGAGGGAAACCTGCTCTCTGTCCAGCGCTGGCTTCTAACTGTGATTCTCTTGTAGTCTTTGTATTCTGTTTATACATCAGATCCTATTTCTTTCTCTTTCTGTCCCCTCACCCCAACCGGAATAGCAGACAGCCGCCACCTCTGAGCCTGGCTCGGCAAAGGTTTCTTCCTTTTAAAAGCAACATTGATGGATTGATGAATTCATCTGAAGCGACTCCAGCAGATGTGGTTGTGAACACAGACTGCAAAAGCCTACTTGTTGTTGAAGGTATGAAATATTGAATCTCTCCAAACGGCACTGCAGATTTGAAGAGCGAAACAGAAGCGATCAATGTTTGAAAAAAAGCTGTTTTCCTTCTCGGCACTTAACTTTAGAGAAATACTCATTGTCACCATCAGCTTGTCGAGCCACAATTTCTAGGATTGCCGGTTTTCTAAAAACACATAATTATCCATCAGACATCTTTCAAGTGTCTGACAAGCATCATGTATTGCCTCTCCTGGGCGATCTCCAGGCTTTTAAGGACTTCCACAGTCCTCGTGTGTGTTTAACAGCGTTGTAGGTGAAACAAGGACAACAAGGCAGTGAATGACTGGCCGGCTGCCGCTCCTGAAGTTTCACTTTTATTCTAATATTTACATCCTTATCATTTTTCCCATTATCACAGAAAATGGAGAAAGAGGTTTTCTAACTGGAGGCTGTGACACGAGAACCGTTTTTAGACTCCGTCTCCTTTCCCTTTCTCAATTAGTGCTTCGTTTCGCCTGCGGCGGAATCTTTGTTCACATGACTCCCAAACGCTCCCTCTGAGTTAAAGAACTAGAAGAAGAACTGTCTGCGCCTCGCTGAGCTGCGGAACGCCTCACTCCAGGTTTCTGGAGAGTAACTGATAATCTATCAGGTTTGTAGAGAGTTTTAAAGTTTGATATTCTGTAATCTGTTTGTTTGTGTGACAAAATGTTTACGCAAGACAAAAAGACGAGTCCCATCACTCCATATAATCTTTACATGAGGAGTGTCAAACATATGGCCCGCGAGCCAAAAGCGGCCCGTACAAGACTCCAAACTGGCCCAACAAACCAACAACCACTGAGCAGCAACTCAACAAAACACTGAGAGCCGAGCGGAGCGATCGCTGATGAAAGCTAGCAGGCTAGCATTAGCATTCGCCATGCTGTCAGTTGGAGTTTGGAAAAACACCCATAATGCAACAGCTGCAAGAGAAGAATCAAGGATATTTCAGCGGATTTTGCAGCAGAAGGTTTAATCAAAAGAAGTGTTTTGTTGAGATTGTAGTCATTTTCAGTCGTAATCTTTTTAGGCTTCAAGCTTTATCTTTCCTAAAGTAAACCTGGAACTGACAGGATGAGCTATATTCACAGCTCAAATTCTGCTTCAAAACGATGACAGATGTCCACAGAAGTCCTGAGGGTGGACTGGAGGCGTGGCTGTGGCCTGAACACACACCGGGACGAGTCTTCGTCCACCTCCGAGCTTCTCCTGGCGTCGGACTCAATTCTGATGAACTCCTGACCTCCTCCACCCGCAGCCGCCCTCCCTCCACCTCTCCGTCTCCGTCCACTGACCGGAGGCTGCCTGAGGATGCCGGTTTCACAGATCTGAAGCTGAATCAATGCTCTTTGTGCGAGGCTGTGGTACAGCAGCGTTATCGCCCACGTCATCCTTTCTGTTGGCCTCTTTCCTGCTTTGAAGCATCTCTTTGCTGAACTTGAAGGGAGTGGTTAAAGAGCTTCCAAACAGGTCTTCTACATCACTTATTCTGTCCCATCAAGCACTTTTCACACCACTGAGAACAAATCAAACTGTTTAATAAGGATTATGAGGCAAGAAGACAGTAAATATGAGACAACAACAAAAGGAAAGTAATAAAGTACGACAAAGGATTAAAAAGGCTTTCATGAAAAATGTTGAAAAACTAAAACAAGGTCAAATCCATGCTGTCATGTAGACAAAAAGATAAACAACAAGAGAAGAAATGTGGGATGAAATAATAGCAGTGGGTGAAGATTGAGAACATTTTCACGTGAAAACGGAATGAAGATGAAACTGCTGTGACTCTGTGTGGATGGAGGGAAACACATTTATTGAATCTATTGATTTCCTTTAATATTCTACTTTTTTTATTAGCCTATTTTAGACCCGTGAAGAGAAACGACCAGAGAGGTCCTTGCAGTTTCTGGTGCAGTGACCACATTTCACTGCTGGATGCGTCCAGCCACTCGCTTCCTGCCCTCGAAGCTTCGGGCTGCCAAGCCTCAGCCAAAGGTCTCCATCCTGCTTTTATTTTTCTGTGGCACTGCTGACTTCTGTAACTGCACACAACAACGCGCAGCACCGGCCGGGATTTCTCCTGTGAATTCAAATCAATGAAGCTAACAGAATGAAACGCTTTCTGAGGAACTGACAGCATCCATCAGGACGACCTAGACGTCCCGCTGGTGACGAACGTAGCGGAAACCCAAACCCAGCAGCTCCATCTCAGACTGGACACAACGGCATCAACGGCAAGGTGGGATGAGGTTACACCGGGAAAAGGCCACAGAGGAGGTCGAGGATGTTAATAAAGGCTGCACGATTCATCAATCCCTCACACTGTGATGAATCGTTCCGTCTGGGTGAAACATTCGGCCAATCGCAGCGAGTGGATGAGAGTGGCCCGGCCGGTGAAAGACATGGAGAGAGCTTAGTGAGCGCTGTGGGGAGCAGGTCAGCTCTCTGCACCCCAGCTAATGCAGGTCAACTGGATGTGGAGCCATTTAAACCGATGCAATGAAGCGTTCAGTTAGTTACGACGATCGTCGCATAAAGCTCGACTTTGCTCACCCAACACAAGCGTAAAATGCACAAGATCCCATTTACTGCCTGTAATGGTTTCCTACATCTATACCCATATATACATGATGTGCCGCTGTGGTGTGAGAGTGCAGTGAGTAGGCGTTGCAGTGAGCTGACATGGGCCCGGCGCTGTGATGTCTGAAAATGTAGATATAAGTGAAGGAAATGTGGGCGAAAAGGAACAAGTGACTCAGAGAAGCAGCCTGTCTGTTACTGGCGAGAACGACTCCGAAGCAGAAACACATTATCATCATGAGGCTGAGTTCTTCCGATAAAACACGCAGCAGTAAAAATAAAGCATGTTCTAGAATCCACTGCAGACTTCCTGCCATGTCAGTGAGAGTGTAATTAACCTGCTTTGTTTGGATTCAGTGGGAAACCAGAGAGAAGGTTAATGAGCGACAATACAGAAGATCTGAAATACGACAGGAAGCTTTCCTGAAACGTTTTCTGTAACACAAACCTGCATTCAGCGAACCTGCGCCGCTATTCCTCATTTCTCCACATCAGGAGCAAACTTCCACCACGAGAGGCATCAGTTGCACCAAAAAAAAATCCTCATTTAACGGCGCCTCTCTCTTTCTGAGCACTAATTTGTAGCTGGTTCACACTGATCACGCTGCGCTCGGCTTAAGAAATCTTTGATATGAAGAACCTCAAACACTCCGAGATCTGAGGAGGGAGAGGTAGCCGTGCAGAGGCACGCCGATCCATCCCACCAAGCACGATCCAGAAATCCGGGGCCGTATTGATTTCACACAGCCGCTCCATACATCTCACACACACACACACACACGCATGCACACACGGCCACTTTGTTCGCATTTCATCTGCCTGCTGTAATAAAACATGCCGGACGCTCGCTGACCTTTACTGGAAATACCAAAGCACACTTTGGATGTTCTAATGGTCCTGAAACCTCCCAGAGCAAAATTAGTTCTATCTATAAAAACACAGCTTCATCCTGTATCCGCGGGAGCCGCTGCCATGGCAACCAGACGGTGTTGGCTGAAGATGAATAGGGATCAACTCCGAGGTGGAGCGCAGAAAAGAACGTGAACACACACCATCCAGTGTTCGGTGGCTCCTCTTCAAACAGCTCGCTGCCTCGCATGCATCCTCCTTTCTGCCTCCTGCCATTCTCACGCTTCCTCTTTCCCAGAGTGCATTCTGCTCTACTGAACGGAGGCTGAGGCAGGTCAACACGTCACTGAGTTTACCTTTGACCGTAGTTATTTGACCCCTGGCTCATCACCTCCATCTGCTCCAGACCTTCATGACTGAAAACCAATAGCAGTGATCAGACTGTGGCAATGATGGAGCATTGATTTGGAGTCTATATGACTCACATCTATCACAACACTTCCATGGAGAGCAAGTATATGAAGAGAAAGTCAATACCGGCGAGGTGAAGACCGTGATCCGGTCCAGAATGATGATCACACTCTCCTACAGGCAGTCCAGTAATACCCCTTTCCCACTGCAACTAGCGGGTCGTCCCGCGTCTGCGACCCGCTAACTATCGCCTTTTTAGACGCCTTTCCCACCGCCTGCTGACCCGCGTCTCACCTCCTGCTGGCGAGCCGCATCGCTGCGTTTTCCCGCACTGATGGTGTCCCACGTTGATGACATCATCAGCGCGATGGAGCAAAACGAAAGTAAACAATGCAGCGGAAAACAGTCCCTGTTACCTGTAGACAAATCTCCTCTTCCCCACGGATCAGGGGAAGCTCTCTGGTCTCGCTATCTTGCCATTTCTGGGTCGTCTGGACGAAGGAACTCTCACGCTGTGTCCAGAAACAACAACTAGCGCGCTAACTTAGCCGCGCTGCGTCGACGCCATCATGTAAGTTCCTCCCACTAAAAGCCGGTAGAAAGCTGACCCGGGAATTTACCGGGTTGATTGCAGGGTGAACGACCCGGGTCGAAATCCCGGGTCAAACCTTTTCCCACTGCCACGACTTAGCGGGTTTAAACGGGTTTTTTGGCCAGTGGGAAAGGGGTATAACAGTTTGATCCCCCGCCTCTCTGTGTGGGGTTAGCATGTTGTAATGTAACGATTTAATACGTAAATGTAATGAAACAAATGTGTTTTATGTCCATTAAAGCTAGGGTTGGCGATCTTGGAAAACTAGCGTTAGCATGCAGCATCTCCCCAAGGCTCCGCCTAGCTAGCTCCGCCCAGCTCCCACCCCATTGGAGGAGCTCCCGTTGGGAGCGGAGACACGGAGACGTTCGCGCCACGCGCTTCCGCGTCCAGTGCGTTCCTGGCGTAACCTGTCCTCAGCGCTTCGTTTCTTCGTTTTTTCTTTATTTGCACTACGCCAAGTTACGACGCACTCACCGGTAAGTAAACCCCCAAACATTCGTCTCCGCCATTCTGCAACGACGCTCCGTCCTTCTACGCGCGCACTGAACCAGGGTCAGTGCACGCCATTGACATGTACGCGCAGGGGGGCAGGTCGAACGGCGAAGGGATTTGATTGGTTTAAAAAAAGGTGTCCCCTCAAGACTATTGGTTGCTGTTTTTCCCGTTTTACTCCTGCTGTAGATAGCGGATATTTTCCAAACTACTTTAAACACACGCTATGAATTGCTTCCCATCGGGTCATAAAGATCATTTTGACCAGTATTTAAAAAAATGTATCTCATTCAAATCGCCAACCCTAGCTTTAAATGAAATATATTTATTTCAGACGGCATCCGGTCAGCGGCAGGCCTGATCAGTCGATGGAGTGCTGTCAGCGACACCTCCTTCTGAAATGAGAAGATATTGGATAATTTATTCAGCTGCCCCCTTTTCCCAGTGTTCCTCCTGCTGTTCCTTCGCAGCAGGAGTGGCGGAGCTGCCAGGAGATGAGAGGCCGGCCCTCTTCTCCCCCCACGCCTCCATTTTCAAATGTTTCTCCGTGACTTGACTGCCACATTATAATCAACTGTAGGTCCCACATACACACACGCACACGCACACACACACACACACACACACACACACACACACAGAACCTACTCTGCTTGGTTGGTTGAAACAGTGGTTCAGAGAGGTTCAGAATTCCATCCTTTTTGCTTTACTTGCTTTACTCGCGTTACTTCTGAATGCTGTCAATCTAAAAAGGTGAAGACATTAAAGAACCACCGTCTAAATATGGAATAATTTTGAGAATCTGGAGAAATATCTGCAGGTAAAGAACACAGTCCAATGTGAATGAAGGATGATAATGGTTCTGACTACTTCAGTCGTCACTGCGTCATAAAAAAAAACAAGCATGATTTTGGAATAAAACGCGACACGTCCTCAGAAACACTTAAAAAACAAATAATTGCTCTCAACCATCTAAACAACTGACTGTTGCAGATAAGAAGATGTGATCAGAACTAAAGAGCTCCCACTATCATATTAGAAATGGGTAAATATTTCTGAAGCAATCATCAGACGTCTTGCATTAAACACTCGGTTCTATCTGAGATTATGGGTTTCAGTTTGCATGTTCTCTCTCTGCATGCACTCCAGATATTCTAGTTTCCTGCTCGTGGATGTGAATGTGAGTGTGTGTGGTTGTCTGAATCTCTGATATCACCGAGCGATGGACTGGTGACCATGAGCAGGGTTAATCAGATCCAGTGCTCGACTTTACCGAACATTAAGACATCATCTTAGAAAAGAGGAATCTAACCCAATGAAGGTGAAAATACCGCTGCTGAGGTTGGATCAGAGCTTGTTCAAACAAAAAACGAGCATTTCGAGGCACATAAAGTAAAACACGGTACTGTTCTGTGACTGATTGGTTTGTTCCTACAAACGAGGGATTAACAGCAGTCCATTTCCATACAATCAGCGTTAATGAAGCTCCACAAACATCTAACACTCCTTTACTGTGCCGTTTAAAGAGTTTGAGGACAAACATTAAATAAACACTTTTCACCGCTAATTGTGGCTTAAAGGAAAAAGCCGGTCCACAGAAAAACCGAGACAATAAAAGCCTTCAGCAGATGGCAGGAGGTTTAACAGGATGTAATTCAATAAATAATTCAGTGTCTATTGCTACAGTTACAACTACAGCTGTTAACTTTATCATTCATTATGCTGTCACCGTTTTAGGGAAGAAAACGATTCATTTGATGGTAATAACTCCATGAAGTGAGGAGCAGCGTTAATCAGATTCAGTCATTCTGTGCAAGGTTAGTTAGCCGTGATGAGGCCAATTACTTCCAGCTCCAGCATGCGGCGGCTGTAACTGTTGTAATCTCATTTTTTGGAACACAGTTTGGTGGTTTTTGGACTCGTCTCCTCCGCTACTGCTGCTTTTGTTTGCTGCTTGTTGTTGCATGTGTCTGTTCTGTCTCCTTTTTCATCTGTGAGCTGAATTAAATCGAGGAACGGAGGAAGAAACAGTGGTACAAAACACCTTCATTAGGAAACACACTCCGTGAAGACAAAGCAGCAATCACTGGAAAACAAGCTGGAAAAACAGAAGCTGTTGTTTTCTGGACTTTTCACCAGGGTAAATCAAACACCCGGCGGACTGTGACCTTCGACCCGGATTACACCACAGTGTTTGAGGAATTTTACGTTTTCGTTTCAGGAAAGTTTCTTATTTTGTGGCAACATTTGGAAACGATGTGTTTCCCGATACCAATTCCTGGTACCTGGGAATCAGTGCCGCTACTCAACGGTACCAGTTTTCGGTACTTTGTGTGTTTATGTGGTAACAAATGTTCATTTTTTGCTGACAGCAGACAAGTCGCTAAAGGATGCTAGGTTGCTAATGGATGTTAGCATGCTAACGGTGCTGATGCAGGAGTTGTGGCCGTAGATCAGAAGCTGTTTAAAATGCTGCACTCCTCCTCGGCCTTGACAAAAATGTTCTTAACCCGGAGTTTCCTGTTTACAATGAGTGCAATCTGCATCGTATTTTGAAAACTGGAGTCGTGATTTGGAGCGATTTCATCCAGCCATGCTGCTGTTTACTGAACAACCTCAACTGTTGACTCCACATGTCATATGCCCATATGCATGCAATGCTGTGTTCATGTCCAGCTCGGAAAATTGCGAACTCTTCCACTCCCTCACAGTCACGAGGATGCATTCAGGTACTAACATGGTACCATTTGATTTTACGAGAATCAGTGCTCAGTAGTACAAACGGAATTCAGTCAGTACCTGTAAAAGTACAGAATTCGGTGCCTATCCCAGTCCAAAATGCAATAGAAAATGTGCGTTTTTAATGGAATTTTTTGTGTAAATGGCGCCCTACAGAGGTTCACATTGTAACTCACATCTGAGGTTTGTTTAATGAAGACAAACGTCCTCAAGGAGAACGAAATCTTCCTCCACGGCTGAAAAGCAGAGCTGACAAAACTCCTCAAATCTCTCACTTACACTACATAGATTTTAAAGGATCTTATAACTTGACCATTGCATGCATACAAGCATTTTTTTCATCTGCTTTCATTGAGTGTTTAAATTATTCCCTGACAAGAAAAAAAAAAAAAAAAATGCCCAAAACATCTGTAACTATAGAAATGAGCACGGCAAGAGAACGACTGACCCATAAATATCCAGATTCTGTGGAACTGCTGTAATGGTTTACACTGTGAGGGATTTGTTCCCTCCGTTATTCAGATGACACCATTTAATGTATGAGGATAAAGAGCATGTGACGAGCCAGCAGCTGCTGGGACGGGCTGGCTCCGGTCCAGATGAGGACTTTTGTTTAAGCATTCAGATCATCGGGGAACAAGTTGTTAGAAGACCGCCGTCTGCACAACAGATCGCGTTCAGCCGTGCGGCTCGCAGTGAAGCAGTCGAACTGGAGACAGATGAGCTCAGGAACTGAAGCAGGCCGGGACTGAAGGTGAGGAAACTTCAGGTCAGAGGATCAGAAAGCATTATGTGGTATTTACTGAATTAAAGTTCCAAATGTAACAGAAGGTCAAATCAGATCTTCAATTCGCAGTCATTTCAACATCTACAGGAACAAGACAAGAGTAACTGTATCAGAATAGGCTGACGACAAAGACAGGAAGACGCGACAACACAAACAGCCCATCTGACACTTCTTCCAGAGAGAGAGTTCACCTTTAGCCTGAGTCATGCTGGCCTTTTGAAAGGACACGGCCTGCCCGAAGAAAAGTCTCCCTCACATTTACATTACAATCAGACTGCGCTCACAGCCGACTTATTCACACAGTCCTGTCCTCTCGTTTCCATTCACGAGCTCCTCACAGTCGCACGCAGACGTACACACACCTCTCACACACCGTCGGATCCTAAAGCTAGGTTTACACTTCCACGACTTTTTGCCACGATGTTGTCGTGGCAAGGCGTGCCAACCTGGAGTCACCGAACTGGCAGGCTCCCGCGCTGTTCACGACCAGTTCACGAATAGTTCAGGAATGTGCACGAATGCGCGCCCGTCAGTGTCACGGACTGGCACGACACTTTCACGCATAGTTTGCGCAAAGTTTACGTGAGTCCCGCATTGGCACGACGTGGTTGCGCAATTCGGCTTGGGCTGTTCGTGAATTATTCGTTGCAGTGCGTGGCAGTGCGTGCCATGCGTGCCAGCATCCTCCCGCATTGTCCGGACGAGTTCACGAGGCGTTCACGGACAGTTGGCGCATAGTTCACGGCCCGGTCGCGATATTTTGTCGTGCCCAAAATTTTTAACATTTCAAAATTCTCGTCCCGACATGGCTCGCAGTCACGACGGGTTTACGCACGCTACACGCCACTTTAGGAGTGGTTTGTGACTCGATTCGATCCAATGCGTGCCACAGAATCGTTCCAGTGTAAACCTAGCTTAATACGTTTGATAAGAACACGCTGTAAGGTCAGGCGAGGCAAATGGATCCAATCTTAATCACGGAGTGATGGGACGGACAGGTCGTCCTCTCTGCATGCTGATGAGCGTCTCCGCTCAGCAGAAAAGGTTAGAAACCAGATGAATAAAAGCTACGTGTCGTTTTCAGTTAACTGATCAGACAGATTCGTAAACAAGCATATTTCCACGCAGTCTTCCATTAAACCCTCACTCCTTGTTCTTACAGTCATCTACTGAGCATGTGCAGAAGGACCGTACACCACAGCCATGTCGAGCAGGTGCAGCCTTTTTAAAACGTGTTTCCCGTCGTTTTTTCGTGTAAACAATCAAAATGCAATGAAAGCTTTGCGTTTGTACTGGAGGACGCTTGTTGTGTAACCGGCACTTACAGACAGCCGCTCGGTGATCTCTGCAGCCAAGCTGCTTCTCCCTCATTTCCATCGCCGGATGTGAAACCCCCACATCCTGAAGCAGCGTGGTGCTGTTGTCTCTGGACCAGCTTCTGAGGTTTGACAGACGAATGAACAGCTTCTTATTTTTCAGATGGACATTAGAGGACCGAGGATAAAGTCTGGGCTCCTTCTTGTCAGGATAAGCATCTGCGCTCTGCAGAGGGATTCTGTCTATTATTTTTGGCACTGATGCAGAGATACAGAGTGCACGGGTTAAGAATGAAAACATTAAAATGTGTCAGCATGAAAGAATTGATAAGACGCTGCTGTTCCTGAGAGGAGAAAGCAGAGTATTCACTGTGAAATGGTATTTCTGAGCCGCAGGCTGGCTCATCGAGAGGACAGGACCCTCCGTCTGGTAATGAAAGCCTATTAGGTGACTCTGTCTTGCATCATCCGTCCTTTATTCAGAGCTGGACATGGAGAATCCTAATGAGAGCCATAAACGCACAGATTTTACCTCCGGCTACTCTCAGCCTCAGTTCTGTTCAATAAACAGGAAGCTGATTCATATTCCATGCCCTCGCTTGGTTTTTGACTTTCTCCCATCAAATGATGTTCATGATCGATTAATGTTCACTGTGAATGCAAAGAATGAGGACAGATACTCCATGAGTAGATACCAAAGGCCAAAAAACACCCAAAAGCTGGATATTAGAGCTTCTTCCATTAAACAGGTGAGACCCGACCGGGCTGAGAAGAGGAGGAAGCTGTCCGAGAGCAGACAGGAAGTGGCTGCCAGCCGAGACCTTTCAGTCACTGTGTGAAAAAACGGCGCCTCAGCCTCGTATTTTTGGAGGACGGAGCGATCGGGGCTTGGTTGGGGGCTGAATTCAGGGCAGGCTCAGATCCACCGAGGCTTCCTAGCCTCATTTTCTGACCGGCCAGCTTCCAGGCCTAGTTAATATTTCACCGCTCCCGCTGAAATGGAGGAGAACGCACCTAATTAAGTGTGAACAATAAATTGCCTATAACCGATTCTCCGCAGCGCCGATATGGACGGCGGGGACGTTTGATGGCGCGGCCAGGTCCCTGAGAATCCGCGCGCGTTCGAGTGCGTGAAATGAAAGCGTGACGTGATTCGACCATGACAAGCAAAAACTTTGAAGTGTTAAATGGCTGGCTCGCTGTCAGCGGCCTCGAACCGCTCCGTGGCTCCCAGAAGAGAAGGAGACCGGGCGCTGATCAAAAGGGAGGAAGCATGAAAGACGCTATAGGAGCTCTTCTGAGGGAACCTGCGATGGAAGAGCAGACACGACCCTGAAGGAAGTGGGGCAAGCATTGTTTTAAAGGCAGATTTTATAATATTATAGCCTGGCGCATCAGATAGATGCTGTTAACTTTGACTTTCAGTGGAACTTGCAGCAGCACCGGAGCTTTAATGGTCTCAGTCTTCTTCTTTAAAATGTTAATAGTTTGTTTGATCCCAGCAAGCTGATCTTCTGCTAGTGGTAAACTAGAAAGTTACCTGACTGCGAGTGCTTATCTTTGAATAAACTAATTTCAGGTGAATTAAAAAAAAATCATCAAAGAAAATTTAACTTGTTTTTTCATTGTCTAAAGTGTCTGTTCTGGATTGATGTACAGTTGCATCAGTCATCAGTGAAACACGCTGAATAACAACCTTTAATCTGTAATTATGAAGAGCTTTACTGACAGAAATAAAGTTTGAATCGTCATATTGAGACTAATTTAAATAATAATATCTTATAAAACTCAACAGTAATAAACCTTTATCCTTTCTGCTTGCTCATATGGAACTGTTGGGTTTTCTCTATAAAAACGACTGTGGTATATTATATATTTGGAGCAATATAAATGAAGCTGAATAATACAACATGAATCAAACACCTCCAGAGAGGAAATATTTCTTTTGTAAAATATAACAATGCGATAGTTCTTCAGAGATGGCCGAATCCTCTTCGGAGGCGTTTCACTGCTTCGGCTCTTTAGCAGGGAAAGTTTGAAAATACTCAAGTTCGACTTGCTGATCTCAAAACCAGTCAGAGTCCTCATGACTCACACTGGAGTTATTCAGATTGCCTTCATCAGGGGTGTCAAACCTAAGGCTTATGGGTAAAAACTGTTCTGCACTAAAATGTGTTTGTCATTTCTGATCCCAACCAAAAGAAGTCGATACAAAACAACAATTGTGCCATTAAGTGAACAAATTTTGTCTTAAAAATCTGATTAAAAGGCTTGAGTTTGTTTAGTTTGTTTGTTTAGACCATTTTAAAAGCAGCAAAGTAGATTTTAAAGTTAAAAAAACAAAACTCCAAAACCTGAGAGGTGTTGATTTGTATTGTGACAAGAATGAGATGAAACAGAACCACAGAGAAGCTCTGCAGTGAGTCAAGGTTTCAGGCTTCGCACTGAGAAGATTCATGATGGTGAATCTAAATGACTCCTTCACTGATAACCTCGCTGCTTCGGCTTCTCTGCGTTAATGCGGTGATTTATAAAGATGTGGCACTGTACAGATTAAAATCACAGCTCCAGATTCTGTCCCCCGATAAGCTCAGACTGCGACTTCTCGTCGATCTGTGACGTCCACGTTGCTGTGAATCATTCAGCTATTAGCAAAGCTAACAGGAAGTTCACTGAGTAACTGAGTCGGCGCCCGGTCGTCAGAAAAGGTGAGGACATCCACTGTAAGAAGTGCAACACGCACATCGGGGCTTACCCAAATGTTAAAGAAAAACTGGCGAAGACCTGATATTGCACACTGGAGCTGAGAAATATTAGGAATGCAATGGATGCTGGTGACACTTCTACCCGTCTCCATGGAAACGGGTGAAAACGCAACTCTCTGAAAGCGCTGTCGATCCTTCAGTCCGAAGCGAGCGCCAACCCCCGCTGGTAAAATGTGAAGTTAAAGGTGTAATACAACATTTTGATTTCCGGGTGGATCATCAAAATAACTGGTGGGTCTGTTTGTCAGTCATTCTGACGAGCTGCTTTCGTAAGGCGGTTCTACGTGCTTGCGCCCAATCAGCTTCTCCCTTTTGCGCATGCACATTCAGAGTGTTTATGTAGCCGGTGAGCTTCTGAGCTCGTACTTACCGATGGCGAGTCTGACATAATGAAACTGTAGCTGTTTCGGAAAAAAAAGCTTTATTTATGAGCGAGGCGGATCGCAGAAATTGTAAACAGAGCCGTGCACGCCGGAGAAGAGGAGGTCGCGCTCGTACACTTCCGCGTTTCCTGGGAGAAGCAGGAGAGCCGGGCGGATGGTCTGGCGCATGCACGTTGTTCAAAAAGTGAGTAACAGACGTGGGGCTTCGTCTTTTCGAGAAAATCGTGTATTACACCTTTAATGGTGAAGTGCAGAAAAGCTGTAATACCTGGGCAATTCCAGCAGGGGGCGATGATGTTGGCTTCAAAAGGAGCTCCGGTCTCATTGGAACCCATTCAAAAATGTCGATATTCGGAGTAAAAATGAACATGTAAAGCTCCCGGGTTCAGAACATGTTCTGGTCTCTATCACTAGTTTCTACAGCCGTGTTCGCTTCACCAGACTCTGATTTTCACGTAAATCATCTGCTGATTTTATTTCATGAGTTAGAATTTTGTACAAATCGAATCCTCTCACATTTACACATTTACAT
This sequence comes from Salarias fasciatus, assembly GCF_902148845.1. Lineage (NCBI taxonomy): Eukaryota > Metazoa > Chordata > Actinopteri > Blenniiformes > Blenniidae > Salarias > Salarias fasciatus. The sequence continues at coordinate 29,201,389 of NC_043746.1, read as the reverse complement.
CCGCTTTCAAATGTTCAATATGGAGACGTCCTGCTCAGATCAACAAAACGGGATTTCAGAGCGCTGTGGGGGACGCCACGTACGTTTCATCCATCTTTATAAACAGTCAACGGTCCAAACCTCAAACAGAAGCTGAGCTGAGGGCTCAGTGTCGCCCCCTAACGCCATGACTTGAATGACATACTGGAAAATCCCTCCAGTTACCTCCCGAGCTGCGGGACCTGCCTAACCTAACCCTTACTCAAACACAACGGGCCTGAAACCAAATCCAAGGAAATGTGTGATGAAACGCTTCATCTCATTATCGCGCTGTTCGGCGCCGCTCTAACAGAAGCAGGACCGACCGTGTTTAAAGTCTGCGGTCGATAGCAGACACAAAGGGGAAGAAACAAAAGCAAGGCGTTCGGAGAGCTTCCAGAAACGGAAACTAAAACGCAGCAGAAACCGACTTACAGTCATCGTCAACACACCTAGGTTTCCCATGATGCACTCTGATACCCTCCTGTCTGCTGATGGTCCACAGCTTTAGACCTGTTTCTGTTGATTAAACTGAGATAATTAAAGTGAGCTATACACACCTCAGTGTCGCTCTCAAGCCAGAGAGAACACACACACACACACACACACACATCACGAGAACGTGTTATTTCCATCAGCGACGGAGCGTTTCGGGGTGTGTGTGAGTCATTTCTAGTCTCAGATGTGGCTGCAATCCTGAAAAGTTTGAACAAGACTGTCTTGATGTTATTGCTTTGGGTGGACGGCGCTCTGACATAACCACACACACACACACACACGCTGCACACACACACACACACACCAGCGAGTCCCCCTGCTGCTGGCTGTCCAGATGAAGTGTTATTGATGGAGGAGTGTATCATGCTGCCTCCCACTGTCTGAGGCACACGGCGCTGCAGAGGCCCGGTCCGACCGGACGCCCGTCCATACGCGACAGTCTGCACTCCATCACGCCGCCGAGGTCACAAAACCGTGAAAATTTCTAAATAAAGACGACCTTGGCTGCAAAATAACGGCGATCTGAGGAACAAACAGCCCGAAAGTGAATCTGTCGCTCAGGTTCAACAGTGTGCTAAAAATCAAATTGGATTTTGTTTTACAGTCGACTCAATGTTCCCCATTTATCGAGGACTAATCTGATTTTCTGCTTCCAGATTAGAATGGAAACGTGTGATTGCTTCGGCGGCTTACACGAACGCGGCGTTCTGCCGTTTTTCACCGCGGCTCGTCAAGTTTCGGATCCCTCCCCGTCCCTCTCTCCTCGCCGCCAAGTGCATTTTAACAAAAGACAGAGCGCCGGTGTTAATGTGCTGTAATTACAGAGGGAGGAGGATTGAGAGGCAGACCGCCATCTACTGGCTTGAAGAGCCCCCCCCCCCCCCCCCCCCCCCCCCCCCCCCCCCCCCCGGCCCACTGCCTCCACCTGTCTCCCCCACCTACTCACACACTCCCACTCAAGAAGTCAATTAGGGGAGAGGCAGGCATTTTGGAAACAGAGAAATCCTGACAGCGCCGATCTGCAGCCTGTCAGCGATTCGTTTTCACCGGGGTCGGCGGCGGCGACGCAGCCAGAAAGGGCGGGGGTCAAAGTTCGCTTCAGAAACTTCACAGGAGTCAGCTGCTTAGCATAAACCGCCCTGTGGTTAATACCAGGGGATTAAATACTGCGCTGAACCGGAGCGTCTCTCACACACACACCGCTGTTTCCTTCAACGCCATTTCACGAATGAAACACACAGCAGAGACAGGAGGGGAGAGCAGTAGAGACGTGTTTTTCCCTCACTGGAACAGTCTGACAGCTAATTCCCCTTAATGGTGATTTAAAAGAGTGAAAACCTGAGTTCAGGATGTCAACAGAGGCAGGATGGAGGAGGGACTGGAGCCTAATGTGTTTCCTAAAGTTAGACTTAACCCATACATCTTCTATACTGCTTCACCGCCCCGAGGCTCACGAGGAGCTGGAGCTGAGCCCAGCGGACACACACACACACACACACACACCAAAACGGCGCAGCTCTCCTCAGAGGATCAGCAGATTGGTCCAGGGTTCATCCTCAGCCCGGTCCAGACCAGACGGCGGTCTGAGGGCGGCCAGGAGGGTCTCTGTAATGAAACGGACTGGACGGAGGCGCGCACCAATCACACGCTTTGATTTATGTTTAAGAGAGCGTTGAGAGGAGCAGTCGCCTGGCAACCGCCTAATGAAACGCACCGAGCGCAGACATTAAAAATAGAGACCTTATAATCAGGCTGCTTGTTGCAGCGATGTCAAAGAAAGCCTTAAGAAACTCTGAGGAGATGGGGGGGGGGGGGGGGGGGGGGGGGGGGGCAGGAATAAAGCAGAAAAACTCAGCCAGAGTTCAATAATCTGGCAGACTAAAGTGTCGTGACTCAGATGAGAGGAACAAGAATAAGGTTTTCTGTTTTCTTCAGACAGCCCTTTCTCTGGATTCTAATTCGTTCGGGGGGGGGGGGGGAATCAGGCGGGTGGGGCCCGTGGGTGTCTGGAACACCTCCGATTTCAAACTGAATGATTAAAAGATAATCGATAATTTGTGTCAAATGGTTGTGTAAAGTTGTGAATGTGAATGTGTGAGACCACCAGGCTGCTGATGTGGGGGGGGGGGGGGGGGGGGGGGGGGGGGGTTAATTTCCACCCTTGACTTATCTCATTAATCCCCAGCCCCCTGCTACACCGTCAGCCACGGCTCAAAGCCATGCATAAAGACCAACCAGAGACACAGCCTTTCTTCACAGCCCAACACCTCTCTCTGCCTCACACATCACACACACACACACACACACACACACACCACACACACACACACACACTGGGGTTGAGGTGTGTTTTCACAGCCTGGAATAACAAGAAAAGTCAAATGGAGGCAATAGAAATATGAATATACTGAAGAAACAGGTTGATGGTTCAGATTCAGACTGTTGGATGAAATGAACAATCCCCCTAGATGTTTTATTCTTTTTTTTAATTGTGATCAGTTTGATTCTTCAATCTGAAGGAATGGAAAAAAGGGATGGATGTGACTGACTGTTACTGTGGAAACCAACTTTCTCCCCTGCCTCCGCTGTTCACACTCAGCATCACACACAGCTCGGTGTGTCTGGATGACAATTCACAGCCTCAATTCCCAATCTCACCAACTTCGGTGAAAAAAAAAAGGATAAAATCACAGCTGGTCGCACTGAGATCCGGTGACTTACAACAATTGGTCACAGCGAAACTGTTGGCCACTTCCAGATTGTCGATGTGAGGCGTCAGCCTGAATTCCGAGGTGCCAAACTGAACCATTCCTATCCGAAACGCGCTGTACTCTTGATCCGCGCCCCTTGGAAAAAGTCCCCCTGAAATCAACAGAGATCATCCGTCACACTCAAACCCCCGCCGCTTCCCGGCTCTCCTCCGACTCCCGCCGTATGAACTGGATTTCGGACACTCACCGATCTGCACGCTGGGCGAGCCTCCGAGCGCGCATCCCCATAAAACCAGGAGCAGAGAAACGGATAAATTCACTATCTTCTCCATGTCCGCGGATCAAGTGTCCACATCCACCGGGGACGGGGGGGGGAGTCTCTTATTCCGCACGGTCCTCTCCGGGGGCGTTAGATCCCGCTCATCGTGGAGCGCTGGAGCGGAGGAAAGGCGCGTCTGGCTGCAGGTGGAGGAATGGTCGACTCTCCGTCCTCCTCTCCTCCCGTCGCTCCCCTCCCGCCGGCTGCTGGTTCCTCCTCTGAGCGCGCACAGATCTCAGCATCACACCCACGAGTGAGGAAGGAATGTTAATGAGGAGGCGGACGGGGACGGGAAGAGCCGAGGAGCGCGCGCGCGTCGCTTGACGGAGAACCGGGAAAAAAGCCTCATCCCGGGTCATTATCACGCCAATTCGGTCTAATGAGAGGAAAAACCAGACTTTATGTTAATATTAAGTGTTTTTATAGTCACACCGGGGCTGTATTTATTCTAACCACTGTGCGTCTTTGACAGCAGGGGCGCAGCCGCGTCTTTCCAGGGCGGGGCTCACGGGGGCCAAACTCCGGGTGGCGCCCCTCATTAAACATTAAAATACTAGGTTTTTCTCTGGCATCCTCTATCCATATTTACAATGCTAAGATGTTCAGTCAATCATTTTATTATTACAGTAACAAAACTAAAACAGACTGTAAAAGAGGAGAAAGTCTTTACCTGTAGCGGAGCCAGAGTGGGGGCAAGGGGGCGGTCGCCCCAGGGCCCACAGGAACATAGGGCCCCATTTCATGTGATGTGTTCACATTTATTTGTAAATAAATTATTACAATAAAATGTGCAGTGTGTGCAAGAAGGTATAGCATATGAGTTTGGGCTCAAATTTGCCAATTCTTACATTACGACTTTCCTTGAATGCATCAGAGCTGTAAGCCAGCGCTGATTGGCTGTGCGGCATGAATGAGTTTTTTCTTTTGCACTTGATCTGAACTCTTTGGAGGGAAGTTAAACAGTATGCTAAACACTATGCTAGCCGCTAGCGGTACTACGCAAAACCTAACATCGGAGCCACTGGTGAGTCAGTGAAACCTTCAAAAATATCTTAATCAGAATGCTGTGGTCTTGAACACCTGGCTTTTTGAATGCAGTGGCGGACCGTGCATTTCACTTTCAGGCCTTCAGAACAGATCCGCCTGAACCAATCCACCTCTCAATAACTATTTTGTCTACAAAAAAAAATCTTATTATGCACATAAAGAGTTGTTGCACAGCAGATAGATACTTGTGCAGCCAGATTAAATGCCTTTGCTGAAGTGCACAATTCTCCTACTACATCTGTGCACATACAATGAGCATCAACAACTTAATAAAACAGCAATATTATTTAGGAAAAGAGGAACATTTTACTCACCAAAATCCGGATTACTTGAAAACAAAATCCATCCTCCTTTCCTTCCTCAAAAAGAGTTCAACTGCTCTGTCATATAGATTATCCGTGCGTTTCAGTTCCATAAAGCCAGGGCTGAAAGTCCAGCTTGCCCTGTGGTATTTCTGGCATAAGTTTTATTTCTCTTCAGGTCTTCTTCTTCTTCTTCTTTGGAATAATTGAGGTAGGCGACCAACAACTTAGGTGCATACCGCCCCCTACTGTATCTCTTGGTGAATGTAAATCAGAGGGCCTGGATCTGCTGTTGTTAGAAGCTAGATGGCGCTGAGTTGCCAACTCGAAATCTGATTGGTTGAAGCAACTGTCTGTTTGACGCTTCACTTTACTTCACTGCGCCATCAGGAACGGATAGCGAAGGCCTCGGGCAGATTTCTTTGACCCTAGCAACAGATGATGCCTGAAATCTGATTGGTTAAATGATTTAATATGAAAAAAAAACATGTCTGGAAGCAGCGCAACCACGGGAAAACTATGAAAGGAACTGGAACATACCGTTTGGAATCATTTATTAATTATTTATGGACAAAATATAATTTACATCAATCTGTAATTCAGATAATTTTTAGGCCAGCAGAGAAGGCTTTGCAGGCCCTGACGGCCCACCACTGTTTGAATGAGCCTTGTGTTGCTCTCAACTATTAGAGACCGCTGAGTCTATTTTTTTTCTATTATACGTGAATTCCAAAAGATATAGATAGCTGTGTCTACATCTATCTGAATAGATTGTGTAATTTTAGACCAGCTGTGTTCATTTTATATTTACGCTGTATCAAAGATGGTACAGATTTAGCCAGTGAGTTTTTAATCTGAGTTTTCAGCACCATGGACAGCGGACACTCTGAGATGGACACCTGTCAGGCTGCATTTGTGTGTGTGTGTGTGTGTGTGTGTGTGTGTGTGTGTGCGTATGTGTATTTGTTCTTCAGAACAAATTTGTGAACTGGTTTGTGACTTCATTCTGCTTTCTGAGCCATACAGGCTTGCTTGGCTCAATAAAAGTGAGCATTAGTGTGTTGTTTGATGGTAGCATGAGGGATTGTTTCAATGGTAAAATTACTATCATAAGGGCCCGTCGAGAATGCTCCGCCCCCTCTGCACTGAGACCCACGCTCCGCCTCTGGTCTTTACACATTGTTTGAGCATAAGTTCAACAGAGACATTCTCATTCCTGGTGATTCCATTATTTCAGTGTGAGTATCTGACCTAAATTAATTAGATGGAAACATTCAATTATTTAAATGAGAAAACATCCATTCAATCAGGTCTGTTGTATCCAGGGTGAACTGCAGAAAAGCTGGAAGCTCATTGGTGAACAGAGCTGTCTGCTAAAGTCACAGCCAGTCGTTCTGATCACGTTTGGGAAAACACAGCGATAGAAGCAAACTGTGGTACTAATCCTGCCAAGGCTTCATTGTGAGGGTGAAAATAAGAGAAAAAAAAACATGCAGAAATATAATAATAATTTAATGAGCTCTGCAAAGGAGCAAACCATGAGCCAACATTACAGAGAAGAGAAGCACTGGGGTAGATGTGGTTTCAGATCCTTCACGTTTGCTGAATGATGCAAAGACCAGTCATCTGTTGCATTTTTAAATGCAACTAAATAAACAAACAAAAAAAAACACACACACACACACACACACACACACAGAAGATGGAAGTGCACTGTGGTAGTATCTTAATGTGGAGTTTATTATGCATATTTCATGTCTCTTTGCATTAAAACAAAGAAAAAAGCAGCTTTATTCATTGTTGAGATGAGAAACTGTTCTCAGCCCAGATGAGCTGCTGCTGCTGCTGCAGAGCGGCTGAAGAAAAATGCCTCTGACCTTGTAGCAGACATGGCGAAATAATAAAAGACTTTAAGAGAATAATTTGCCAGTCTGAGCACACCTTTTCTCCATAAACTCACTTTATCTCCGGGTGCTGATTACATTTGGTTCACCCAGCCTGCCGTTCACCTCTGTTCCATTTACACTCCAGAGGAAATCATGGAAATGTTCCGAACTGTCAGAAAACAATACTATCACTGTCAAGCCCATTATGACATTTTAATGTCTCTGGCCAGATTGAAGCCAGTTAAAGAGCAACGTTTCTCCCTGTGAGGAGTCATCAGGCGTGGCGGCTGGCGGCCATCGCTCAGGCCCTGCAGGAAGAGCCGTCGCAGGAATCTCTTCTTTAACTTTGATCCACTGCTTATTTTCACCTTCTGCATACAAATCCGCGGCAGATGCATGCGTGGCCCGGGCGCCACTTCACCAACAGGGGTAGGATGCAGAGTTTCCCTCTTGTCTTTTTGGTGAATTCCTTCCGTCCTGCTCTCCACTCCTGTGCCTGTGAGGACCGTCCTGTGTGTTCTGGTCTCGAGCCTCTCCGCTCACAGAATCACTCCTCCGCTGCTCTGAGGTGAACTTCAGGTGTGATTATCTCACGCCGCACATTGCGGAGTCGTGACACTGCAGCTTGGGAGATAATTTAAATGTCACATCACTCAGCAGTCCTCGAAACGGGTTTTCAATACGAAGGCGAATTCTAATCAAACTAGAAAAATTTGCAGTTCCTGAAGAAACTGCAAGTGTGAATGCTGAGCTGAAAATGCTAAACTGTAATGCAGAAGAAGTTCAAGAAGAAAGGTTGAAAAGGAAGTTGACAAATTTTGACAAAGCTTGAAAACACTGCAAAGAGTTGAAAAAGGTTGAAAAGACTGCAAAAAGTTGAAAAAGGTTGAAAAAGTTTTAAAATACTGCAAAAAGTTGAAAAAGTTTGAAAAAGGTTGAAAACACTTCAAAAAGTTGAATAAGTTTGAAAAAGTTGGAAAACACTAAAAAGTTGAGAAAAGTTGAGAAAGGTTGAAAACGCTGCAAAAAGTTGAAAATCGTTGAAAAAGTTCAAAAACGCTGCAAAAACTTGAAAAAAGTTGAAAAAGTTTGAAAACGCTGCAAAAAGTTGAAAATCGTTGAAAAAGTTGAAAAACGCTGCAAAAACTTGAAAAAAGTTGAAAAAGTTTGAAAACGCTGCAGAAAGTTGAAAAAGGTTGAAATAGTTGAGAAATGCTGCAAAAAGTTGAAAAAGGTTGAAAAAGTTTGAAAACGCTGCAGAAAGTTGAAAAAGGTTGAAATAGTTGAGAAATGCTGCAAAAAGTTGAAAAAGGTTGAAAAAGTTTGAAAACGTTGTAAAAAGTTGGAAGAACTTTAAGAAAGTTGAAGAAACAGCAGAGTCAGTGTCAGAGTAACAGGATCAATAGAGCTCCAGTCTGAATGGAAAAGTCCAGACTCATCAAGCAGCAGCAGCACAACAGGTGTGTCTGTTGCTATGGAGACCAGCTGCACAGCAGCCATGACAGTGAACCAGCAGTTCTTATGGAGTGCGCATGGTTGAGAAAATGTCATTCCTCGAGGACCCAGAGGTGACACTGAAAAAGATTTGTTCACAATCAGATTCAGAAGTCTTTCATGAATGTAATGGTGCAGGAATCATGTCTGTAGGATCATCCATTCAGCCACCGCGATGGTACGAACATGAGTGAAGTTTTGGATTTGAGTGAGAAAATCTCTCTCCAAAATGCATTGGAGCGGATGGGAGAAAATCCTGCGCTCTCCTCACAGAAATGCAGCTGAAGAGAGAACCGTTTGAGATAGAGACAAAATGACTCAATTGTACGGGTCACAACAAAAATGGCTACGTTTAGAGAGGTAATTGTGTAGATTGAGCCAGAAATGTGGCCAGGGGGACGAGAAAAGAATTATTTTTTCGGTTTAAATTCAGAGCCTCCCGCACTCTAAATTCCTTTCTCCCACTCTAGCTTTTCCAATACACACCCATTGTAAACTCCAAAAACGGCTGAAATGCTCTCCGTACTTGAAGGCTCACAGTTTAAATTTGGTAAAAGATCTGGACATGATATAACATACCTGAATAGAGGACAAAAATGCCTACATTTTGCAAGTAAAATGACGTGTCTACGTCAAAGTATGACAAAGTTGTAAGGGGTCAAAGTTGAAGGAGTTGAAAGGTCAGTTGAAGGGTTTTCCCATTGACTTCAATGTTAAAAATAATTTTAAAAAGTTGAAATATTTCAAAAAGTTGAACAAAGTTGAAAAAGTTTAAAAAGGTTGAAGAAAGGGTTTAAAAAGTTGAATATTTTAAAAGTTGAATAGTTAAAATCGGTTAAGATTTGAAGAAGTTATAAGGTTCCAAAGTTTGAAAAAATCTCCATCCGTTAACATGGGGCATAAAGTTGCACAAAAGTTGAAATATTTCAAAAACTTTAAGAGATATTAAAAAGTTAGAACATTGCCAGAATGTCCTTAAAAAGCTGCACAATTTGATATATGAATGGTTCAAATCGGACAAGATTTGAAGGAGTAGAAGCGTGTCAAAAAACGGCGGAAGAAGTCAGAATAATAATAATAATAATAATAATAACTAGAAAAATTTGCCGTTCCTGAAGAAACTGCAAGTGTGAATGCTGAGCTGATAATGCTAAACTGTAATGCAGAAAAAGTTCAAGAAGAAAGGTTGAAAAGGAAGTTGACAAATTTTGACAAAGCTTGAAAACACTGCAAAGAGTTGAAAAAGGTTGATAAAGGTTGAAAACCGTTGAAAACACTGCAAAAAGTTAAAAAAAAAAACCTTGAAAAAGGTGAAAACGCTGCAAAAAGTTGAAAAAGGTTGAAAAGACTGCAAAAAGTTGAAAAAGGTTGAAAAAGTTTTAAAATACTGCAAAAAGTTGAAAAAGTTTTAAAAAAGGTTGAAAACACTCTAAAAAGTTGAAAAAGGTTGAAAAAGGTTGAATACACTTCAAAAAGTTGGAAAAAGTTGGAAAACACTGTAAAAAGTTGAGAAAAGTTGAGAAAGGTTGAAAACGCTGCAAACAGTTGAAAATCGTTGAAAAAGTTCAAAAACGCTGCAAAAACTTGAAAAAACTTGAAAAAGTTTGAAAACGCTGCAAAAAGTTGAAAATCGTTGAAAAAGTTGAAAAACGCTGCAAAACCTTGAAAAAAGTTGAAAAAGTTTGAAAACGCTGCAAAAAGTTGAAAAAAGTTGAAAAAGTTTGAAAACGCTGCAGAAAGTTGAAAATCGTTGAAATAGTTGAGAAATGCTGCAAAAAGTTGAAAAAGGTTGAAAAAGTTTGAAAACGTTGTAAAAAGTTGGAAAAACTTTAAGAAAGTTGAAGAAACAGCAGAGTCAGTGTCAGAGTAACAGAGGATCAATGGAGCTCCAGTCTGAATGGAAAAATCCAGACTCATCAAGCAGCAGCAGCACAACAGGTGTGTCTGTTGCTATGGAGACCAGCTGCACAGCAGCCATGACAGTGAACCAGCAGTTCTTATGGAGTGCGCATGGTTGAGAAAATGTCATTCCTCGAGGACCCAGAGGTGACATTGAAAAAGATTTGTTCACAATCAGATTCAGAAGTCTTTCATGAATGTAATGGTGCAGGAATAATGTCTGTAGGATCTTCCATTCAGCCACGGCGATGGTACGAACATGAGCGAAGTTTTGGATTTGAGTGAGAAAATCTCTCTCCAAAATGCATTGGAGCGGATGGGAGAAAATCCTGCGCTCTCCTCACAGAAATGCAGCTGAAGAGAGAACCGTTTGAGATAGAGACAAAATGACTCAATTGTACGGGTCACAACAAAAGTGGCTACGTTTAGAGAGGTCATTGTGCAGATTGAGCCAGAAATGTGGCCAGGGGGACGAGAAAAGAATTATTTTTTCGGTTTAAATTCAGAGCCTCCCGCACTCTAAATTCCTTTCTCCCACTCTAGCTTTTCCAATACACACCCATTGTAAACTCCAAAAACGGCTGAAATGCTCTCCGTACTTGAAGGCTCACAGTTTAAATTTGGTAAAAGATCTGGACATGATATAACATACCTGAGTAGAGGACAAAAATGCCTACATTTTGCAAGTAAAATGACGTGTCTACGTCAAAGTATGACAAAGTTGTAAGGGGTCAAAGTTGAAGGAGTTGAAAGGTCAGTTGAAGGGTTTTCCCATTGACTTCAATGTTAAAAATAATTTTAAAAAGTTGAAATATTTCAAAAAGTTGAACAAAGTTGAAAAAGTTTAAAAAGCTTGAAGAAAGGGTTTAAAAAGTTGAATATTTTAAAAGTTGAATAGTTAAAATCGGTTAAGATTTGAAGAAGTTATAAGGTTCCAAAGTTTGAAAAAATCTCCATCCGTTAACATGGGGCATAAAGTTGCACAAAAGTTGAAATATTTCAAAAAGTTTAAGAGATATTAAAAAGTTAGAACATTGCCAGAATGTCCTTAAAAAGCTGCACAATTTGATATATGAATGGTTCAAATCGGACAAGATTTGAAGGAGTAGAAGCGTGTCAAAAAACGGCGGAAGAAGTCAGAATAATAATAATAATAATAATAATAACTAGAAAAATTTGCAGTTCCTGAAGAAACTGCAAGTGTGAATGCTGAGCTGAAAATGCTAAACTGTAATGCAGAAGAAGTTCAAGAAGAAAGGTTGAAAAGGAAGTTGACAAATATTGACAATGCTTGAAAACACTGCAAAGAGCTGAAAAAGGTTGATAAAGGTTGAAAACCTTTGAAAACACTGCAAAAAGTTGAAAAACCTTGAAAAAGGTGAAAACGCTGCAAAAAGTTGAAAAAGGTTGAAAACACTACAAAAAGTTGAAAAAGGTTGAAAACTCTGCAAAAAGTTGAAAAAAGTTAAAAACGGTTGAAAAAGATTAAAAACACTGCACAAAGTTGAAAAAGCTTGAAAAAGTTTTAAAACACTGCAAAAAGTTGATAAAGTTTTAAAAAAGGTTGAAAACACTGCACAAAGTTGAAAAAGGTTGAAAACACTGCAAAAAGTTGAAAAAGTTCAAAAAAGCTGCAAAAACTTGAAAAAAGTTGAAAAAGTTTGAAAACACTGCAAAAAGTTGAAAATCGTTGAAAAAGTTGACAACACTGCAAAGAGTTGAAAAAGGTTGATAACGGTTGAAAACCGTTGGGAAAACACTGCAAAAAGTTAAAAAAAAACCTTGAAAAAGGTGAAAACGCTGCAAAAAGTTGAAAAAGGTTGAAAAGACTGCAAAAAGTTGAAAAAGGTTGAAAAAGTTTTAAAATACTGCAAAAAGTTGAAAAAGTTTTAAAAAAGGTTGAAAACACTCTAAAAAGTTGAAAAAGGTTGAAAAAGGTTGAAAACACTTCAAAAAGTTGAAATAGTTTGAAAAAGTTGGAAAACACTGTAAAAAGTTGAGAAAAGTTGAGAAAGGTTGAAAACGCTGCAAAAAGTTGAAAAAGGTTGAAAACACTGCAAAAAGTTGAAAAAACCTGAAAAAGTTTGAAAACACTAAAATGTTGAAAAAGTTTGAAAACACTGCAAAAAGTTGAAAATCGTTGAAAAAGTTCAAAAACGCTGCAAAAACTTGAAAAAAGTTGAAAAAGTTTGAAAACGCTGCAAAAAGTTGAAAATCGTTGAAAAATGCTGCAAAAAGTTGAAAAAGGTTGAAAAAGTTTGAAAACGTTGCAAAAAGTTGGAAAAACTTTAAGAAAGTTGAAGAAACAGCAGAGTCAGTGTCAGAGTAACAGAGGATCAATAGAGCTCCAGTCTTAATGGAAAAGTCCAGACTCATCAAGCAGCAGCAGCACAACAGGTGTGTCTGTTGCTATGGAGACCAGCTGCACAGCAGCCATGACAGTGAACCAGCAGTTCTTATGGAGTGCGCATGGTTGAGAAAATGTCATTCCTCGAGGACCCAGAGGTGACATTGAAAAAGATTTGTTCACAATCAGATTCAGAAGTCTTTCATGAATTTAATGGTGCAGGAATCATGTCTGTAGGATCATCCATTCAGCCACCGTGATGGTACGAACATGAGCGAAGTTTTGGATTTGAGTGAGAAAATCTCTCTCCAAAATGCATTGGAGCGGATGGGAGAAAATCCTGCGCTCTCCTCACAGAAATGCAGCTGAAGAGAGAACCGTTTGAGATAGAGACAAAATGACTCAATTGTACGGGTCACAACAAAAATGGCTACGTTTAGAGAGGTAATTGTGTAGATTGAGCCAGAAATGTGGCCAGGGGGACGAGAAAATAATTATTTTTTTGGTTTAAATTCAGAGCCTCCCGCACTCTAAATTCCTTTCTCCCACTCTAGCTTTTCCAATACACACCCATTGTAAACTCCAAAAACGGCTGAAATGCTCTCTGTACTTAAAGGCTCACAGTTTAAATTTGGTAAAAGATCTGGACATGATATAACATACCTGAATAGAGGACAAAAATGCCTACATTTTGCAAGTAAAATGACGTGTCTACGTCAAAGTATGACAAAGTTGTAAGGGGTCAAAGTTGAAGGAGTTCAAAGGTCCGTTGAAGGGTTTTCCCATTGACTTCAATGTTAAAAATAATTTTAAAAAGTTGAAATATTTGAAAAAGTTGAAGAAAGTTGAAAAAGTTTAAAAAGGTTGAAGAAAGAGTTTAAAAAGTTGAATATTTTAAAAGTTAAATGGTTAAAATCGGTTAAGATTTGAAGAAGTTATAAGGTTCCAAAGTTTGAAAAAATCTCCATCCGTTAACATGGGGCAAAAAGTTGCACAAAAGTTGAAATATTTCAAAAAGTTTAAAAGATATGAAAAAGTTAGAACACTGCCAGAATGTCCTTAAAAAGCTGCACAATTTGATATATGAATGGTTCAAATCGGACAAGATTTGAAGGAGTAGAAGCGTGTCAAAAAACGGCGGAAGAAGTCAGAATAATAATAAAAATTTGCAGTTCCTGAAGAAACTGCAAGTGTGAATGCTGAGCTGAAAATGCTAAACTGTAATGCAGAAGAAGTTCAAGAAGAAAGGTTGAAAAGGAAGTTGAAAAATTTTGACAAAGCTTGAAAACACTGCAAAGAGTTGAAAAAGGTTGATAAAGGTTGAAAACTGTTGAAAACACTGCAAAAAGTTAAAAAAAAACCTTGAAAAAGGTGTGAAAACGCTGCAAAAAGTTGAAAAAGGTTGAAAAGACTGCAAAAGTTGAAAAAGGTTGAAAAAGTTTTAAAATACTGCAAAAAGTTGAAAAAGTTTTAAAAAAGGTTGAAAACACTCTAAAAAGTTGAAAAAGGTTGAAAAAGTTGGAAAACACTGTAAAAAGTTGAGAAAAGTTGAGAAAGGTTGAAAACGCTGCAAAAAGTTGAAAATCGTTGAAAAAGTTCAAAACGCTGCAAAAACTTGAAAAAAGTTGAAAAAGTTTGAAAACACTGCAAAAAGTTGAAAATCGTTGAAAAAGTTGAAAAACGCTGCAAAAACTTGAAAAAAGTTGAAAAAGTTTGAAAACGCTGCAAAAAGTTGAAAATCGTTGAAAAAGTTGAAAAACGCTGTAAAAACTTGAAAAAAGTTGAAAAAGCTTGAAAACGCTGCAAAAAGTTGAAAATCGTTGAAAAAATTGGAAAACACTGTAAAAAGTTGAGAAAAGTTGAGAAAGGTTGAAAACGCTGCAAAAACTTGAAAAAAGTTGAAAAAGTTTGAAAACGCTGCAAAAAGTTGAAAATCGTTGAAAAAGTTGAAAAACGCTGCAAAAAGTTGAAAATCGTTGAAAAAGTTGAAAAACGCTGCAAAAACTTGAAAAAAGTTGAAAAAGTTTGAAAACGCTGCAAAAAGTTGAAAATCGTTGAAAAAGTTGAAAAATGCTGCAAAAAGTTGAAAAAGGTTGAAAAAGTTTGAAAACGTTGCAAAAAGTTGGAAAAGGTTGAAAAAGTTTGAAAACGTTGCAAAAAGTTGGAAAAACTTTAAGAAAGTTGAAGAAACAGCAGAGTCAGTGTCAGAGTAACAGAGGATCAACAGAGCTCCAGTCTGAATGGAAAAGTCCAGACTCATCAAGCAGCAGCAGCACAACAGGTGTGTCTGTTGCTATGGAGACCAGCTGCACAGCAGCCATGACAGTGAACCAGCAGTTCTTATGGAGTGCGCATGGTTGAGAAAATGTCATTCCTCGAGGACCCAGAGGTGACATTGAAAAAGATTTGTTCACAATCACATTCAGAAGTCTTTCATGAATTTAATGGTGCAGGAATCATGTCTGTAGGATCATCCATTCAGCCACCGCGATGTTGCGAACATGAGAGAAGTTTTGGATTTGAGTGAGAAAATCTCTCTCCAAAATGCATTGGAGCGGATGGGAGAAAATCCTGCGCTCTCCTCACAGAAATGCAGCTGGAGAGAGAACCGTTTGAGATAGAGACAAAATGACTCAATTGTACGGGTCAAAAGAAAAGTGGCTACGTTTAGAGAGGTAATTGTGTAGATTGAGCCAGAAATGTGGCCAGGGGGACGAGAAAAGAATTATTTTTTTGGTTTAAATCCAGAGCCTCCCGCACTCTAAATTCCTTTCTCCCACTCTAGCTTTTCCAATACACACCCATTGTAAACTCCAAAAACGGCTGAAATGCTCTCCGTACTTGAAGGCTCACAGTTTGAATTTGGTAAAAGATGTGGACATGATATAACATACCTAAATAGAGAATAAAAATGCCTACATTTTGCAAGTAAAATGACGTGTCTACGTCAAAGTATGACAAAGTTGTAAGGGGTCAAAGTTGAAGGAGTTCAAAGATCCGTTGAAGGGTTTTCCCATTGACTTCAATGTTAAAAATAATTTTAAAAAGTTGAAATATTTCAAAAAGTTGAACAAAGTTGAAAAAGTTGAAAAAGGTTGAAGAAAGGGTTTAAAAAGTTGAATAGTTTAAAAGTTGAATGGTTAAAATCGGTTAAGATTTGAAGAAGTTATAAGGTTCCAAAGTTTGAAAAAATCTCCATCCGTTAACATGGGGCAAAAAGTTGCACAAAAGTTGAAATATTTCAAAAAGTTGAAAAGATATTAAAAAGTTATAACATTGCCAGAATGTCCTTAAAAAGCTGCACAATTTGATATATGAATGGTTCAAATCGGACAAGATTTGAAGGAGGAGAAGCGTGTCGAAAAACGGCGGAAGAAGTCAGAATAATAAGAAAGAAACAGGAAAATAAACGTGTGAATGCCTCAGGCATTCACACAATAAAGAAACAGGAAAATAAACGTGTGAATGCCTCAGGCATTCACACAATAATAAAGAAACAGGAAAATAAACGTGTGAATGCCTCAGGCATTCACACAATTACAACCCGTAAAGGAATATTTACCTCTGTGCAAATAAGTAGGAGTGGTTAGTGAGAAGGTGTCCGGCAGGGTGAGGAGCGTGAAGCAGTGAAGGCAGGAGGATGGATGACCTTTAAAGAAATGTTCCAGCACTCAGGTTTATGTGGAGCACCGGTCCTGGGTGGCTGCTTCGCAGGAGGCTGCTACATCTCTGCCATTTAGCTTTTTCTCTAACCGAGACAGAAATACAGCGCCGGCGCTGCCGTGTTCGACCGGAGCGTCCGCTCGCCTGGGGACGGACGGAGGGACGGAGGGACGGAGGGACGCTCGCTGTGCGGATCTGACTCATGACATTTCACCTCATTTCAGTGATCAGGCTGCTGTGTGGCTGAGACTCCAGCCCGGCGCCGGTTTGCTAAATGACTCCGTTCTCTGGTACATTGTTTGATTCCTCCGTTTGGAATGAAGGCCTATCTTTAGACTGACCTTCAGAACTGGGTTTGTGGGATCTCCCGGGAGGATTTTCTCCCCTACATGTTTTTTAATCAGCTCCTCGGCTGGTGGAGCGGCTCGTCTTTCAAGCACGGGGCTGTGGGTTGCGGGTTTGATCCCCAAACTGCTCAGAGTGAAACTGGGAGACAGAAGACCCTGTGCCGCTCCGGCGCCTTAATGCGACTGGAGAAACTTGGAAAAAGGAATTTCCCCGAGGGGACTAATACAGTATGCTAACTCCTTTACAGTGTTTCTGCCGTTGCCGTGGAAACTGCGACTGTTTCCAGAACGCTGTCGTGTAAATGCAAGACTTTTCTGGAATGGAAATGCATTTTCACTCGAAACACGGTCTTAAAATCAAGATTTAGCTTGTAGCTAAACGCAGGAGAGCTCATCAAGCCTGGACCTCTGCACCACTGTAGCACGGCCGGATATGGACGGAAATAAAAAGCCACAGAACATAATAACTCCCACAGCTTTTCAGTTCCACTGCAGTATAATTTACAGCGTTGTGGCGGCTCCTCCAGCGGACACTGGCTATGAGAGCCGGGCCATATTTCACACACTTAAACACAGCGCCCACCGATCCATAAACACAGCGGAGAGTCTCACGGCCGGAGAAAACCGCATTTCCACTGAGGAAACCTGATTTCAGCGGCCCGAGCGGTGGCTGTGTCCGCCGCTCGGGCCGCCGCGGCGCCCTCGGGCAAGGCTGTGGTGTGAAGACTTCACGGTTCATCTTCCCCCATGAAAGCAGCTTCAGGAGCACAGAGCGTACGACACACATCACTGCACTTCGTGAAAACTGCTGTTTTTATCACGGTTTTCTGAAAGAGATTCTTCCAAACTGCAGCAGTTATCGAGCTCGTCGCTTCAATCAGGACAGAGAAATGCAATATGAGCTAAAACACAACAGCATTGCTAATTTTCTGTGTGGTGAGCGGAAAGCAGCAGCGAGCGTGTTCCTCCTGCTGACACGACAGAGACTTAAAGGCTGTTCGAGCCAATAGTGAATTCACAACACGGCCTTCTGGACGCCAGGCACATCCTGCCAACAGAGGGGTTTTTGGGGGAGTGGAGGCCTGCGGGGATCGGCCCCAAGGTCGCGAAGAGTGCTGAGACTGGACGCTCTGAGCGCGCATCCAGAGATTTCACTCTTTTTTATTTGACCTCCAGAAGCCCCGGACCTCATGACAGCTCCAGACTATCGACTTTAAACACACTGGGTCCGTTTATAATCTGAAGCGGAGGAGCCAATCAAACTCATCCCAGTGTTCTAACTGGCAGAATTTATCTTCATTCACTGGATGCTTTGTAGAGCTGAGTTAATATGCATTCAGGGAGGCGATGTTCAAAGATACAGTATTTATTGATATTATTCATTTCTAGTTAAAGGACTAATTATTTAAAAAAAAATGCATTTTAATCTACTAAAACACCAATTTAATAATCTTTATTGGTGCTTTGTCTTTGTATAATTACCAATCACAGTGAAGAGGAAACACATTAGTTGGAGGCTGAACCAGAAGCAGCTTCACTTCCTCCCTTCCTGCGGAGCAGACCGCTTTATTAAGACGTATTCTGAGCTGCATGTTTGACGGTTTTCACATTTCAGTTCAAGCCTCTGAATAGATTACCTCCTCTTATGGAGAAAATATTGCTTTTACAAACCAAATACAGCAAATAAGGAGAATTAATCTGAAGCTGAATGTTCCATTCCCCCTGTTGTGGGTCTGCTCTGTTTGGCCCTCCGCTCTTCCTCCTTCACCCTCCTCACTCTCTTTCCTCCAGGCTGGGCAGAACTAACTTTAATGACGGGCCCGGCGGTCACGGCTCTCTTCCTGATTGGTTCGGTCTGACTGCAGCTGAGCGTTTTCGCCACGTCGACCGGCGGCGGGAAATGGCTTCCATCCTCCACACTCTGTACGCTCCAGCTCCAAACTCTGCCAGACGGCCACAGGGCCTGCCAGCCAGAGGGAACCCTGTGGCCTGAAATCTGTCTGTCTATTAGGACTGAGGTTCCTGATAAAACTGGAAAAAATCCTTGATTAATCCTTTTTATCATTAAGCGACGCTACAAACTCAACAACGTTCAGTTTCCAGGTGCTGTTTGCATCGTGTTTGTAGCACAGCCCTGATGTGAGGAAGCAGTAGAGGAGCTTCCAGTCAGCCGAGCGCCTCCTCCTCACCTCCTCCTCACCTCCTCCTCACCTCCTCCTCACCTCCTCCTCGCCGCCCTCGCCTCCTCCTCACCCACCGCGCCTCCTCCTCGCCTCCTCCTCACCTCCTCCTCACCTCCTCGTCACCTCCTCCTCACCCACCGTGCCTCCTCCTCGCCTCCTCCTCGCCTCCTCATCGCCTCCTCCTCGCCTCCTCCTCGCCCACCACGCCTCCTCTGATCCCCGCCCGGCTGCCATGGCGCCCGTCGTGGTGGGCGCCTGGTGAGAGGTCATGTTGGATTAGAGAGCAGCCTGTGTGATATAGGTTACTGAACTGTGCTGCCAGCAGGGTGCTGGGGGCGCGGGGGTGGAGCGCAAGCACACACACACGCACAGACACACAGATGTGAGCAGCGACACACACACACACACACACACACACACACACACACACACACACACACACACACACCTGTTGCTGTGTTTGGTGTATTTGACGTTCTGCTGCAGTGGTTTTAATCATCAAACTGTGATTCTCGCTGCAGTATCAGCATCAGTGTGAAGAATTTAAAGATAATCCACGTGCATCAAGCTTCGATTTGCTTTAAAAATAAGAAAAAGAGAAGTTTCAGTGAAGGTGAGTGGGAAGAAAAAGAGAAATTTCACGTTGAATGAATGAAAACCTTGAATGCGGCTGACACTGAAGGGAAAAAGAAAAGCTCCTGTCAATAGGCTGCTGCTACCCCGCACACTCTTGGTGTTTATGTTACCACGGCAACGCAGGAAGCAGGAAGTGCCGTTTATGGAGGCCTGTGTTCTCGACGAGGAGCTGAGCTGCCGAAACACCGACCGGGGAGAACAAGGCCACCTTGTCTCCTCGCAGCGTCACAGATCAGCTCCCTCACTGCAGTCTGGACCCATCTCCCCTTCTCTCTGTCAAATGCTACATCTGAGGATGGGTATTTCAATTAATGTCACACACAAACATGCACAATCATATGCAAATGAAAAAAACAAAAAAATCAAACACATCTATTAAAAATTCAAAAAACATGGATTACAAACCATGGATTACCAACTATTAATATGAAACCATGACAGTAGCATCACCGCTTCAAATGGAATAAAGCCATTAATGTAATAAACTGCACACAAATAAATGGAACCTCCTCAGAAAAATAAATAAATAAATAAACCAAAAACAACAGCAATGACTGAGTGAACCCTGCAGCGTGTGTGTGGAGGACTGGATCTGTTGATGCCATCCGCGGCGTCTAGTTTTGAGAGAAAAATGGACAAAAAAAATGCAAAAACTGACAAAAAAAAAAACATATTTATGATCTGAAAGAAATTACTGTATGTATTTTATGACACTGTTGGAAAGTCTCTCCTACAGAACAGAGAGGTGAAGGTGTATTTTCTCTCCATCACAGCCTCCCAGGAGGACGTGTCTGCCTGTTTAGTCAGTCAGTGTAGACTCGACCATCGGGGGGCGCTGCAATGCAAATCCTCCCTCCTGAGCAGAGATCCATATTCATATCAGTGTAAACTGAGTCCAAACATAACAAATGATCCACTTCAGGTTTCATGGTTCTGCATGTTTCATCACCTCTGAGTGACGACTGGCTCAGGCTGCAGCCTTTTCTTTTCTTTTTTTTCTTTTATGGAGTGACAGACTAACATTTTCCCATGTCTGTAACCATGGCAGCAAGAGAGCGAGAGAGAGAGAGAGAGAGAGAGAGAGGTGCTGTTAGGCACAGGACTGAGACCAGCTGAACAGCCTAAACGGTGTGCAGCTCCCTCAGCTCGACCCCCCAGTCCTGACTCCAGGTCGGCGTTTATCCCGCTTCATTACGCCGGAGACAGATTTCATACGACATCGCCGGGGGTCAAACTCCAAGCAGCTCTGCATGGATAACTGATGAGGGCTGTGGCTGATGAGGAGAGGTCGAGCCTCGGTGGGAGAAACAGCTGCTGCTCGTTGCGGAGAGTTGGATTCAAAAAGCCGTTTGCTCCCAAACCGAAAACACAGAAGTGAGAATCAACAAACCCGGTCTGAACCATATGGCTGCTTTCTCACCACTCCATGAAAAAAAAAAAAAAAACAACAACAAAAGAGGAGGAAACAGTTTAATTTAAACCGTAGTGTGGCTTTTATTCACATATCACACGTTAAAAAGTGGTCTGATGGTGTGTTGTTCTCTTGCTCAGTGCGGACCCATTTACACAGAACAGAGTGGAGTGGTGCCGGGCGGGCGGAGGGCTGGCAGTGTCACGTGACCATCTGGACAGGAGCGATCCACTTTTCTTCTCCACAGCAAATCATAACAACCGGAAGATCCAACACTCTATATTCATATATATATCATCTAAATATATATATATTTTTTTGCATACATGCAAAATCTTCAACATGCAAGATAATTACATTGTTCCACTTTTCTTTTTTAAGCTTAAATAAAGTGCTTGAACTCAGAACTGGTTTACACGACGACGTTTCAAGTGAAAACACGACTTTTTTTTGCCTTTTCCTTCCAGAGGATGCTGGATTCATGGAGTCGTACCCTGTTTTTTTTCTACCGCCTCCGCTGGGCGCGAGCAGAGCGGCTGTTTCCAGTTTGCTCCGTCGTCGTGCGAACGAGCCCCCGGTAAATCTGCGAAGCGCCGGGCGAGGGCAAAGAAACGACAGCGGCTATTTACAGAAGCTCTGGGACGGATGTGCGCATCTGCAGCTCTGCTCCTACGTACGCCATCTGAGTGGATCCGGGGTTTCTGTCGTCCTGCGTTCAACTTTCAAGCACCACTATCAGGAAGTACAAGATGCTGAATATACTCATTTTTAGCAAAAAACAAAGATAAAGTGGTGATCGATAAACATCTTCTCATAACAGGATAAACGTCATATTAAGAATAGTATCAATAATATATAGATTTATGTGGGCAGGTTTCACATTTCTCAGTGTTCACTTTGGACTTAAAACCTTTACTGATAAACAGAGCGAGAGGTATTGATCATTTCAGGATAATCACAGGTATATGGACCAGTAGATGACGTTGAAGAAGAGGAAGGAGAAGGGGAAGAGGGCTCTGGCGTACAGGTCGATCCTCTTGGCGGCGGAGGGGATGACGGGCTTGGGCGGCGGCGGCTTCTTGCTGTTCTTGGCCTGGGACTTGCCCAGGGCCGAGCCGGTGTCGATGGCCTTCCCGTAGCAGTCAAAGTTCGACAGCTCGAAGTCGCGCGGCAGCGAGCCCACGATGCTGAAGTCGTTGGTCCGCAGGTCCGACTTGGAGGTGCACACCTTCTTGCAGCGCGTCTCGGCCACCTGGACGGGGAGCGAGAACAGAACGCATTCCGCCTCAGCCCCAGCATTTCTCTCAGAAGAATTGTTCTCTGAATTAAAAAAAAAAGTAATAATCTGAGCGAACTTCATTTCATCTATTCCATTTTTTGTTCCCACTGAAGTCTCATCTTATCACAGAATGAAAACACATTTTCATTCTGAATTCTAATAAGATGCATTTCAGACTGAAATCCGACAAGTCGTCTGAGCTGTTTGGAACTCAGATAAAATCGATGAGGCAGTTTGGAGTTTCTCGTGTTTTTCATGCTTTTGAAAGAGGGAGGTGTCAAACATGAGGCCCATGTGCCACAGCCGGGACACAGTGGGGTCATGAAAGGTAATATCAATATAATAAACTTTAAATCTAAAGGATCAATGAGCCACAGTGTAAATCCATGAGTGGAGCTGCTCTATAAAAACGGGAGGCTCTGAGAACACTGCTGTTAACAATCAAACCTTTAACCACATGGGCAGAAACCTGATCTTAAAACGATCAAATATTCAATTAGTTTCCATCCATCCATCTTTTTTGCACCTTTGTTCCGATTTATGGACTCACTAGCTGCATCTAGTCTGTCACAAAACTCATTATTATTATTTTTACAAAATATCGTGTACTTCTATCAGCAGTGTTACTCTCCAGGCCAGTCATGTCTTCAGGGTGTGTTTCTAAAGCTTCTCCATATCATTACTATATTATTGTGATTATTGTTGTTCTTATTACAGTTTGTTTCGATGAGCGTTACAGTCGTCTGCAGTTCAGTTCTGTGTTCCACGTTTGGAGGACTTTTGCCATTTTTAATGGCCGGTCCTATCCGTTAACAATTTATGTGTGTGTGTGTGTGTGTGTGTGTGTGTGTGTGTGTGTGTGTGTGTGTGTGACTGAGCTTCCTCTGGTTCGCAGGCTGTCGCCACCCTCCCTCCACCCTCGCTCTACCCTCAACACTTCACAGTCACAAACACATTCTCCTCTCTGTATTAAACTGAGTCTCGACTGGACTGTCTGGACTGTGTTCATGCACCGGATGGAGAGATGCACGCACACACACACACACACACACACACACACACACACACACACACACACACACACACACACACACACACACGCACGCACTAACGCTGATGTGCACATATGCACACAGCAGATGGTACCAACAGCCACTGCTGACTGAACAGTTATTACACACACACACACACACACACACACACACACACACACACACACACACACACACACACACACACACACACACACACACACACACACGCGCTCCAAAAATAAAGTCCCGACCAGGGAAATCATGTTTCCATGCCTTCTGGATTCTCGTCCGTTCATTTTCTGCTGACTTCATGTAAATTCAGTCGTTCACAGCGGAACATGAACCCGACCTCACTTCAACCTAAAACACAGAAAAGCTTTCTGTTTCGCTCCTGGGGGGCTCATGTCAACGTTTGGTAGCAGATTTAAACCAAGAAAACAGTCATCAGGACACGTGCACATGTTATATTCATTTCACTGAATTTCACGCCGCGAATGAAATGATCTTGTTCCCTCACGTTATTAACTTGAGATGAGGACTTATTATCCTGTTCCCACTCATTAGTTATTTATTTATTTATTTCCACAGGTCCTGCTCTCCAGGAGCCGATCCACAGCTTCAGATTCAGCAGTTAAGGGGAAAGTTAAGGGACAAATAAGTTTACGTTGTGGAGCGGCGCGTTTGTTCGTTTTCTGTTTTACGTTTTGATGTTGACCTGTTAGAATAAAGTTTTCAGTATGACCTGAAATGTCTATTTGTGGAAATTTATATGTATATATATATATATTTATGAGTTTTCCATGGAAATGGATATAGTTTTCACTTTAACACTGCAGGTCGGGTTTGTACCAACATGAAAAAAAACATTTAAATGAGTTTTTTTTTTGGCGGTTGGAGTGAATTGAAACCAGACGAAGAATTGAAGCTGCTGTAAAGAAACTGCTTGATCCTGAACGCCGCTGATAAATCAACAGTCCGGAGATTTCGGGAGGGAAAAAACGAGCCGGAGTGAGACGGGCTCGGTGCTCTGTGATCTTACCTAATATGGATTTCTCTCCTGTGGGCTCTGAAACGCTCTCAACACGCCATCACAACCTGAGCCCAACACAACAATCTCCAGAAGGATTTAGTTAAATGTCATCCAAAAAAGCCTTTTATCGACTCCCGCGGCGGCCCGGGGGGGCCGGCGGGATCTAATGGGACGATGGATGCTCACTCACTCCAGTCATTAGGCTCATTAAAGCTTCATTATTTTGATCTGGTTTTGACAAGAAAGCCATTAAACCTGGACGGAGTAATGTAATCCTCTCAGCCAGACCAACACACTCTGAGGTGAATTAATTTCAATTATACATACAATGGGAAGGCTTGTGTGTGTGTGTGTGTGTGTGTGTGTGTGTGTGTGTGTGTGTGTGTGTGAATCTGGCAGCAGGTTTTGATGTGAACTGGGTTTTTTCCTCTGATTTGTGGACGGGTTGATGTTAAAGGCAGGTATCCACTGGATTTATTCTCCCTCAGATCAGCTCATTAAAGTGTTTTACTGCGGACGCCGCTCTTCCTACTGTTTTCACGTGTTTGATCGATATGAGTTACACACAACGCTTCAAGATGAATCTATCTCTGGCTCGTTACACCGTGAATACACACTTTACTGTTGTTTGGGATCATTTTCTCGTTATTTGATGGTGATTTTTTTCTTTCTTTTTCCAAGAACTGTTTCTCAACATCTCAGTAACGAGTCAAAGAAAATGTTTTTCCTTTGTTTTCTGTTTGAGAATAAGCTGTTTTATGTTTTGGCAGAGAAACTTAAACCATAAAATAAAAGATATCAGACAGTGTGACCACGGAGTGTGTGAGATGGCTGCGTGTTGACGCTGCCTCAGCGGACCGTCGTAAACGTTCAGTCAGAACAAGTCGTTAAGTAGAAACTGAGCAGATTCCAGCAGTTGTGAACTACAGAAGGCTCTCAGGCTCTCAGGCCGCCGCATGCTGCGGTTCAGAGCGGTGCGGCCGTGTGCGATACTGACGTGCAGCGTGCTGACGTGCAGCGGCGTCCCTCCGGTCCCGTTCACCGTGTTGTTCCTGGCCGCCGGGCTCTTCCCCGCCGCCTTCTCTTTGGACGCCACCTTGGCCTTCTCCGCCTCGATGCGCTTGGGGCTGTTGAGCATGACCTGCACCACGGCGTACTCCACCAGCGAGGCGAAGCCGAACAGCAGGCAGGCGATCAGCCAGATGTCGATGGCCTTGACGTAGGACACCTTGGGGAGCTCCGAGGCCAGAGAGGTGCACTCCGAGGACAGGGACAGCACCGACAGGATGCCTTCACACACACACACACACACACACACACACACATACACACACACCGAGTCAGTCAACACGTTCAGTAAAATGACAAAACTTTCAGATCCAGTTCATTTAATGTCAATAACGTCTGTTCTGCTGCACGTTCAGTCCAGTTTAAAGCTTTTATCCTCTTTTCAAATGATTCAAGCTGAATTAAATATGCTAAAATGAAATGTTTGGTGCCATTAGTGATGAAATCAGACTGAATTCACATGGAGATGAAATGGAGAAAGGAAATGACACGGAATTCTGATCAATTCAGACCACACATAGAGCGTATATGAAGGGAAAATGATCAAAATCTGTTGCAGTTCTATATTAAAATATTGATCTCTTAGAGAAAAGCTTCATATTCTCTTTTTTTTTCACTGTATAAAACTAACTGTATGCATAAACTATAAGACTGGAGCCACGGACCTTATGTTTGGTCTACACTTTCACTTTTTTATGTAAGTCACTACTTCCATTTCTGATTCTGATTTTATTCCCACTGAGAAAATCCTGAATGTTTCTTGAAATCTGTATTAAAAAAAAAACAACCTAAATTTAGTGCAATCTTCTGAGAACAGAAGTGCAATTAGAATTGATGACGGTTCCTTTTATTCGGACATCGAGGAGCTCAGACAGCCTCTAATGAGAGGCTAATTTTACAGAGTTTTTATCTTTGTCAGCCGGAGATTTCCCCGGCGCAGCAGCAACTCTGGCAGCCTCCGTGATTGCGGCGGCTCTTCGGAGGGTCTTCTACCCGCCGATAAAGGCCTTTTCCCTCAGTAATGCTGCATCAGAGACGCAGTAAACACAGATGAATGAGTGACGAGCGGCGCCCGCAGGCCGCACCGCGGCCACTAATCCAGCCAGGGGTCGCTCAGGGGTCACGGTTTGTAATAAACACCTGCCTTCTCCCTGGAATACACTTTAATGAGACACACACACACACACAGGGAAGTCACACTAGCACACGGTGAAGCGACAGATGAGGGGCGGACTGACCTGACGCCGGCAGCGGAGGCGGTCCACAGTGATGGAGGAGTGAGGGTGGAGGTGAATGGCTGGAGGGGGGTGGAGAGGCGGGGCGGTGGGGGGGTGATGGGTCCTCCACTCTCATGCAGGGTCTGAGGCTCTGGCGTGCTGCACGAGGAGCACGAGGCGCAGACGGGGAGGAAGTGACGTTGGAGTTCATGCAGTGTGGAGAGCCATGAGGAGGAGAGCGAGGCCAGCGCGGAGCAAAGCCTCGCTCAAGGCCACCTGCACTTTTAATTAAAGCATCAGAGGCCAGGGCGGAAGATCCCACTCTGTTAGCCTGTGTGCAGAACGCCGCTCAAATTACACTGACGTTTGAGTTTAAACATAAATAATAACAGGAAGATATGAAGAATGATGCTATAAAGTGAAATTTAAAGTGAATTCATCCTTTTATTTCATCAAACGAGGACCATTGATTCAGCAGCTGTGGAAATACTGGTGTGTAACATTTTAAATTTACATCTGATTCCTCAATAAATGTCTATTTTACAAAGTTCTACAGTTCTTTGAGCCACAATCATCAATATTTAAAATGAAGCTGAGCTTAATGTTTATGCGTTTTCTGAATATCAGGCAACATGAAGCCAAAGCGGTTTTAAAATCCTGAAGTTCAATGCATCTGTGTCTTCAGGTTAAAGGTCAGTACAGCGGAGACTCCTCCAGACACAGTTCTCATATCGAGGATCATTTGTCAAAGAATTGGCCTAAATGTGAGTTTTTAGCACCAATTACATAAACAAAAAAAAAAAGTTTTTCACATTAAACCACAGCAGTGATTTCGTGAAAATCATGCTTCTGTTCAGCTGTTTGATGTTTTCAACTTGAATTCAATTTAACAAACGAACCACTGTATAAACTAGTTTTGTTTCAGACATCAAAACAGAAAACCTCCACATCTGTCTTGAAAGCATTGCAGCAGGGACTTATTGGTATTTTCTCCAGGTCCAGGTCTCCAGGTCCTAAATATGAGCATTTTCCTGATGAAGGGTTAACAGGATTGAAACGTGAGTGTAAACGACTGACTGCGGCTAACATGTCGTCTGAATCCTCCCGGCGGAGCAGCAGGGCCCATCTGTCCCTTACAGCCGCACGGTGCGATTTACTCCTCACAGGACAACAGGACGCCGCGGAGCGCCGAGGAAGAAGTCCTTCACGCTGTCAGGTTGACTGATGAGGCCATAATGAGGAGGACTGGTGTCAGCGCGCCTTCAAAAACATCCACAGCCGCTCGGTTTACTGACCGGAGTCTGCCGCTGAAAATAACCCCCGACGCTCTAATCCAGCCTGAGTTCACCTCTGATCCAGAGTCTGATCACGGGTCCAATCAGGGGTCTGATCCAGAGGGTTCATCTGTTTTCACCTCTTTCTACCCTCCAAAATTTGTCTGGAGTAACAAACCATGTTAATTATCTGAAATGAAGAAGAAAAGACATTTTCCCTTTAATTCCTTTGTCTTTTGTTGTTTTCTTTTTCTGTGATTCTCTTTATTTTCCTCCTTATATCTTTTTTCCCTCTTTAGTCTCGTTTCCGGCCCTGTGATGGACTCTCTCCCTGTCCACCCCCCCTCGCCCATCAGTCAGCTGGTGCTGGCTCCAGCGCCTCATGACCCTGAACACCGTCAACAGTACAAATGATGAATGAATGAAAGAATGAATGAATGAAGTATGGAGTATTTTATTGATTTTGAGAATTTCCAGCTCTTCTTACTCCTTTGCAAGTTTTCATTCCAGACCATTTTAAAAACCAGCGTTGTCTTTAAATGTGACAAAATAGATTCATGCTGTATTCTGTGAGGGTTTGCTGGAGTCGATACGGAGCAGCCGCAGAGCCGCGGGGTCGAAGACCTCGGTCTGATTTCGCAGATCTGGAGATATTTCCACCGGGCGCCGGGGGGCGGAGGGTGACGGACGGGGCAGAGCCTACCTAGAGGGACCCTGGCGGCGCTGGCGTCAGGATTGATCCAGAAGGACAGCCAGGAGAGGACCACGATGAGCAGCGTCGGGGCGTAAACACCCATCATGTAGAAGCCCACCTGTCGCCTCAGGGTGAAGATCACCTCCACACAGGTGTAGTAGCCTGCAAGAGGAGAGCAGGAAGACACCGGGAGAGGCGTTCAGGAGCAGAACAAAGCTCATTCCTCTCTGGAGCAAGATGGACGAAGCAGCAGCCTTTCAGGTCTGATCTGCCTTCTGCTGCACAGAGAGAGACGAAGCTGAGTGCAGCATTAATAATACAGGAAGTGAGGCGGAAGGAAAAGAGAGAGGTCAGTATCTGTGAAGACTTTCACTGTGGTCAAGGTGAAACCTGCTTCAGCTTTCGCTAACTTACACATTTCTTTCTAAAATACTTTATGTTGATTGTGTAGAACTTGTAAATGACCGTTTCCAAGAATTGGGTGATAAATTGTGACATTTTGAAGTCTGCAGCTGGAGATTTGTAAGTAATTTATCCATATATCAATGCATAATAGTCACAGATGGAAAGAAAAGATAAATATATTGTGGAGACCACTTGGTTCCAGCCCCCCGCGACCCTTATGAATGGATTACTGTAGTAACATCCATACCGCAGATGTGGAGTTATTCAAGAGTTTTGCTCAGAGACCTGCCGCGGGATTCAAACCCACACATGAGCTCACTTCTCTCACCGCCAGTTCAGAGGTTCAGACGCATTTTAGTTGAGGATCCACATACGGATCAAGCTTCATCCAGAGTGGGTCGGACAGGTGAGATGCTGCCAAAATAACCTTCACATTTAAATGTGAAAGCTTTCCTTTTGTTGTGGTTCAGAGTAAACGTAATGAAAATGTCTATATTTTCACAAAACCAAACAATTGCAGCTGAAACGGAGTGAAATCTCAAAATAAAGCCGATCTTAATGAAACCTGGTGCAAAACAAAGTGAAATGTCCTTGAAACGGTTCCACTCGCTGCTGCATTCTGCATGTTTTTACAAACGCCTCCTGACAGCATGGCTCTGAGGCTAACGCTAGTCTGCTAGCTTCCCTGGCAGCTCCACCGCCGTCTCCGCTCCGCTCTCAGTGTTGTGTTTTATTGGCTACTTTTACGAAATCTGGTCAAAAATCAATGTTTTCTGTGAAACTTTTACCATTTTGTTGCAGGTTTGGCCGAACTGGAGCCTCCTGTGGGCCGGTTTTGGCCCATGGCCTTTATGTTTGACACTCCTGCCACTCGTCCGTTGCTGTTTTCTTTTCCACAGCACGCCCCCCCCCCCCTTCATTAGTTAATGGTAAACCAGTGTTGACTCAGCAGCCGTTCTTCGCGGCGCTCTGCAGAAATATCTGACTGGCTGGAGGATCTCTGGAGCGCTCCAGCAGCTCATAAGGGCCGCCTGTGTCGCCGGGCGCGCCCGTGCACAGAGGTGATCTTTGTGTCCGTCCGCGTCGCCGTGGCAACCGGTTAAAAAGCCTCCCGAGCGCAGGAGCACCGGGGTCACAGCAGCTCCCCGGTTTTCCGCTTTCATTGGAAATGTCATTTTGTTCTCACGCCGCCCTGGATCTGTTTGGCTCGGTGCCAGAACCACTTCTGGTTACATTTCAATCACTGTTCCAGTGTTTGGTTGAATTAAAGATGTTGACTCTCTAAAACCACTGCACTGTGAAGCAGAAGCGCAGCCCAGGTGAGACCGGTCCTGTGTTTTCTGTTGGCAGAGCTCCGTCTGTGTCTGCTGCTCCTTTAATTAATGAGCCGAGTTCTAATTGAGCTTCCTGCTGAGGCCACGATGATCCGCCGCGTCCCGGCCGGTTCTGGGAATCATCAGCCGACAGGAGCGGGAGCTCGTCTGCAGATGATCCCGCTGCAACATACCTGGTTCTACCAATCAATCAGCATGACGGGGCTGCGCAGAGGCCCGGGAGAGACGGGCTAATCTGAATCAGGCGCTTCAGAGCAGGAAGCATCGCAAACATGCAGAGCAGGAGGATCAGGGCAGCAAATCATCACGTTAGAGAATATTTAAAGAAAAGCAATTACACTGAAACCCTCTGCGGTCTAAAAGAAGAAATAATAAAAGTCTTTCTAATGTATTCCAAAATCTTTAAGGAGCATGTATAAATGTACAACATTTCTGAAATGAAAATGTGAAAAATATGAAATGAAAAAGTGCAACGCCTGTTCAGCTGAACAGTATTTTCTTAAACAATTTCTCTCTGGGATTAATAGAGTATTTTTTATTCAATGTTTCCCCCAATATTGTATATTTATAGAATCATTATCATTTCGTATTTATTTAGAGCATTTAAAAGACGCAAAACAAACAGAATAAAAACAGAAAAAAGTTAAATGATGAAAAGGAATAGGAAGAAGTCATTTATAATATCTTTGTTTTCAGTGAGTTTTATTTTTATTTCGTATTCGCTTCATGACTTTTCATTTTTTTACAGTTAATTACTGCTCAGGACTTAGTTTTTTTAAAATGTGCTTTACAGTCAACATTGGCTAAATATTGTCCTCGTTTCATTTCTGTACGTCTTAATGGCCGTTGTGGTTGTTTGTACTGAAGGTTTTTCATCGTTCTTGTTTAGTTTGTTTCTTGTTCTCACAGTTTTCTGTTTTCACACATTTCAAAATGAACGAACCTGCAGGAAAGACGCTGCGGAAATCAAGTTCATGGTGTCCTGGATCCATCTGCCTCCATGAGCAGTTTTTAGAAGAAACATCAATACTGAGGTTAAAGGAATGTTGACATTTTGAAGACTGGTCCATTGTTTCTTATTTTTAAATGAATACTTTTAGTGTGTACAGACAGTACAGTCGGGTTTATGTTGGCTGAAAAAGGAGAGATGTTCTTCAGTATTCTGACTGCTGGTGTTGAATCTTACTTGGCTCTGTCTGAAGGAAGATTGATTTCAACTGTGAGTCGATCGGCTGATCAGAGCTCCAGCCATTGACCAATCAGGAGGTGATAATAGAACAAGGGGAAACCATTAGAGGAGATTTTCTTTTGGCTTTGCAGACACTATGAGAAGATTCCAGTTGATGAGTTCTAATATAATTTCTGTCACTTCACTGCTGAAAAATCCAGAATCTGTTTGTTTCACCCTTCTCCATTCACAGTCTGACACACACAGCGATTTTCCTTTTTAGATGAACACTTTCAAAGCTGACTTCAGTACCTGTTCCTGCGTAGTATTTGGTGCAGTTCCCGTAATCGATGTCTTCCTGTCGGATGTCGAACTGCGGCAGAGCGATGGCGTCCATCTGGACGGGGTCGCCCGTCTGCCACATGAACTGCAGGTCGTCGGTCGTGTAGCCAACTGGAAAACAAAACAACACAGCAGAAATAAACAAACGGATGTGTACATTTATCATTTGTATGCATGCGGTTCAGTGAAACTGCAGGCCTGCAGAAAGCAGCTTTCCATTTCATTGGGCAGGTTTGGCGTTAGAGGCTAATGACTTGAAGTTTTTTAGCTTTTTCATATTTCTAATTCCTTTGCAAACAAGCTGCAACAACCGCGGTTGAGCTTAATTAACCGAGTCTGTCACAACATCCCCAAAATATGATCATTTATTCCACTTTTCTCTGTGAATAAAACTGAAAGTGTCTTCTGAACACAAACAACCATGACATTTACGAGAAAAACAACAAAAACAGGCCGTTTATTCACAACTCATAAACACCGGCGTTAGCGTGAACTGCTGCGGCGTTCGTAGAAAACTCACAGCTTTCCAGTTGCATTTTACACCTCTGTGTGTCCATGGGGAACAAGGTCAGGTCCAGAGGACAGGAGAGAGTGATGGACAACCTGGAGGAGCATGAAGGGAATCTGAGATTTCATTTTTCTTCAGTACAGTTTATCCACTTACACAAAAGCCCGGTTTGCATAACAGTGGAATTACGCCGAGTGCTCAGGATTTACGGCTTTATCCTCAAACCTCTTCTGTTTTAAGGTCTCTGCCTAAACATTGTCTGCGGCACTTAGATTTCAGAGACATGTCATGATTTTTTTTTTCTGAAAAAAGCAGATAAAATCACAGCCCATGCAATTTAAACTGTCACAAACACAAATAACGGATGGTTTTGTTTTCAAAGATCAATTGAAAATCAAGTGCAAACAGGTCTAAATTGCAGTGTAAACAGTCTTGTTTACAGACGTATTTACAGCTGCACAGTTGTAAAGTCACTGAGCTTTTCTTGGCACCTCCCTTGATGCACTGCTCCTGCGAGCCAGTTTCTGTTTTGGCAGGTGGGTCGTGTTTTTTCCATCTCTGTTTTCACTGTGCGAGTGACTTATGTAGAATAAGAACGATTCAAATAAATAAAAATACCAGTATTCAAATCTGCTGTAAACTACTGCTTCCTTTCATTTGCTTATGTTCACCACTAAGTGATTTGATGGAGTTCACACAAACAACAAAATGTGAAACTATGGAGGTGTAGGTATGAGAAGCAGAAACACCGCAAAAATAAAAGAAAACAGCTTCTCATAAAGTCCACAAACTAAAGTCACGGTGAGCCAGGTGAGGAAACGTCTCTCATTATAAACATGGTGAAAACTAATGATAGCAATGTTTTCTGATGTATTCAATCACATTTCACATTTCTTTCTGCATTTCTGTGGCCATAAGACTCTATAAATTCTCTTTGCCAAAAGAGTTTGTTGTGTTTTCCTGTGAATTTCATTCTTCTGTGCTTCTGTTCTGTGTGTTTCATCCTGATTGGAGCTAACCTTCATACCTCATGCTGATGAGGACGTCCCCGTTTCGGAAGATGAAGAGCAGGATGTTCTCCTGGGTGACGTCGTGGAAGTTGGCGCTCTTCTCATTGGCGAAGAACAGATCGGGTTTCCACAGACACTTGAACATCTTGGGGTCGACGGTGAGCGAATCGGACTTGAAGTCCTGTGGCAGCTTGAGCCGGGGGTCGTTCCAGCGCTGCCGCAGGAAGATGTTGACTCTGTAATCCTGTTAGATCCCACAGCAGACAAGCACAAACACGGTCAGGACTGAAGGGGACGCTAATGCCGCCGGACGCCTGCTGGGTGCTGGCGGACGACTGAAAGCTCAAACTGTTCAGCTGAAAGTAGATTTTTTTTGTTTTTTTTACAGGGCAGGTGGGCGAAAGAGGAGAGAAGCAGGTTCAGAATCACACTCTGGATACTTAGTTGGGCTTCAGCAGCGGTTTATTTCTTCAAAGCAAACACGTTGAGGGCAGAGTGACACTTTGCAGCCGCCTGCAGCAAAAACACACGACTTTGACGTGGACTTCAAAGAAGAAACATGCTGCAGACTGCACCACGCAGAGGTCAGAGTGTATCAACACAACTGCAGCAAATGGCTCATTGCCCGGCTTATTAGTGGAGCGCCTGCATTCCTGCTGCCGGGGAAGCGTCACTTCAGGCTCCGGGACATTTTTCTCGTTCCCACTTTGCTGGCAGGCCTCAAGCTGTCCTGAGACCCGAGGTCGAAGACGGATGGGATGTCAAACAAGGCTGGCCATGTGGACGTGTGAACTTCTCACACTGGTTTACAAGAGTTTGAGGGATGAAATGTGGTTTTAGGGATGATGTTATTAATGTTGTTAAGTTAAGGTTAAAGGCTTAAAGAGACAGCAGTAAACTGGTTTCAGACTGATTAGGTTTCTTCATGTTAATGACTCTTCAGCTCAGGTTGCAGTTAAACATGGAGTTCCACAGGGTTTTGTCTGAGGACCTCTTCTCTTCACAATATTACATGCTTCCTGTCGGGAATATCGCCAGGAAACACTCCATTAACATCGATTGCTATACAGATGATACACAGATCTACTTATCTATGAAGCCAGATGACACTGATCAACTTGTCGAATTAGAAGCTTGTCTTAAAGACATAAAAACCTGGATGAACATGTAATTTTCTGTTTCTGAAGTCAGATCAAACAGAAGGTATTGTATTTTACCCCAAATCTAGTAACACTGGATTGTTTTACTGTGATCTCCAGTAACACTGTGAGGAACCTGGCAGCTACTCTGGACCAGAACTAATAATTAAACATGACTGTGTTGTATCTGATGCTGTTTGAATAAAGTTTTGTTGAACAGAGAGGATATTGTCCTTATGGATCTGGCATTTCTGGTAGGACTGAAAAAACAGGGTCGCTTTTTAACTGAGAGTGAAGATGTAAAACAAAGTATGTGTTGCTTGTTTATGTTAAAAATGAAGGAGTGATGTGGAATGTATTTCTTTCTCCTGCCAGTAGAAGCAGAAGCCGTTAATTGCTGAAAACCCATTTCAGAGATAAAGCCGTCAGAATTCAGACTGCGTGTTCAACAGGTCCTGAAGCCACAGCCTGAATATCTTCTGACGGAGACACTGTGGCCAATTCCACACCTTCAGCCAGACGAGGAAATATATCTTCCTCCTGGCTCGCCATCAGGCAGGCTGCGCGGCGTTCAGCTCCGGGCAGATTTACCACGAACACTCGCGGTAATCGAGCGGGAAAACTGAAGCTGAGAGGCCGTAAAAATAAAAACAGATGCCATTTACTCCATCTCACAACACCAGATTAGTCATTCTGTAGTGAGGACTAGGATCATAAAGTGAAAATAGATGTGTTAGCCGCAGCGGCTGCTTGGCCAGAGGAGGAGTAACTGATGAGACAGGCTGTCCTCACATCAGGCCCCCCACAGAGAGCAGGACTGAGGGGGGAGGTGGCAGCTGTCTCGTCCTCCTGCTCCCACATTTGTTTCAAACCTTTCTCACTTTCACGTTCTCCATCTCTTCTGAGACACAAGCTATTATGGGGAAGTCGTGGACCGCTCTTTCTATTCTTCACTCTCACTTTAATGATTGAGCCTTTGCTTTCTTGCCGTCCTCTGCCTTTTAAAAATGTCTTCTGCTGTCAGAATCTTTCCATTCTGCTTCTGTCTGGTCAGTATTTTCTCCTCTGGCCTGTTTAACTTTTCACATATATGGGTAATTCAGGGGTCACTTCTGTTTGAGGGGGAGCTTGCAAACTGAGCACAGGCTTGAAGACTCATTATTGTTTGTTTTTTCCATCTTGTATCATCCTTAGAGGCCCATAAACGCTCCGCAGGGAGGTTTAAGAAAAGAACGCACTCCCGGTTTGTCTTGTGATCGACATCACTGCTGCAGATATAAGATCCGACGCTGAGTTCAGATGCGGTCCTGATGAACACACAGCATTGATTAAGGCCGTTCCTCCTGAGGCAGGCATTAGAGTTTCCCTTCATTGTTTCCTTCCCGATCGAGAGCCGACCCGGCGTCGTCCTTGAGTTTAATCTGGTCATTAGCATTCGAACCGCACATCTTTATCAGCAATTAAGCCGTCAGATAAAGGAGGCCTGGAAACCCTCGTCTTCGTGATGATTCACTAACCGTGAAGGAAGCTTCATTTCTAAAACTTAAAGCAGTTTCCAGCTGAGGAATGAAGACGGCGGAGGATTCTTACCATGGTGGTTTCCTGAATGGAGCCGAAGCTGTTGATGAAAATGTTGACTCTGTCCTCCACGGGGATTCCTGGATTTAGAAAAAAGAGGACAGGTTGTAGTATTTAAGGGTTCAAACTGGCGGCGTTTCAAAGACAATAAGGTTTGGGTGACAGTTTCTGTGAACCCTGAACAGTCACTCCTACAACAGTACATCTGGCCACTGAGCTGATTATCTTCCTGATCAGGATTTGTAAAATACTAAACCTTTCAAAGCGTTAGAAATCCCCTCTGGAGAGCCCCCGCTGCTCTGCCAAGCTCACGCTGTAAACATTTACACTGGCAGCTCTCCACTCAGCCTGTTTGCATAAACTAATAAAATCCTTGATGAATGCAGGCCGCTTCTCCGCGCTGAATAAATTATTTCCTTTGAGGTGTTTGCTGGCGGCTCTGGGGTTCCACCAGATAAACTTCCACTTGCAATTCACAAAAATTAATGCACATAATATGGAGGTGGCACGCCGCTCACTTCGTCTCTGCAGCAAATTATTCAGCAAACACTTAAACCCGTCTGCAGGGTCGAGAGCATCAGCTGACGGGTTTACAGGCTGGCTGGAGGATACACCAAGAACAGTTTAGATGTTAATTTGGAAGATTATTGACATGGATGTTAATGTCCGCGGAGCTCTGGGCCCACCCTGAAACGAGGAGCAGATGTTCTGCTGCTCCACACTTCAAACACAGCTCCTCCTGCCAAGTGCCAGAGGATGGAAGCCATCCCAGAATGCACCTGAAGGCCGCTCGGGCCATCAGTCAGACACGGAGGCCGCCGCTCCCCGACGGAAACAGACGGAGGGATGGACTTTCTGCAGGAAACACTTATCAAAGTATATCTGATGGTCACTTTTTATTAGAATCCTGGAGTCGTGAGCAGGAGAAGTGGGATCATTCTCCTTCGTTTGGGAAAACAAACACAAAAAACTCTGATCTGCTCGTAAACGAGCTCTTTTCCAGCCAATGGATTAAAGCCAGACATCATATCTGGATCAGGTCTTCACTGTAGTGAGTAACTCCAGACACACTGAAGTCCTGTTGTTTCATCTTATCGAGGTTTTAAGCTCATTATTTTAGGTCATGTAAATAAAATCCTTTATGAAATGTCAGTTTTTCCACCAAACTTTATTCTCCGTGGTTCGCTCGTCAGCTCAAATCCAAAGATCTGGTGCAAAATGGGTTCCTGTTGCTTCATGAGTTTGGATTTGATAAAGATGTTTAGTACGGGTTTCAGAGTTCATGGAAATATAACCGACAACCAAAACTCACCAGAACTCATGAGGAGACGACATAATGTCTGCGTCACTGCACAGGATGAATTAACTGTGATTGTACAGCTGTAAGACAGTGGTGTCAAACATAAGGCTCGTGGTCCAAAACCAGCCAAGAGGCTCCCGTCAGTGAATAGAAGTGAGAGATTTTGACAAAATGTTCTGCTTTAACATTTGAGTTTTCATTTCATTGCTCCAGGGTTTCTATTTGCACTTCAAAAAGTCAGAAACAGCGTTCAGCATCACCCCAGGGCAGAAATGTTCAAGTTCCCAAACAACAGGTGCAGATTAAAATTTAAAAAGCAGAATTCCTCAGTTTTTGTTACATTAAAAGCTTTTATCCATCTTTGTGATCATCTCTCAGTGCAAAGCCAGTAAACTTCAGAACAAAGCAACATTCTGTAAACCCCGGCAGGACGACGCTGAATCAGTCCAAGCATGCAGATGTTTCTTGGCTTTCCTCCGCAGCCTGCCCAGCGTCCGGACGCACACGGCAGCTTAATTAGGAGCAACGCAGCTAAGATTTACATGAAGAGGGCAGAGGACTCGCCTTTGAAGTTGGGCCTTATTCTGGGATCGTAGCTGATCAGTAACCTGTTCAAGATGTTACTGGTGGAGTTTGCAGGAACTCGGGCCAGATCCTCGGATGACAGCTGCCTGCAAACAGAGAGGAGAGACGGGGGAGAATTTTAGGCACAATTACATTAGTGGCTCAGACTCCTGGCAGACGGTGAGGAGGGAAGCAGCGAGGAGCCCCACGTCTCCTCTGTGTTGATCAGACTATAACCTGAGAGAGCTACCAGAGCGGGATTGAATTAGCGGCAGAGCCGGGACCACCCAGGCGGCGCCGGCAGAGCGAGATGAACAGAGACGCGACGCGCCGCCGCTTCAACATCACGACTCCGCAACGCAGCGCGCCCTCTGACCTGCAGGGAACCGCCGCTCACTTCAGCTCATGTTCAGGTGTTTAGTGAAGAGACGCTTCCTGAATGCAGAGCGGCTCCGCTCAGGAAAAACACTCGCTCCAATATCCATATATTTATCCTGTGAATCTGCTGACACACACACACACATTTCAAAGTAACACATTTTCTAGGAAACCTGTATCAAGAAGCAATTTCTATTTCAAAATATCCTATCAACGATCAATACAGGTCAGTGTATGACCTAATGCTGATACAGCGCCACAGAAAAACCTCAATTTATTCAGAATTTGTTAAAATATCACCATAAATAAAAAACAATTAACATTATTAGATATAAACTGCATTTCAGTGCTGCAGTAACATTTTACTTTGTTCTTGGCAAAAATGATCACTGCTCAATATTTAACTTGGTCAAGAAAAGAAATGTATGTGCTTTTAATATAGTTTCTACACGTGAATTAAATGTTGTTAGTAGAGCAGAAAGGTTCAGGTAGTTCAGTACAGGTTAAGTCGTGCAGCAGCGCTGCAGAACAAACTGCCGTCCATCCATCCTCTCAACTGCTTCATCCGGAGGTCTGGGTGCTGACAGTGTGTGAGAGCAGGATAACACTCCGGTCAGGTCAGCACACACACACACACACACACACACACACACATCCAAGAGCAGTTTAGAGCCACCAATTACCTCAAACACACCAGTCAGATCAACAAACATATTTTGCAGTGAGAATCCTGTCAGAGCAGAAAAGCAGCACCGTCACAGGAAGTGGCGACTCTCAGAGACTTTCTGACTGATGGAGCAACAATGGGAGGGAGAGGGACAGAGAGGGGGGGTGAAGGAGAAACAGGCTCCTCCTGGGTGGCATCGGACTCTCCTGCCAGAGTTTGTCCTCCTCAAAGCGCTTTACGTATCGTTCTGTAAACCTTATGGTGCTCTGAGGACGAGTCGGACCGAAACGCTCTGCGCTGTGTGTACGTTCTGCGGTCGACCTGATCAAAGACAAACACACACTTCCCGTCCACTGAAGCTCTCTTTTTTCCTCTCTTGACAGACTTTTCTGAAAACCTCCAGAGCTGAACTGGATCCGAGTGGTTTCCCTGATCCACAGACATCTGCAGCATCAAGCACCAGCTATGTCATCCAGCTCACACTCGCCAATACTGGGTCTACATCAAACCCCCCCCCCACCCCCACCAACCCTTCAACAGCCCCCCCAGAGGCCCCTCTGCAAGTTGCATTGAGCAGCCGTTTGTTACCATTTAAGGAAGTGGAGGCTGTAGCTGCTCAATGCACGGAGACCCTGAACGCTCCGGCGGCAGGTCCAGACCGGTCCCAGCTGCTCCTGCTCTCCATGTGGATCCAGTGGATCCAGTGGATCCAGTGTTCCTCCCTCTTTACAACAACCATGTCCTCATTATGTTTCTGTTTGTCTTATGCTGCTGGTTTTTTTTAACCAAGCAGTGTGTTTGACAGTTACATTTGTGGAAAAAAAAAAAAAAAAACCTGATCGTTGTGTTGAATCCTTCTTTGAGATCAGTTCAGAAGTGGATCCAGTTAACTGACTGCAAAGCAGAGAGAGGAACGCTTGAAGAGAGCTTAAGCTGCACGTACTACTCGTGACAGCAGCTTCATAATTTCTCCAAGACTCTGCAAGTTGAACATCTTCATAATTTGGTTTTAGCCTGGCTGAATCTTTCAATTTAAATCTGTGGATTTGCATGTTCTCTCTGAGCATTCATAGATTTTACTTTGAGCTCTTGTTGAATACATCAGTTTCTGTGACCTCTGACCTCAGTCCAAAGACTTGGTGAATTTGTGTTGTTGGCAAATATGAGCATTTGTTTCTGTTAGTGGCTCTACAGCCCAGACAGGGACTGGACAGTTGGTCTTCTGAGATACAGAGGTTGCAGCTGTGGATGTTTGTATTTGTTACAACACTCCACCGTTTCCCTTTAAATGCATTCTGGATAAAACAGTCATAAGTTTCACCTGCTATAGATGATTATTGACAAATATCGATACGGCTCGACCTTCTGCACTGGGTATCCTAAACAAGATGTAGAGCATTGATACTTACGATGGACAGTAAACCTGCTTCCCTTTCTTCTTGCCCTTCTTGGTCCCTTTTTCTTTGGCAGCTCCTCCGTCCAGACACAGACAGAGGACCAGGAGGAAGATGGCGATCTTCTTCATTCTGCTGTCAGCCCGGCCTGCGGAGCGAAATAAAGCAAACACTTAAAGATTTCAGGAAAGGAACTGATGCTACCGAGGCTCCGAGGAGTGCAGAATGAGTTTTCCGGCCGTCGTCTTTTCACGTTCAGTGAGTCTCTGCTTCCATCCAGACAAGACGGCGGTTAATTGAGCTCTGGCCTCGCTGTGAGGGTAACACTTTAGAGCACTTCACACATTTCCTGAACTCTCACAGCTCTGACCTGCACTTCACTTCTCACGACGTATCACCATTTACTCTCAATGCATGTCACACAATGTCTGAAATGTAAATTCATCAGTCTGACAAGGTTTAATAAAGTGGGGCCAGTTCAGGCATAAATCCAATCAGTGGACTAAAGCGCCTGAATAACGACGGTCATTCAGGACTCGCCGGCTGAATGTGACCTTTAAAGGACGACTAAAATAAATATTTCTTCAGATGTCCTGGACCGTAGCGTCCAAGCAGCATGAAAAACAAGTCTTAAAAAGGCCGTCTCCCTCCATGACATTGAGATTCCGTCACGTTTGGTTTGATTTACAGTCGCCATGCAGTTATTTGTTCGATCGCTCCTCACGACACAAAACGAAATAATGTGTAGCTGCAGGATCGCGCGCTCTGGTGTTTACATATACAAATGCCCGGCTTTCTGCGCAGACGGCACCTTTTTGCATTTCCTGATCGGGGCCATTAATCAGGAAGCAGCCAGTCGGTGTGTGTGATTCATTTCCCCTCCAGGAAGGTGGAATCCTCACGCCGCCCGGGGACGCCGGGCCCGACGCCGCTCAGCTAACTGAGCCACTTTATTGTCTAGACAGAGACACACTCTTTTCTCACACACACACACACACACCGTCTGCCCCTCGCACATTGATCATCATCTCCTCCAGCCGGCAGAAATCATTTCCACACCTCATTTTGGTGCCTTTTGTCCTTTTTGTGTCTTCATGCAAACACCGTTCCCCGAAGTGAGTCAACATTGTTTTATTGATCCGGAGGTTTCCTGAACAGTGCGGGGTTGGGGGGGTTGGGGGGGTTGGGAGGTGTTCAGCTGGCCACCGCTCTAAAACACACTTATTAGATGGCGACAGCTGGAGCAGTGTCAACTCTTTGACTTGGCAACGCAGCAGCAGTTCTTAGAAATCACTCCTCAACACCGCGTTTCCTCTCCGAACAGTTTCCCTTCAGTAAAGTCTTCCTGACAAGTAGAAAGAAGAATTCTGAACGTACCATCACAAATATATGAACTACTTCCCTCAATAACACTAATTTCAGTCGCCATAGCCTTCAGAAAACTCTGCATATTCAGTGTTTTTGTCTCAATCATCTCTTCATATCATCCAGTTTCTGAAAACTCTCACAACTCTTCAGTTACTTCTGAGAGTCTAGATTTGTGGATGGAGTACTTCAACAGTCATGAGCAGGGGTCTGCAGCCTTTATGACCAAAAGAGCCATTACAGTGACTTTCCGTCAAGTCAAGCTGCTCTGGAGCCATAAAGAACATTTAACCTTTAAAATGAGGCGAATGCTGCTCAGGATGCTTCATACTTGGTTTTGATGAACAAACAAAAACTAAATCTTATGACACATCCATGAAGTCTTAACTACAGTTCAGAACAGAGAACATTTATTACATTGAACCTTTTTTTTAAGTGATTTTAACAGTTTGTTCGAGTTTTCAAGCTTGTTTTCATTCACAGTTTTGACATTTTAGCTGTTTTACGCATTTTACCTCTTTCTAAACAGTTTTCTACGCTTTTTCCTGCCATATTTCATTTTCTTTTGTTATAAATTTTACACATATCAGGTTTTTTAAGCTGGTCTATCATTTTTCTCCCATTTCTTGTGGTTTTGCTATTTTTCCCAATTTTACTTGTACCTCTTTTGAATCCCTTTTGAACAAAGACTGATGAATCATATCATAATATGAAAGTAAGTTAAATGTTTATTTACGTATCACGGAGCCGCTACAGAGGGACCCAAGAGCCACACGTGGCTCCAGAGCCGCAGGTTGAACACCCCTGGTCATGAGTCTCTA
Source organism: Salarias fasciatus (assembly GCF_902148845.1). Lineage (NCBI taxonomy): Eukaryota > Metazoa > Chordata > Actinopteri > Blenniiformes > Blenniidae > Salarias > Salarias fasciatus. The sequence continues at coordinate 29,159,059 of NC_043746.1, read as the reverse complement.
TTCACCCAGTCAGAGAAAGAAGAAGACATTAAATGAAGGCTTCATGTCTTCTTTTGGCTTCCAGAACCTAAAATGCAAATTATTCAGGTTACTGACTTTCCATCCATCTTCCCTCCTGCTGCATCCAGCTCAGGGTTGTAGGAGGCGGACTGCAGTGTGTAGAGAGAGCACACACCCTGGACGGGTCACTGGACGGGTCAACAATTAGCTCTTTATCAGCCCAAATGTTGGGCAAAAACCGAGCTGTGGCTGTGTCTGCGGCCGTGAGGCGACCTTGCTGCTGCCTGATCAACTCAGAGGAAGATGGCCCTCGCTGTGCTGGAGCTGCAGAGGCTTCGTCACGGGAGTGACTCAAGGAGCCTCTACGTGGTCGGCGCCCCGGGATCTGCAGGTCAAGAGGTAACTCTGGCACGTCTGCTTCTGCGAGGGCGGCATCGCAGACGAAAACATCCCAGTGGGGGAGGGAAGAATTCTGCCAAAATATACCGATAAAGCTGAATGGACGTTACTTAAACCTTCATTTCTGACTGTATTTACAGCAGGATGTATGAGGAGGGCCCCAGTTTGAATCCTGATAGGAGGAGGAAGAGCGTCACGTTGATTTGATGAGAAACAGGAGCAGCTAAATGAAGGATAAAGCGTTTTATTACAGGACACAGTGGGTCCTGAATACATATGACTCCAACATGCAATGACATTAACAAAACCTTTGACCTTTAACGCGTGCGATCTTCATTTTACTCTGTTCATCTGCACAGCGTGATTTATTATTCTAAACATTTGACAGAAGCATTCAGTGCTGCTGCTGCTAACCAGCTGAGGGCATCAGCCATTCAAAGGCCTGTACATGGTGTTTGGTCATGTCTGATCATCACCATCCTCCAAAACACCCACAGATCTCCAGGCAGACGCGGCAGAGCTCTCACAACCTGTGGCTGCTCCTCCCAACAAAACTAAGTAAGTAAGACTACAGCGGCAAAGGCAGAGAGCAGCGGAGGGTCTCTGCCGACAGCGGCACGGCGACCACCATGACGAGGGGGGCTGCAGGAGGAGGAGGATGCAGGAGGAAGAGGAGCGCGTCGCGGCTGCGCACGCTTGCAACATGGAAAACACACACGTCTCATAAATCAGCGCCGCACTCACCGTTCGGCTTCGTCAATTCCTGAGGAAGAAAAAGAAAAGGAGACTATATCCAGCGGAGCTGCGCGTGCATGTAGTGGTTAACAGAGCCTCCCGGACCAGCCGCCGTCTTTCCTCTCCATCCTGCTCTCGCGCTCTCCTCTCCGGAGCGATTTGTTGAATGGTTTCCCAGATTCACGAGGGGGAAAAAAAAAAAGGAAAAAAAAGTTACATCTCGGCAGATTGCCAGGTTTCTTTGTCCTCCCTCCCTCCTTGTTGTTGTTGTTTTTCGGGCAGTGTGTGTCTATATATGGCTGCTGCCCTTTCGCCTCCGCTCGGGATGCCCAAGATGGAGGCTTTGCGTGTACCTGTCATGCAACATGCGCAGTAGCGGCTGCTCGCAGCCGGAGCGCGTCAGCAGCATCAGCACCGTCAGCACCGTCAGCACCACGGACAGCGGCCGCGCCGCACGCAGCCGCGGGGAAACAGCCCCCACCGCACGCGGCGGAGGGGGGCAAATGGAGCAGTATTTATGGCGATGCGTGTGGTATTTAGCGGCAGATGGGCGTGAACGGCTCGTGGATCAAACCATAAAGCAGCGGCGGTGGCGATGGAGGAGGCTGCAGGCCGGCCGAGCCGTTAGACACGACGCACTGAATTATGGGCGATTTCAGTCCAGAGACCAGGCTCCCCGTATGCATTAAACTCTAATTGTTTGCTCTGTGTCTCATTGAGCAGTTGATTGAGGGAGAAAAACGCAGATAAAGGCAGCGTTCCAGCTTGGATTCAAAAGATTCCCATGATGCGCTGGAATGTAATTCTGCTTATCTAATAAATAACACTGATTTTTTTTTAATCAGTCTGTTTGTTCAAATAAAATGTAATGTGTCCAAAACAGTGTTTATTTATTTATTTATTTATTTATTTATTTATTTATTTATTTATTTATTTATTTATTTATTTAAAATTGTATATATTGGTTGCCCTTACATAAAATATTTATTTTTAAATTAAATAGATGGGTTGCCCTAAAATAAAAAAAACATGTTTATTTATGCATTTATTATCATTTCTGGTATTTTACCTGCAGCTGGGAGTTACTGATGAGACTTCCATGGTGTGAAAACATAATGACAATAAAGATTCGTGATTCTAGGTAAGAAGCAAACTCACTGACCTTCTATGGAGTCTGTCAATGTATTTGCTTTTATCATTTACTTATTTTTCTCTTAATTTCTCGATTGAGCCTTGGTGCGTGATAACAGACCCGCTTCCTGGATCTCTTCAAACCTTTTGGTTTTCCCGGTGGGACGTTTTGTGTCTGTCAGCTTTTTCATTTGGATGAACTGCAGAGTCCAGCCTGAGACAGAACAGATATAAATGAATAATGCAGGATATCCCAATAAATCCTGACTGTGACAAGTGTTTTGGCAGAAACGGTTCCAAACTCATCAAATATTATCACTTGATATGGCCTTCCTATTGATCCTCATATTCAGTCTAAAAGCACTGTGTGTGAAGTACTTTATGGATCATATATAAGACTTTTATGTGGCAGATGATTGATGTTACTTCACATTGCAGAGAGCCCAGCTTTCTGCCGTCACTTCTCAAAAAGTGTTTCTGCTCAGCTGAACAGTGGAAACTCTTCTCTGATCGCTCCTGAATCTGTGTTTAAGCTTTAGATCAATCTGGATAACACACCATTACCTTCAAATATGACAGAGAAAGATGCTCACTGTGTATTTAACTGTGTATTTTAAAAAAGCAATAAGGCACGAAAATAAATATAAACTTCATGTTTGCAGATGTCAGTTTGAGAAATGTAACTTTTCTTGCTAACAGATCTGCAGATAACAATCCATTTAATGAAAATAAGTGAGCAGGAGGGACACTGGAGCAGAAGATGCTTTTGTACTCTTCACTGACTGTGACCACGGTGTAACTGAAGATGGAAAAGACCGTCTGCTGAACATTAAATGAGGAGAAACGTCCTCTGTCCTGGTTGATGAATCGATGTTCTGCTCTGAGCCTCCATCACGTCTGCCGCAAATGGATTTACGTCTGTTTCCTTGCTGCTCTCTGTCTCTGTCCTCAACTTTACTCTGCTTTTACCCCCTAATTCCCACAGGAACAGCAGAAAGTCTCCTCCGAGTCTGGCTCTGCAGGTTTCTTTGTGTTAAAAGGGTTTTTCTTTTCTGTATGGTCTGTGTTGTATGCGGTGAATTGAAGTATTAAAGTAAAATCAAATTGAAGTTTTGGAATCAAATCAGAGAATCGGTTCATTTATAGAAGTGATGATCAGAAACAGCTGTTCTTGTTCTTCATATGTAACTGTAGTAATTCAGTTTAGGTCATAACTTTCCTGTATAAAGAGCCTCTGATGAGCATCACAGGAGTGTTTGTGTCACTTTTTTGAGAATTTCTATGTAACACATTAAAAGGAAGTGAAAAAACTTATCATGACTTCTTGTTCTTATACATTAGAATGAACCGAGCTGATTTTTCCCACCATCCTGATCCGTATCTCATTCATCATTTCATGTCAAACAGCCTGGGCGGCCTTCCCCACGTCGCTCCCTCAAGCCTAATCCTGACTGACACGGCTTTCCATTTGCATACACAAATTAATGGGCTCCATATGCACGGAGATTAATGGTTTATGTCACAGGGCAGGGTTCTGCTGTTACAATCAGGAGGCAGCCGATCCTGCACAAGGATCCTTTTGTGTTGTTTAGAGGAATGTGCCGCGGCTGGCCGGGAGCCACGGCCGTGATGGACAATCCCGTCCCATTCCAGAAATACGTCAGGCGGGATTGAAGCAATCTGCCGCGGCATAACACGACCTGGCATGCAAACCACAGGTCTGCTACTATATTGTTCTGCAGCCCAGAGACGTTTATATACGTTGTCACGGTTTGATTCAGAAGGAAAACGCTTGTGTCAGACCTGGAGATGTTGGTACGAAACATTATTTTTAGGATGTGCCGTGAGATGATGGGCGGCTCTGCAGGTCAACACAGAGACGCTCCGTGGACAAAACTTTAAGTTGGTGACAAGATAAATGGGCTGGAAGATGAAGAATCAGGTGTCAGGAGAGCCGTCAGGACGAACGAGACCTTAATGGAAAACATGGGGGAAGAAAACGGAGCGGAGAGCAGCGAGACTAATGGGATTCACACAACTCTGCTGAAATATGAAATATGGCTGAAACCCCAAACCTGCAGGATTTATCTGGACATTCCCTTTAGTATCATCAGGCTGCATTGATCCCATCTGACTGAATCGTCAAAGGTGATCGAATCAGTGAGTGTTTATTGCTGCTGTTCACAGGCGTCGTCACAGGAAGCAGCAACAACTCGCTCCTTAGATTTACTCTGGTTTTATGAGCAGCGTCTTTCTTGCTTCGTATGGGTGAAGATATAAACCCGGTGGGTCTCAATGTCAAAAACCTGGAGACGTGAAGGTAGAAAAGTGAATGATAATGCTATATAACGGTTTCCTTTTGGACTTAATGTCTGGATTAGATAATATTTCAAATATGACTGTCATCATGCAGGATGTATGACAATATTTAAAATATACATGAACAAATATCTTTATTTTATGGTTAACCTGAACTGCACAGCGAGAGCTGGGATGCTGAACCAATCTCAAAATTATCTCTCATGATAATAATGTAATGGAAAGTCTCGAGGCATTGACTTCAGTCACACTTCCATATTTTCTGCACCGCTTCAACTCAGTGTGGAACGTCGTTTTAAACTGGTTTCAAAGAAACAGGGAGGAGCTGGAGGTGACGATAGCTGGGTCTGTTTAGATGTGATGATGTTCTGCGAGCTCCAGATCACTGCAGCATGATGGGGATAACTGGGTCAAACTGGATGAAAACGTGAGAAAACATGACTCTGCTTCACCACCGACCTGCTGCGGCCGAGACGCTTCAGGAAACACACGAAAACACAAAACTCAAAGCTCCTCAGCAGTCAGAACAGCAGAGACACAATGAACCCTGTTTACACCACTTAACGGGTCTTAACAGTGTGCGAGTGTCTGTCTGTGTTCTCTTTGAGTCATTCCTTCAGTAGCCAGATATCACTGATCCGTCACACGATTTAAAAAACATCACGAAACATCGCCAAAAGTCTCCACTTTCAAAATTCCCCCTCATGCTTTTCATGTTTAGTTTTCATGTACAAATACAATATGTCGCGCCAAAGTCTTTAGATATCATGGAAGGAAATTATTCTTCAGTATTTCCCTTCAATGGATGGCCTTTATGTCTTTATTTGGACTGTTCCTTTTTTATATACTTGGCAATAATAACCTTACTAAAGCTGAGCCTTAAAATGGAAGAAAATCTAAAAATAGTAAATATAAATCACATTATATGTCATTTATATACAAATATAAAAACATCTTAAAACTGTGTATCTTGCTAAATGAACCATTTCCAGCATAAAATGTTCTTTAAAGTACTTTTATAACATATACTTCAGTTGTTGCATCCAGCCTTTCAATATGATGTTCTACTTTAAAAACTGTTTAAAAAAGCTCTTTAAAGAGATTATTTTATTTGTTATTGTTATGTTTTATTTAAAAAACATCTCGAACTCCAGTAAGAAGGAGATGAAGATGTTTTGTTGAAGCTGGAGTTATTATATGATAAATACCTGAGTAGAGTCACTTTTTTGTTTTACACTCTCAAATCTGAGAAATATAGAGGACGTAATGTTTGGAACAACTTTTAAATCACGTTGTTTGTCATCATTAACAACTTTTCTTCACTGAAATGAGATGAAATATGGGAGTCGCCTGCATGACGGTGGAGTGAAGGAGCCTGATCTGCTCTGTTCATGTGACAAACAGCGTCTCTGTCCGTCAGCGTGGCCTCCAGCAGCCGGTCCAGCGCCGTGCTGATGAGGCCTGGCTGTGCAGTCGATCTCCCCCTCTGGATCATTCAATCAGCAGACTGCTGTCACAGGAAGGGAGCGGCGGCCGTCGGCAGGCGCTCAGGGAAGGATGGTGGAGGCTCTGAGACAAAGATCTACAGGACAAAACAAGCTCAGCTGGGAAACAACACACAGCTGTATGATCACTGGTAAAGCTCTGGATTTGATGGTTCAATCATTTAAAAGACATTCAAAGAGCTGTAAAGAGAGAAATTCAACAGTGCCTCCACAGAAGAATAATATTCATTAGTTGAATGGAAACTGCTTCACCGAATCAAACCAAACCAGACAAACATGGCCCCATGCTGTATTTATCCCCTCTGTGTTCATAAAGACCAATGAAATCCGCCTGAGAGAGGAAAAGGAAGCAAGAACAAGACGAGGTAAATGCTTCAGGTCAGGACACATTTTAATTCTAACTCAGGAATTAAAAAAACTTGTGTCTGGATGGTTCAGTTGATGAAGAAACCAACTGCCAGGACTAGAGCCATACAGTTTTTATGTCTGGATGTGTTTACTGTTAGAAAGTTCATCATTTCATCAATGTTATTGGTCAGGGGCCTCCTGGTCCAGCTGCCTCCTTCGGGCTGCAGCGCTGCGGGGCACCACCAGGGGGCTCTGGCTTCACAGCCAAGTGGAACCAGGGGCAATTGATTGTTATGGTGCAGCTAAACCCTCAAACCCAGACCTGAAGCAGCATTAAACTCCTGAAGGTCCGCGAGCGGCAGCGGCCTGCCAGACAGCAGAGAGAGGTGAAGCTCCAGAGAAAAGCTGTTTTGTCCTCCGAGCTGATTGATTCCTCCTCAAAGAGCTCAGATAACCGGCAGCAGAGCTCCTGCTGCTCCGCCGCCTCCTACCCTACACATGAGGTCATCTCAGAGGCATTTTCCTTCAAGGTGCAGTAATGAGCGGCGGCCTCGGATCAGGAAACACTCCCCCGGTGCTTCCCTTTTGTTTCACTCGGCGCTGAACCTGGGACACATGGGAAGTGTAAAGCAGAGCGACCGGGCATCCTGGGCCTGCTGGGGGGACGCAGAGCCCTCCTCCCCCGCCCGCCGTGACCCCACAGGGTCACCTTGTTTCTAATTTCCTCTGTTTATTACATTTCTCTGTATCAAAGTCTTCTCCCTGCTTCAGACCACCGTGGAAGGAGCAATCAAACGAGGACTACAAGACAAAATACCCCGCTTTTACAGACAAGACCTCATGGGGTAAATGAGTGTGTGTGAGTGTGTGTGTGAGGTAGAGAGGGATTCCTCACTGTGAAGTGCTGACATCTGCTGCAGGCCCTTGCAGGGCTGGAATGTGATACTCTGCTTCACACAAAGGGCCCGGGCCGGGCGGCCGCACGGAGACCCCCGCCCCGCACGCCCCCCTCCGCCTCCGCCGGGGCGACTGGACGGCCGCTGCTCCGCTGCTCCGCTCCGCCGCCATTAGGTTTGATTAAAACCACCGAGAGCTCCTGCGGGGCTAGGGGTGCATTGCTGCGCCATTGCATCATGCGTCTGGCTCAATGGCTTCAATATGTCTCCGGCTGTGCTTTGATTGTTGTGTCTGCGCCGCGCAGGACGGCGCGCGGCGGCGGGGGGGTCGCCCGGTGGGCCGTGCCAGGCCGGGTGGGAGGAACCACATGAAACGCCGCCTGATGAGGAACAACGTGGAGCCGGGGAGAAAGGAAATTGGGAACAGGAGGGACTATTGTTCCAAGCGGTGTCTCCGCTTTGATTTGACAAATTGAGAAGCCTTTAAACATTTCCGTCCACACAGACATTCAGGCCGCGTGTTAGAAAGCTGTGTGTGGTTCTGCGTCCATCCTCCATGTCCAAGCGGGGAAAGTGAATCACAATGGCTGCATGGGCTGAAAATGCTTACTCAGCCATTTTCCTCATGGAAAGATTCACCTTGAATCATGGATTTCCTGGATTGGACGACAGTGGCTGTGAGTCTGACGGACCATGATGCACTTGGATGAAAATTCCTTTGGAGCAGAAACGTCGGGATGCTGCAGAGGAATACAGAGTGAACCATGAGCAGCGACAGTGGGAGGGGCTGCGTTTCACACAGCAGTCAGAGAAATCTGCTGCACACTGCTCCCTTCTAGAACCAGGAGTCGAACCAGGGTCCCCCAAACCTGAGCTCAGCACTCAAATAACCCTGAGATAATCTAATAATCCTCAATTCAAATCTGTGTTTGTGGATGGATGAAGAGTAAACATGATATTTTGAAGTGAGTTGATCCCTTTTACACAACTTCTAATGTGTTCTCCTAAGTACTGCTGGTGATAATGAAGATCCTGGAGGAGATCTGGAAACCATGACCTCTCAAATCAATATTTCAGGCTACATCTTTTCTGCTTTTCAAATCACTAATAAACTCGTGAACTGCTCCTGTGCGCGTTCAAAACATTTTTCCTCAGAACCTCTGAGAAGTGGGAGGAAAAAGTGAGGCGCCGGAGCCGCGGATTGGCTGGAGCGGCTCACTGGGGCAGGCAGCAGCGGAACAGTTAACATCCCGGGGAGTTCCCTCTGCCGGGAGCTCGTACTTTATGTGTCGCACCTGTTGTGCCGTCAGTTGCCACTCTCTCCAAAAAGCCGCGCCGGCCGCGCAGCGCAGCGATATTTTATCTCAGTCTGCGAGTTATGACTCCAGCACCGCGCCAGACAACACACCTCGTCTCGGCTTGTGCCTCCGGACTGGATCAGGTTGCTGGACCCTCTCTCTCTCTCTCTCTCTCTCTCCCTCTCTCTCTCTCTTTCTCGCGCGCTCTGTCTCTCTCTGTGCCTCCGTTTGCAGTAATGCGTAAAGATCTGCGCGGTGAAAAAACGCAGCTTCGGCCAAAATGCATCTGAGCACTTCTAATGATCTCGGACCGTAGACGATATGCGTGCACGGGGGACGATTTCACAGCCAATCCGAGGATTATAACTGCACAAAACCAAACTTTGTTCAAGTTCAGTGTCCAACTTTCCGCTGAACCAACAGGTGCGCGCCGGGATTACGCAGCGGCGGAGCTCCGAGGAGGATTTTTCCCCCCCCTGATTCATCGAGTTAAGATTTAACTTTTTTTCTCGGAAGGACTGATGATTTTGTGGATTTTACTCCAGATGTGCCCCAAGCAGCCCTGGTATCCCGTGAACGACGCGTGTGCGTGGTGATCCCGACCATCCCGTCTCCAGCGCCTGGCGCTCGCCTCCCACCACTCATCCAAATGATCCTTCCATTACTACTCATCCTTGCATCGCTTCTCCAACACGACGGCTCGGACGCCGAATCAAGCCATGTCAGCAAATTCCACCTTCCAAGTATAAAGGAGCAAAACGGTGAGTGCGAAACAGCGCGCGCAGACTTTCCTGCTCCGCGCGCACAAAACGCTCATTTATTTCTAAAACTCGAATCGCGCGATGAATGAGAGCGTTTCACACAGTTCAAACGGTCTCCGGGTAGGAAGTGCAGGTTTACCTTTTGCCTTTAAAGCTTCCCCCCCTGCACGTTTCAGAGGGGAAACCCTCCTGAAAGCCCGCGTCCCGGAGGGGGAAGGCTTTCTGAAAGAGGCTCCATTCATTCAGCAGCTCGGCCTCTGAACTGAGTCCTAAATGCAGCTTTTGAAACTCTCTGAATTACCTGCTCATTCATGAGATTGATAATGACACCCTGAAGGATGTGTGTCATGCTGCCTAATAGAGGTTTCACAGTGTGTGATGAGTCCAGGTACAGGTCGGGCTCTGCAGGATTCATCCTGCTGTGGTTGTGTTTATCCAGCATTTCTCTAAGACATGATTAGCTTCTCACAGCCTGTAACAATAACAACAGGACAGAGAGGCGGCAGGAATGTGGGCCACAGGGACGGCTTGCCAGAAGAGATCCATCCTTATATGTCATTTAATCAATTCACTGCAGTTTAGCCTCTGAGACTGAATCATCAAACGGCTCCTAATGCCTGATAGATTTTATACTCACTTTATCTTCTCAGCTCTTTAATATGTCAGGAAGACCCTTAAAGTGGCCATTCATCCACTTTTGGTCCCTAAGTCATGTGATCTTATATTCTAAGTGTGTATTAGTAAAATCAGAGTGATTTCAGCAGCACTGCTTTCGGTGAAGGCAGAGCGCTGAACCCAGCAGATGCTCAGAGCTCATTCATTCGGTGGGTTCGGCCGGCGCTGTGTGAGGACTGTAACAGCCCGGGTCGGGAAATCAGAGCCTCCCGCCGGGATCTCCAGGTTTAATCAGGGCGGCTGAGAAAGGAAAACAACAAGGGGTGTGTGAGTGAGTGTGTGTGTGTGTGTGGAGGTCACTCTGCTGAGGGTGAAGCTGTAACCTCCTGGCGGCGGTGAGAGCGCTCACCGTTCTGCCGCACTTGGTTGCCGAAGCTCTTTGAGACAATTTGATATCGATCGGATGGAGGGGGGGGGGGCTTCTGGCTTGTTTAGTGGTCCTTGTTGTCTGGAGAGTTACAGCTCTCAGTCCTATAGACCTGGCACGAGGCTGCTGATGCCTCCATGAGAGATCAGAGGGAGGAACTGGCGGTCACCACAGCATCCCGTTTACACCACGACGTTTTCTGAAACTCTAAAGCCAACAAGTCCAGGAGAATCTCCCTAACACTAACCCTTCCCATGTGAACAGGCTCTAATGCTGCAGACGGCCGTCTCAGGGTGGAATGGGCATGACCTCTGAAATGTAAATTGTGTGTGTTGTGGTCATAAATGAAGGGAATGTTTCCTGCTTCCACCGCTCGGCCTGTTTCACATGCGATTGCATGTGCTCGCCACATGGCTATAAGGTTTCATGGTTATTAAGGGAGAAAAAAAAATAAAAGAGTCATGTCTTCAGTCATGCTGCAAAAATGTTGTGTACACTTTGGAAATTTCAAACAGGGTTGAAAGAAAATGCATCAGGCTTCCCTGTGGACCGCTGTCCTGCTGCTGCGTGGAAACACTCCTCTTTCTGTGGGATTGTGCTTCAAGTTTTAAGCTCATTTAGTCATGCTGGCCGGTCAGAGGCTTAACAGTCCTAATTTACACCACTATTCACGACGCATTACAGCCTGTTTACACCGGCGGTGTTTTTACAAGCCGCTCCGACCCACACGGCGCCGTTTATCGCCAGGCTGCAACTGTAAAAGATCCATTATCACTTTCACTGCCTTTTTTTTTGTTTTTGTTTTGTTGAGAAAACCTTTTTGGATTCCATCCTGAGAGCATGCATGTGTCACACATGCACACATGAAGAACACACACTCCCATGTTCAAACTGAGGAAGGACTGGCGCCGGTCATGTGACACAGACGGCGTCAGGTTTCAGCGGAAAGGGAAATTAGAGGGTAAAATATATTTATTCAGCAGTATTTGTTGTTGTTAGAGGGCTGCTCTGTGGTGCAGTGGTTAGCTCTCCTGGCTCTGTGGTTTGATTCCAGTCTCGGGGCTCTTTTCTGTGTGAGTTTGCATGTTCTCCCTGTGTGGATTCCTGCTTCCTGCTCCAGTGCAAAGACGAGTGTGAGGTTCACTCACACACACACACACACACACACATGCTGCAGAGAACAGTACGGTATAAACATGAACATGCACATGTGCAGGAGCAGCATTGTGTTTCCCCCCGTTTCCATGGAGACGGAGTTGGAATGTTGTAAAAAAGTTGCATTTCCAGTGACTGTGAACATCGCCGTCCTGCAGACGGAGCAGCTGGACATGGACGTGTGTGACAGAATACAGGTATAAAGTTCTAAACCTCTTCAGAGTTCAATCAGGACTGTTTTCCTTCCACTCTGCCTCGTCTTCAGGCTTATTGCTTTATCTAATGACACATTGTTTCTTAAGGCGGTTTCGTCAGGCTTCTGGCTGCTCTCCTGATGTTTGCCCTGACTTTTCAGAGCAGACTGTGATTTGCTGGCAGCAGCCTGGGTTTGCAGCCGCGCTCCAGCTTCCTCATCAGTCAGGTCATCTCCGCAGACGCCTCCTCACATCACCTCACTCATTCCAGCGGTTTGTCTCCTCGTTTTCATCCCGGCCGAGCCCACCCGTAAGCACGAACCGAGAGAGGAGCTGAGCGTCAGATATTTGTGGAAGACAGGGATTACCTGCGATGTTCTCACATATCCCCCCCTCGGAGCGCCGCGGGAGGAAGGTATGCACCTCGGCGGGCCTGCCAACGATCACACAGGCTGCTGTTCCGCTGGAGATTATGAGATTAGGGGGGGAGCCGGGGTCGTGAGGGTCACGGGCCCATGAGGAGCATGTGCAGAGCACCACGTATGCAGAGGTGAGGCACAGAGAGGCTTTGTGCATTCATGAGATTATGATGTACACAAATAAGATGTTTGCCGAGGGGATTTGAGCGGCAGGGCAGTGAATGGGTGGTCCTGTTGCGGAGCGTTTGAGTGTTTGGGGCGTAACGAGAAGTGCTCGACTCATTCACAGACACCGGGGAGGAGCTGTTAATGGCACACTTAACGGGCTCGTAAAGCGGGCCGAGTTATTTTAGTCGCCGGCCAAAGGGCCTTCGTTTGTACGCGCCTGGAAGCTTGTTTCATAAAAGATCAGTAAAGATTTTAGCTTTTGTTAAGTGAAAATGGGTCGTTTTTGCGTTTTGAACACAATGTCCATTTGTGATTCTCTCCCGTTTCCACGGAGACGGAGTTGTAGTGTTTCTCAGAAAGTGTTGTTTTCAGTGGCTTTGACCGCCGTCATGTTGCATTCTGGTGATCATTTGTGTCCCGTTAAGTCTCTGTAAATACTAGATGGAAGTGAGTTCAGAAGTGTTTCTTTTCCGGCTCACTGTGACCAAATCTGAGCTTCATATAGGCTCAAGTCTCTGTTTCCCATGTGGCCGGCTGGTTTTCACGTTTCCACTCTGTTATTTTAAGTGGTTTCCATAGTGCTTAGCTCTGTGTTTCAATTTGAAATTATGATACGGCTCCTAAACCAATGAAACCAAACCAGCCAAACTTGGAATCTCCATTCATTCTTTAATACAGGTCAGATGTTTCCCCGGCCGGCTTCCCTGGGAAAAGCTTGTTTCCACTTAGAGGAATCTGCGCTTTAATGGACGCGCTCGGATGAATGAATGCGGCTCTATGCAGTTAATCATTGCAGCGAGCGGCGCTGCGGCAGCCGGTATGCCCGACCGAATTAGAACCATCAAAGAAAATGGATGGCTCGAAAGTTCAGTGAACCCGGCGGGAAGCCAGGAGGGCAGCAATTACCTGAGAGCAGATTCCAATTGTCTGATGAAAGCCACACGTGGGTTAAAGTTTGTCAGGAAACATTTGTTCTCCGGGAAGGTATTTTCCAATCTGGCTCCGTCCTAAGCAGCATTAAACATATCAGTTCCCATGTAAACATTTACAGTGAGTGAAGAAGGAAAAAAAAAAGAGGAAAATCCCTTAATCTGCACCACGGAGATTTTTCCACGATAGCCGAACACAAGTAGCTCTGTGTCCTCGCAGGAAGAGAGTTTCCCCTCAGCAGACGGGGGAGACCCGGCATCAAAGTGTGTGTGTTTCCCCCGTCAGCGCCGTTTCACCCCGGAGTGCTGTGTTTGGCAGGCGGAGTGGCAGCGCCCGGTGGCAGCGGCTCAGGGGGACGAGGGACCGGAGAGGGTCTTCACTGCAACCATTACAGAGCATTTCCATCTGCATGCCTCATGAGAGAGCAGCCATTTAGTTCCATTTACGCTTCAGTAACCAGTGAAACGTGCTTCAGTTTCTGGAGGAGTGACAGCGCCACGCCCTCGCCCTGGCAGCCCGGCGCTCCCCGGAGCAAACGGGGCCGGTGGCCGGTGTCGGCGGTTCAGCCGGTGCGCCGGTAGCTCGCAGGTGTTCCTGAGAAAGCAAACACAAGCCTGAATCAAATGTGTGTTTGAGTAAGATCTCTGATGCCACGACGTGTTTCCTCCGCCTGCTTATCTGGACGTGGAGCGGTCTCCTCGCCCTGCTCGGCCCGCCGCCCTCAAATAAAGAAAGATAAAGGCCTCTTTCTGGAACATTACCGGTTTTCTGATAAGGACTCGGGGCGGGTTGCACCATCGGCCTGGCACCGTCGCTCTGCTTCATCATCCAGTGCTTTTTCTGAGGGACGTGATTATACACTGACTTTATAAAATGTGGTTATGGTGCAAAAATAAATACAAATAAGACTTCCTTGGTGTTTCTGTCCTTATCAGTGGAACAAAATTGCAGAAATCCAAAAGGCAATTTGGCTTCCTCAGAGGAAGGACTTGACTGTGAATGTTATCGGCTGCCGGGGCACAATGACTGGAGCAGCTCCAGGACGGCGGGCTGCAGCCACAGGCACAACAAAACCACCAAATCAGACAGAAGCGGCAATTAGGAGTGGAGTGTGAGTCTCTGAGGAGGCAGCAGAGGATATGAATCCAGAGATGGAGGCGTCTTTCTGGAGACACTGTCACTGCTGATGGAAACCCTGGCTGCTGCTGCTGAAGGGCGGAGCGCCTCCGCCTTCAGTCACTTTTACCTGTCAAGGCAAATACCGATCAGTCAGCGTGAGTTAGCGTCCTCGCCTCTCGGCTCGCTCTGTTTCCTTCTCGCTGCGCTGATTGTTTCCTGACTGACTGCTGAGAATAGAGCAGCTTTAAGAGCCCGAGACTTCAGAGTGTTTCTCCTGTTGCTGTATAAACACGAAACACCAAGTTGGTGCGTTTTCATTTCACATGCTGTCGAGTGAAAAGATCCGTTTTCTGGATCAGTTTCCGGTGAGGTGTGTGACCCTGACTTTACCCTCTGAAGCTCCTCCCCCTTCTGTTTTGAAACATCGCTTTAAACCTTCCCTAATAACCAAAGGTTGGATTTGAGTTGCATAATTTTGTGTCTTTCCCCTAAAAAGTGAGCGTGTCCGGACAGGCGGGCGAGAACGCTCCTCTGAAAAGAACAACGCCGTGGTCGTCCCCGACGCCGCTCTGCTCTGAAGGATTGGTTTTCCGACGGCTCCTGGAATCCCAGCTGGACCCAGACCGGCTGACCCTGGTAGCCGTCTCCGGTGGGCGTGTCTGCAGACCGTGGCCTGCAATGAGCCCGCTCCTCAGTTTTCCGGGTTTTGCGGGCATCGCCTCGCAGCGGAGTGACGGCGAGGCCGACCCGGGCCAGACGCTCACAGCTGCTCCGGCGTCTCTCATTTCCTCCCGGCTCATTCTGATCGGAACAGCTCCTCATTTAGCATGTAATTACATACAAAACGAGGCGTGCAAGAAGCTAGAAGACGGAATGACTGCTGGGTGAGCGGCCCAGCTCCTCGCAGGAACTTGTGCACATATTTTGCGGTTGTTTGATTGTTTCGACATTTTGGCGGACAGGATGCTTTCCTCAGGACGTCTCAGGTGTTCGAGCTCCGTCGTCCCGTCCCAGACTGACTCGCTGATCTTTCATAACTCGCTGGGACTCTGGTCGTTATCGGAATCAGAGCCAAGCCGAGCTTTGGGTGAAGGTTTCTTCATTTTGACTCTGGCTTCTTTCTTTGTATGGATTAATAGAAGTGATTAATAGAGAAATAAACAGAGAAAAGAAATCAACATAATGACCAAGATTAATGGACAAATTCATTTAGAACGAGGGTGTCAAACATAAGGCCCACGGGCCTAAACAGGACTGCGTGACGCTGAAATCCAATCTCCAAAACAACCAAGTAAACTTCAAAAGTAGCTGGGATGCTGGTGATGCTGCCATGAAAGCTAGCTAGCTGGAAGCTGTCAGGCTAGCCTCAAAGCCACACTGTCAGCGGGAGTTTGGAAAACACCCAGAATGCAGCAGCTGGAGAAGCTTAGAGGACATTTCACTGGATTTTAGACCAGTTCTTCATAGGTTCTTCTGTATGGAATACAAACATGTATGACTGTTAAAAAAAGCACATAAAGCACAAGATTTAAAAAAAATAATAATAATTTTTAAAGCATTCCTATATTGAATGTTTATTAAGTCTGAGTCTTAAGTCAGAATGATCTGAAGACTTTCTGCAGCTGTCAGTTGAAGACTCTGAAGTTTGCATGTTCTCCCTGAGCATATGGAGCGTGGGACCAGCGACCTGCTGTCGGTCAGGGTGTGATTCTGCACTGGGAGCTCCTACATGCAGGCTTTTCACCGGGACGGGAGCGCCGGCTCCACTTTCCTGCTCGGTATGAATTCAGGAAAAGTCCTCATCATGTGTGAAACCGAGCCCCCGGATTCATCTGAGGCTGCGGAACATTTCACGCTCATCAAGCATCGTCATTAGCCACGCTAATTTTAGAAAACTGCGACGAGGCCCACCGATGCATGAACGGCTCGGAGTGCGCACGGCGCAGAACATCCACACTCCTGCAGTCAATATGAGGATGAAGACGGCGGGTCGATAGCTACGGCAGTTTACTGACTGCGCTGCATTACAGAGCACGTAAAATCTAATGCAGGAGATGCTTTAGTTGACTGAGAGCTCTGCAAACGGCCTTTATAGGTCTGAACAGTCACTTACAGGAAGCAGTAAAGAGAGTTCCACTCTGCTGGCTGCAGGTAACAACAGAGCGGTAGGTCTCTGTAGGAAGACGTTCCAGTTGTTTCCAGTTTTGTCCAGTGCTGCTGACTGCCAGACAGTAGTTTAGGTATTTTGTTTAGAGAATGATTAATTTTCCTCCTCAAACATAACGACACAAGTTGTTCTGTGTCATTGCTGAGGATTAAACTGAATTGAAGTAACAACGGTGATCATCTGCATACATGGAAATACTTTCTAACACGACAAAGCTCAAAACAAGACCCAAGGAGCCTCCAAAGAGGATTATTCATGAATAACATCTTACCTTTGTACTTGAGCAGACACCAGAGCTGGTGTTATTTTGGTTTTTGTTTAAGTAAAGATCTTTTCAGACTGTTGTGTTTCATGAACTTCTGTTTATATTTAAAGAGGAAAAAGCTGCATGGACCCATAAAAAGTTCCCCAGAATGCACTTAGAAGATCATTTTCTTCAATGCAGCACTTAAATAATGAAGTTCTGACTGGGACAGTGTGTGTGTGTGTGTGTGTGTCTGTGTGTGTGTGTGTGTGTGTGTGTGTGTCTGTGTGTGTGTCTGTGTGTGTGTGTGTGTGTGTGTCCCCATCCCTGCAGCTCATCTATTCATTCATATTCATCCTTCACATGTCGATCCGGAGACTTTCCTCCCGCTCTCCGTTCCCATTAGGTAAAATACTTCCAGTCCGGACCCATGAGCCATGCGTGTTGCCGGGAATCAAACCGGCGCTGCGTCTTCTTTCTGTGCCATTGGAGGAGAGTGAGAAAAGAACCGGGAGCTATTAAACGGAGACGTGAAATCTCCCGGCTGGCCTGCATGGAGGGCGTAAAATAAAAACACAGCTGTCCCAGCGATCCGGCTGCTGGGATTATGTCACCCGGCACATGGCGAGACGTGATACCGTGCCACTGGCGCACCGCGCCGGTAACTCAATCACACCCACTATTTTCAGAATGTGTGGCTTTTCCCAAAGCGCAGACGGGTTTTGGGGTCGGTGCTGGATTTGCTCACACTCGTATCCCCATGAGGGGGGATCCGTTTCTCCGGCCCGGCGTCAGTTTTCGGGCCTCGTGCACGTCGGCGCGTCGCGCTCCTGGAGCATTACCTGCAGCCGTCTCCATTTATTGAAATGAAATTAGCGCTTGCTCACTTTCTCGCTGCTAGATGATTGTTCTCCCGCGCTGGAAAACATTTTTTTCTTGGAGATAAATCTTCCTGTCTGGCTGCTCTGTTCAGTAATTGTGCTGCGAAAGCCGAGGAAGACACACAAATCAGTCCAGGGATGATGGAAGATGTGTTGTTACGTTCTTGCGCACAATTATTTTTAATGAATGCAAATATAATCAGAACTGGCGAAGAAGCTGCAGGTGAGATGTTTTTTCTCGCAGTGCACCGGATTGCAGGAAGGAATTCAAAACATTTGAGGGGAAAAACTTATTGAATAAAGACAAATTCAAATGAAAAAGAGCTTTTATTCAAAAAACAATGCGATAGTTGCAGAAGTCTAATTGGCTTGATTTTAATGACGTATTAATGAATGTCAGCTGGAGCATGTGGTGGGTTCCTGTTTAGGAACGATACACCGGTTCTGCTGCAGTTTTCCAGTGAAAACGCAACACTTTCATCAGGTTTTGTGTCCTTTTGTAACCGAGAGAAATGCAGAACAGCTCAGAAATGGAAGTCGAGGCAGTTATGTAGAGGGTAAAAAATACATACTTTATTATTACTCCAGTGGACACAGGACCAGACAATATTCGCCACCTTAAAGATAAATATGGTGAGAAACAACGACACACAACTTGATTAAAACGCGGCTGAGCAACGCACACCCCCCAGGTCTGTTCCTGAGCCTTGCCTGGTGTTTCCTACAATGAATCACACCAAGAAGACAACCAAGACCAAATTAAATCAACCTAACAGTCCAACCAGCTAACGCACTGACCCAGCTGGGCAGAGTCGAAAGAAACAGAAGAAAGGAAAAAAAGGGCAATAAACAAAAAAAGAAAAACAAAATAAAACAAGACAAAACAAGGCAACAGAGGCAACTCGGCTGCCCCGACCCGCACACTGGAACCTAAAAAGAAACAAAATAGAAAATATTAATATATGCCAACGCCGAGCCAGAGCCAGAGCCTGTGCCACATACCTGCTCCCACAGAGAAGTGCCAAGGGGGAGGAAGCGTGCGCTCGCCGAATTTATTCCCTCCCCCAACACAACCCAGCTGGTCGTTGGTTCCTGCCACAGCTGTGAGGCATCACCACTAACCAGCCGGTTACACTCACCCCCCCCAAGTTTTATCAGCGGCCCGCTGATAAAATAATACTAAGTCCAGGGGCGAAAAATGCCTTCATCCAAACTGCCAGACCCCATTACCTGGGAGGCCGTAGCCCGACATGCTTCCCCCAGCACTGACCGTGGAAGACGATGCACATTTGAATGCTGCCCTGCTGTTGTCCTGGTCGTTCTGCGTGGCACAACTGGGTTAGCACAAGGGTCCCTCAGGGTGTGAGGGCGGGATGTGGCTGTCCCCACCTCAGGCTGCTGCTCCAGGAGCGCTTGTCGTGCGGGTGCTGAGTGAGCTGGGGTGGACTGATCACCTGTGGGAGCCGGTAACACCACCCATACTCCATCGTCCACATCATCCTCCTCCTCACTTTGCGACCTTGATGCCACTTCCGGTGACCGCAGGAACTTGGACCGCATCTGCACAGGTGAACAAGGCAGGGCCGGCTTCAACATTGTCCGGTGCACCTGCTTCACCCGAGACCGGTCCTGAACTGGGGCGACCGAATACACCACCCCGCCTGGCTCCGGCGGCTTCACCACCTCAAAGACGGTGGACCCCCAAGCGTCATGGATCTTGCTACGGCCACGAGCTGTATGGTCCCGCAGATACACCCTTTGGCCTGCTGTCAATGGCTGATCCAACACCCTTTGGTCGTGTCTCTCCTTTCGCCGCTTGGCTGCTGCCCGCATCTGGTCCTTGGCAGTCCCGAATGCCACGTCCAACCGCTGGCGATGCTCCACCACCCAGTCGCACACTCTTCCCTCAGAGGGCTCAGGAAGATGACCAAGCAGGAAGTCCACCGGTAAGTTAGGCTCCTGGCCAAACATGAGGAAATGTGGGGACTCACCCGTCGACTGGTGAGCAGTACAGTTGTAGTTGAAGACCAGCTGGGGGAGATGCTTGGGCCAGTGGCACTTCTGATCTGGAGGGAGAGTGCGCAAAAGGTTATGCAACGTTCGGTTAAACCTTTCGCACTGGCCGTTTCCCTGTGGATGATAGGGTGTAGTTCGGGTCTTCTTCACTCCGTACAACGCACACAGCTGCTCAACCAAGGCACTCTCAAAATTCCTCCCCTGGTCAGAGTGAATGCGGGCTGGAACTCCGTAACGGTAAAACCATTCCTTCACCAGAACGTCCCCCACCGTCGCTGCCCTCTGGTCTCGAGTTGGTATCGCCTGAGTGAACTTGGAAAAGACATCGGTCATCACCAGCACAAGCTCTTTTCCATCTCGGGATGGCTCCAGTAGAGTGAAGTCAATGGCCAGCACTTGGTTGGGTTTAGCAGCTAGTAGATGACCCATGGGTGCTCTGACCCTCGGCTGTGTGCATTTAGCAAGGGCACACCGCTCACAACGCTGACACCACTCCTTCACCTCGTGGCCCATCCCCGGCCAGTAGCACCTCTGCCTCACCAACTCGGTGGTCCGCTCAATGCCTTGATGCCCGTGGTTCTGATGAAGCTGCATCAACACTTCCTCTTTGAGGCTCTCCGGCAGAAGAAGCTGATGAACCTCCTCCCCACCATCCGGACGAAACAGCCGACGATACAGGAGACCTCCAGCCTCCACAATTCGACCCCACTGACGGACCAGCCCCCGCACCTGAGGGCTCAGTTCCTGCTTCTCGGACTGGCTGGGCTCCCTCCGCTGGCGCCAGAAGTGGAGGAAGGCTCCAATGGTGGGGTCTGACTGCTGAAGAACCTGCAGATCTGCTGGGGTACGAGAGGGAAGGACGGTCACTTCAGACTGCACTGCAACCTGCTGCTTCCCCCGCTTTGTCCACTTCCGCAGGACGTCAGGCACCGCTGTACCCGGGAGGACCCACCCGAGCCTGTCGGGGGTGTCAACCATGGCCTGCCTGGAAAGGGCATCTGCATTCTTGTTGATGCGGCCTGGACGATAGCGGACACTGTAGTTGAAAGCAGACAACTCAGCAACCCATCGCTGCTCCGTGGCACCCAACTTGGCAGTCTCTAGGTGGCTCAAGGGATTGTTATCTGTCCAAACTACACATGTCTGGCCCCACAGATATTCCCTGAACTTCTCTGTAATCGCCCACTTCATGGCCAGGAATTCCAATTTCATGGAGCTATAGTTCCTCTCGGCTGGGTGCAAACTTCGGCTGGCATAGGCGACAGGTCTCACTTTGCCATCCTGCTCCTGTGACAGCACCGCACCTAGACCCATATGGCTGGCATCGACCTCAAGGATGAAGGGGAGAGAAAAGTCAGCAAATGCCAAGGTGGGGGCGCTTACCAGGCAGGACTTCAACTTCTGGAAACTTTCCTCACAACCCTTGGTCCAGCCAGCCTCCAAACCCTGGCCTTGTCCCCTCCGTTTCTTTGTTCCAGCTGATTCAGAAACCAACCGATACAGGGGAGCAGCCAGCGTTGCAAAACCCTCCACAAAACGTCGGTAGTAGCTGGCGAAACCAAGGAAAGATCTGAGCTCCGAAACGTTGGTTGGATGCGGCCAGTCAGCAACAGCAGAGATCTTGCTTGGATCTGTGGAAACTCCCTCCTGGGAGATAAAATGGCCCAAGTACCGAACCTGCTTCTGAAAGAAAAAACACTTCTGCAGCTTAACTTTCAGTCCTTCCTGCTGCAGGCGATTCAAAACAGAGTCCAAGCGGCTTAAGTGCTCATCAACACAGGAGGAGAAGACAATGATGTCGTCCAGGTATAACAGTAACGACTGACAGTGCTGCACCCCGAACATCCTCTCCATCAGCCGTTGAAAGGTTCCTGGTGCATTGCACAACCCAAATGGCATTCGGTTAAATTCAAACAAGCCAAATGGGGTGCAAAAAGCAGTCTTCGCTTTGTCACCCTCTGTCACTGGTACCTGGTTGTAGCCGCTGGCCAAGTCCATTGTAGAAAACCATTTTGCCCCCGATAGTGCATCCAAGGACTCCTCAATGCGAGGGAGTGGAAAGGCATCCTTCCTGGTCTTCCGGTTTAACTGCCGATAGTCCACACAAAGACGCAGAGTCCCATCCTTTTTCTTCACCAGCACAATAGGGGAAGCATACGGACTACAGCTCTCCCTTATCACCTGGGTTTCTAACAGCTGATGAATGTGGGCTTTAACGGTGTCATACTCGGACGGAGGAATACGCCTATAACGCTGCCGCACCGGGACATCATCAAGGAGCGGAATGTCATGCGTGATTAGGTCGGTACAGCCGAGGTCACCATCGTATGCAGAAAACA
Organism: Salarias fasciatus; assembly: GCF_902148845.1. NCBI lineage: Eukaryota > Metazoa > Chordata > Actinopteri > Blenniiformes > Blenniidae > Salarias > Salarias fasciatus. Next base: position 29,136,993 of record NC_043746.1, on the reverse strand, counting down.
CCGGCTCATGACTCAGCAACAGAGCCCTCACTTTATGCTGCTCCACCTCTGAAAGAACAGACAAATCCAGAGCCCTGATTTGTTCCTGCACCGAGCTACTCCCCTGAACCTGAGAGTTCACTGTGGCAACTCCCCGTGGCTGTCTAGGCCTGACTTCACTAACCCCCTGTGGCAGACCTGCAACCTCTGTTTGCGACAGAAGCCCTACGGGTTGACGAGGGTGAAGCACCGCTGATGTAACACCAACATTAACCACCGGGATGTAAACAGTGCCCCTGATAACCTTGACCAGTGCCGGGGAAACCAACAGCCCCTCTGGGAGCCCATGTTCCGAGGTGAGGGGCTCCACCAAGACCGACCCAGAAGACCCCAACTGTTCTGAACAAGTAACGGCAACCACCTTGGTAGTACCCCCAGGTACCCACACTGACCTCCTTCCCCTAAGCCTTGCTAACCCTGCCTGGGGACTAGGGGTCTTGGTATCTGCCTGCTGGCAGAACTGGAGGGCTCTCAACCATGCCTCTGGGACGCCGGATGCACCAGGAACGTTAAACAATGCAGGACCATGCTCCGCGAAGAGAACATCATAACAGGCTTTAATAATGTTCATACCCAAAATCCCTGGAGCCTCAGATGGGGTGGCCTGCTCTGGGGGGTCCCTCACCACTAATACACCTCGTCTAGGAATCAAGTTGCTGAACACCTCAACATCAGGTTCCATATAGCCTACATAAGGTATCCCCAAACCATTAGCAGCTCGAAGTTGTAACCAGTGGCAAGACTTCAACTTATCCCTGAAGTGTTTTCGGAAGAAGCTCTCTCTAATGGTGGATACCATAGACCCTGTGTCTAACACACACCTAACCTCAACCCCTGCCAATTTAATGTCCACTTGGGGGCAAGGGGCAATTAACCGGGCCACCAGCGCCTCATCTGCTTGGCTAGGGTCTGCAGAGCCTGCCAGTTCCCCACCTAGTGTTTGGCTCTGCACACTAGGCGGCTCTAGTTTTCCGTTGACTGAGAAGCCACAGCAACAGCTTGAGTTCTGGCAACGTGAGGGGGATTAGCAGGGCCAGATGAAACACGGGCATTATCACACTCGCGGGCATAATGGCCTGCTTGCTGACACCGTCTACAAATAATGTTACTCGAGCGACTCTGCCTGGGGCCCAGGGGTGCCTGCATTGCCTTAATGGCCTCAGTGAGCTGGTTAAGTTGCTCCTGCTGCTTATGCACCAAGATGGTCAAAGCTGCAAGTTGTTCAGCAGTGGAGCTGCTCGGTGGGCCATCTCGGTTACGCTGAACACTAGAGCTTTGGACACCACAAAAAGGCGAAACAGAGCTACTTTTACTATTCACTGGGCTGCCCTCACGCTCCCATCTAATGGCCTCAGCGCGTACATCCAGTAGGGACAATGAAGAATCGCTGCGTACCAACCTCTTCAGTTCCCTGCGAAGATCAGAATTTTTGACATTCTCCACAAACTGATCACGCAGCAGAATGTCAGAGTTAGTCATTCTATTTGGGGCGCTAGCCACAACTTTCTCCATTAAGCAGTGTAAGGCATGAGAAAATTCTTGCAGTGATTCCCCCTCCAACTGCCTCCTGGAAAAGAAATCCTCCTGCAGAGACACGTAAGACTTCGGGCACCCATAAAGATCCTTCAAAATAGTTAAAACTCGCTCTGGGTCATCACGGTCTGCACGTGGCCTGTACTTGATTTCATCCCTGGCTTCACCCTCCAAATGATCAAAAATGAAACTGGCCTGATCATCAGGACCCAGGTGTCTTGCCCTCATACTGGCCTGTACCTCATCCACCCACTCATCTACCCCAATACCATGAGTACCCCGAAACATAGGGCACTTCCTCTCTCGTGGGAGGTAGATGATGCGTTCAGGGGGGGCAGTGTTCATCATTGTCCTGGGGGCACTCGGACCCGGCTGTGCTCCTGCCCGCGCCGCGACCTCCTCCTGGAGTCGCCTCTTATCCTCTCGCAGCTGTCGCACTTGCTCTCTGAGGTCCTGCAGCTCCTCCGCCATGGTCGTGGAACAACTCAGCAGCAGCCACCCAGGTTTTCAGTCAGCAGCCACCCAGGACCAGCAGCAAGTCCCACGCTGCGCCAACTGTTGCCTTGTTTGATAGAAAAAAAAAAAAAAAAATGAAGAAAAAAAGAGAGAAAGAGAAAAAAACACGAGAAAAGAAAAAAACTACCTATACTATGCTCTGCTTACAACTGCTTGCTCGGAACCACAAACAGTGCAACCGTAAAATACCACACGTCCACAAACACTAAATAAAACTCCACACGCCTCTAATTGTGAGCTGATCCTGCCGACAACGCCAAAAGTGTAACCGAGAGAAATGCAGAACAGCTCAGAAATGGAAGTCGAGGCAGTTATGTAGAGGGTAAAAAATACATACTTTATTATTACTCCAGTGGACACAGGACCAGACAATATTCGCCACCTTAAAGATAAATATGGTGAGAAACAACGACACACAACTTGATTAAAACGCGGCTGAGCAACGCACACCCCCCAGGTCTGTTCCTGAGCCTTGCCTGGTGTTTCCTACAATGAATCACACCAAGAAGACAACCAAGACCAAATTAAATCAACCTAACAGTCCAACCAGCTAACGCACTGACCCAGCTGGGCAGAGTCGAAAGAAACAGAAGAAAGGAAAAAAAGGGCAATAAACAAAAAAGAAAAACAAAATAAAACAAGACAAAACAAGGCAACAGAGGCAACTCGGCTGCCCCGACCCGCACACTGGAACCTAAAAAGAAACAAAATAGAAAATATTAATATATGCCAACGCCGAGCCAGAGCCAGAGCCTGTGCCACATACCTGCTCCCACAGAGAAGTGCCAAGGGGGAGGAAGCGTGCGCTCGCCGAATTTATTCCCTCCCCCAACACAACCCAGCTGGTCGTTGGTTCCTGCCACAGCTGTGAGGCATCACCACTAACCAGCCGGTTACACTTTAATGCACCACCGAAGGTGAAACGTTTTAACGACAGCTATGCAGCTGCTTGGCAGTGCTCTGACTCATCAGGCCAAAACTTAATATTAAGAATGTGTTGATCTCTGTGCACTTTGTGGTTTCATTCCAAACACTAACAGCAGCACCCACTAGTGGCCAAACATGAAAACTGCATCATTTTCAGGGTTTCTGCCATTTCCATGTAAACGGGCATCTTTTTCAAAATTGGACTTTTTTCTGAAACAAACACTGCATCGTGGGTAGAGATGGGTGGTACCCACTGGATACTGAGTCCCGGTACTAAACTAGCTCCAGGATAACATTTTGAAATCCTGGAGGATCCCTGAGCTCTGACAGGGACGGTTCTTTGAATGGGGATTTGAACAGTGGTCCTCAACATTTATTTGTCTATACTTAGAAAAAAAAACGACTAAGTACCAGATCAATAAACGGTATCGATATACTAGTATCACTCTTAATGATAATGATCCTTACCTTTGGGTTGGACCTCCTCCGTCAGGTGTGTGTCAGTGACAGACAGAGGGATGACCTCCGGCCTCTGCAGCCCAGTGAGCTGAGTCAGAATCCCAGCAGCCGTTCATCCCCATCTTCAACACGTCAGTCTGGACCTGGGCCAGAGGTGACGGGTCGGAGTGAGGCGGAGTGAGGCGGAGTGTGAGCGTGGCCTTTAAATGGGTTCGTCCGATGAGCTTCAGGGTCGTATTTCTGTGGAAGTGGCCCGGGTGTCGGTTGAAATCCCCTCTCTGTGCCTTCTCCGCAGTGTACTGAAGAAGCTCGTGACAAACCTGATACACTCACAGTCCATCACTTTGTAGCAGAATGAGAAGCAGCTGTCCTTGGACGGAGCAGGGAGAAACGCGGGGCTTTGGCAGCGCGGAGGGATTTACTGGAACAGAGCATGTTATTCATTCAAACTGCTGTTTTTTCAGGGATGCTCACTTATTACTCATATTTATGTTTTTTTTTTCTTTTATTGAAATCTGCTGAAAAAGCAGAAGCTCTGTTTGTAGTGTCTCAGTGAGTTCAGAGAGGAGTTTTCTCTTTACGCGGTTTGAATCTGGCTTTGAGGCTTTTCTGTGGAGTTTGCATGTTCTCTCTGTGAATGTGTGGCTTTTTAATAGAAGAACTATGTATTGCAGCCATAGTGTGCAGTCATAAATTAAATCAGGTTTATGGAGTTTGAAGCTATGCACCTTTAATTCTTACATTGTGAACACACAGATGAAAATCCAGTCCTGGAGGGTGTGTGTGTGTGTGTGTGTGTGTGTGTGTGTGTGTGTGTGTGTGTGGCGTTTCTCTCTCCAGACACTTTACATGTCGGAGCAGGAAAAAGCACATGTGTGGTTTATACGCTTAATCACAGCTGCTGTGCACTGAGGTGTGTCAGTCTGCTCAGACTGATAACAGATGGGATGTAAACATATCGGACTGATCTGTGACCAGTCAGACTGTCCACTGGGACAAGACGTCCATTGATTCCCAGACAGAGAGGATATAAATCCTCAAACTGTTTGAAAAGTCCTCAGTTAATGAGAGTTAGAAATCTTTGATCAGCACTGTTGTTCAGAATGTCGTCTGTCCAGATCAGGAGAGTCAAACTCATTCTAGTTCATCGGACACAAACAGCTTGGTTTCATCTTGAGCAGTAAAAAAAAGCCATGACAAACTTTAAATTTAAAGCTGAACTGAGTATAGCTGATGGAAATGTCAATATTTTCACAAAAACCAAACAATTCCGATTGAAAATGATGACAGTTTCAACATAAAGTACATTTTATTGATGCAAAATACAGTGAAACGTCCAAAAAGCTTTAGCATTATGGGTATTTTTCTGACAAACTCAGCCTGACAGCATGGCCTTGAGGCTCATGCTCGTTTGTTAGATTTCATGGCATCTCAGCTCACGTCTCAGTCTTCTGCTGAGTCACTGCGCTTAAGAAAATAATTTTAAAAATATGTTTTCTTGATGGGCCGGAGTCAAGACAGGAAGGAGGAGAGTCATATCCGTGCAGATCCAGAGAAAATGAAAACCCTACATTTACTTACGTATCACCTCACGGTTAAAATGACCTGAGTTTGATTCCCAGCCTTGGTTTCAGTGAGTCTGCATGTTCCTCCAAGCTTGGAGGATTTTCTTTTTTTCTTTTTTTTTTCACATTTTCTGTAACTTTAAATCAGATGCAGATGGGAGTGTGTGTTTTTGTGATTTCACCGTCTTTCGCCCTCTGATAGCTGCGATCCACTCCATTCAGCCCCCCCCCCCCGGTCGCCCTCTCGGTGCAGCGGCAGCATGCGGGGTCAGGCAGCGTCTGTACGGATGGAGTGGGTAAACAGTGAAGGTGTGCCGGCTGTTCTCCGGAGGCACTTTGAAGTCGCGGGGAACACTTTTACACTCTATTTCCCTCTTCGCGGGGAGGATGGTGTGATAACAGCTTGAAGGACGTGCGCTGAATGAAGAACGCCGGCAGAGCGACAGGTTGAGGACCGGTTGGAGGAGGAGCCACCCCCCCTCCTCACATCTTACATCTGTTCTGCCTCTAATTAGGGCTTTTACAGAAAACGGGCCGGAACCTAATGAGCCAGGTCAAGACACTGTTTGTCTTTCAGAACGCTGTCTTCTGTCCTGACAGCCGGCGGCTTCCGGCCACTTCGTCTTCTTCGCGCCCGTCGACAGGCGCGGTGGAGGCTGCAGGCGGGTGGATGGATTTTCTGGGGACGTGTTTGCCTCTCCCACTGAGAACATGAGATGGTTTTCAGCAGCCTGCCGCTGCCGGGACTTCTCTTCACGGCGCGTTGGGAAAATTAAAAATCTGCCTTCGATTTCATGCTTTACGTTCCAAATCCGATTGTTTCAGGAGTATCTGCTACACGGCAAAGGAATGATAATAAGTCTTCAGAATCCTTGAAAAACACTTTTAATGTGGAAAATGAAAGTTAATATCTTCTAGATGATTTCAAAACAATAAGTGAGCTTTAAATGAAAAATTCAATAACATAAACTGCGGCTATATTTAAGTCACTGAAAAGACAACTTTTAAAAAAAAAAAACGGCCCCCGAAGGGGAAACTGTGACTTCGTCTTCATGGAAACAGATTGTATTGCAATCATACTCCGCAGTGTGTTTATAACGTCTTGTCAGAAATTTGAGTAAATTTCAAACATCGTCAGGGTTTAAAACTGATATTATTCCTCCGCCGCTTTTGAAATCATCTCATGAGTCACTTTAATGTCGTCGTTCTCCGTGACTGGAGTCAGCTGGAACGGGATTCTGGAATGTTTTTCCACAGACCAGCAGGAGTTTAGGGAAATACTGACCAATGAACCGACGGCTTCACGAGTGAGACAGCGGCTCTGCAACCAGTTGAATGTACGATGAAAGTGTGAATGTTGAGCAGAAAGAATTGAAGTATTCAGAGTCCCTGGAGGGGAAAAAAAGCATCTGTTTTGCAGCCATTTATCTCAGGAGGTAATTACACAGCTGTTCTTCCTTAAATGCACCTTCATGATTGTTTTCCAAGGTTAGCAAAATCAGGATGTTAGAGGAAGAGAGTCTAATTTCACACCTTATTTATGCTTCTCTGAGGTTATTTTTGGAGGGAAATGGAAACAAATGATGGAAGGTTTTTTTTTTGTTTCTGGTCAATAAGAGTCAGCGGAGGGGTTTTTTTTGGTGGACATTCATGTGCTCAATGATCTGTGCAGCCTATTAAACCGGCTAATTAGCTGCTAAGTGAGAGGCTGCTTAGACTTTCCATTTATTTGTCATTTCTAAATAACCATTATACAAATGAGAAAATCAAGCTGAGACACACACAGAGCTTTTCCATTATCACCCAATGGTGCCTTCTTTGTGTGTGTGTGTGTGTGTGTGTGTGTGTGTGTGTGTGTGTGTGTGTGTGTGTGTGTGTTACAAGCGTCAAACACAATTTCTTCCAGTGTAGTCCGGACTTTTCTTTGTTGTGGCACAGAGTATAAGTTAAAATTTTCAAAAATAAAACAGGAAGTACTGCAGAGAATGACTCCAATCCCAGCATAAAGCCAATTTAAGTGAAACCTTCTGTTGCAAAATACAGTGAAACGTCCAAATGTTCTTGGGTTGTTGGGCCGAACCTCATGTTTGACACCCTTGATGTAAGTAGCAGAGCTGGTAGATGGATTCTGTGACAGAGACTGTTTCTATAATATCGGTGTGTCGTCGGCAGATGTGAAGACTGAGTTTGCATGTTCTCCCTGTGCATGAAGGGGAAACTGATGGAGCGGAGATGAAACATGCCGCAGTGTGAGGAAGTTCAGTCAGAAAGAGAGAAGACAGAGTTTCACAACGTGATCCTCAGGAAACTGAACGAAGATGAAAGTGAGGAAGAGGAAGGTGTGTGTAACTGATGTGACTGTCCTTCATCTCCTTGGCCTGAACCCGGATAAAGATGACGGATGCTCGGTTTAGCATCAGGCGATGTTGTTTTTCTCATTTCCACCTCATCGATCACAGTGAGACGCTCGTTCTGTGAGCGTGATTAAAACAAACGTGGAGGAGCAGACACCGGCGTGAGCAGGCGAGTCATGCTTTTACACAGATCTGAAAATGTGTGTGTGTGTGTGTGTGTGTGTGTGTGTGTGTGTGTGTGTGTGTGTGTGAGACCTTGGAAAAGCTGTGTACAGCTGCGTTTTGCCGGGCTCCACTTTGTTCAGCGTGGCTCAGGAATGCGGTTTGATGTCTTGGTTATTAGCCGCACCTGAACTCTGATTCGCTCCTTCTGTTTCTGATTAGTCTGCCGAAAACAAATCCGAAAATCTGGACGCGGTCCAGGACCTCAGCCAGCGGGGGAACGAGCGGGATGCGCGGCGCTGCGAGGGCGCCCGGTTTGAGTCCCGGCTGGGGGAGTCTGCATGTTCTCCCTCTGCAGGCTGGTTCCTCCCACAGTGTGAGGTTTCGTTCTCTGCAGCGTGTGTGTGTCGTTTCATGACAAAAACAATCATCGGCGCTGACTGGTGGTCTGGTGTGCTAGGAAATGTTGCCATGGAAACGGAAATCATTGTCAAAATGTTGGCATGGAAACTCAAAAGGTTTCTAAAATGGAAATTCAGACGATCTGTTTGTCAGTTAAAATACGTAAATGAGGCCTGTGTGTGTGTGTGTGTGCGTTTGTGTGTTTGTCTGTGTGTGTGTGTGTGTGTGTGTGTTGGATTAAAGATACAGCTCCTGCGATACAGAAATACTGAGATGCATTTTCAAGCCTACATTGATTGATTGATTTGTTGCAGTTATTGACTGATATGACTTTTGCCCATTCTTGCACCTTTTATTTGAGTCATGATTTTAAACGGTAAAATAAGTGAAAGCAACAAGCTGTTGAAGGTATAAAAGTCACAGAAGTCCTTCTGCGGCGGTTTTTAAATCACCTACATTGACGTGGATCATCGAACTCTAAAAGGCAGAATCAACAAGCGAAGCGCCGCAGTTGAAGAGAAGCTTTGTGTTCCAGCTTATTGCTGCCTGTGACCTCGCGTTCCCGCTCTGGAGTGTGTTTTTTGAAGCGGCCTTGTCACGGTGATCCTTAGAAAACCTCTGAATGAGCAGACAGCTGCCCGCCGGGGTGGGAATTACCCCGCAGCCTGCAGACCTTTTCTCTTCACAAACACCCATTTTTCCATTTTCTAATCCTCAAATTGCTGCTCGTGTCGACTCTGCAGATCCAGGTAGCGACTTGCTGGGTTCAGCAGAGCCAGCCCCCCCCCCTCCCAGGGTCCCCCTCGGGGGGGGGGGGGGGGGGGGGGGGGGGGGGTTGCTGTCATTGTTCCCTGAAACTTGGAGACAAAAGCAGATTTCCAGGGGATCTTCTGAATGCTGCGAGGTTTCTTCGGCTCTTTCCGACCAATTTGTCAGAGCCGGAGAGCAACAGGCTGGGATGTTTCTGGAAAGGAGCAGCGGCGCCGAGCGAGCGTCCCCTCGGCGAGCAGAGGTGGAAAGGAAGACGCTTTCATTACGCCGGGTTCAGACGGCAGTCCCTCTTCTCCCGACGGCCGGGCAGAGAGGTTGTCGGGGCTGCCGGTAAAGAGATGCAGGGCGAGACTCCGAGAGAATCAATCTGTGTGTGAAAACAGCAAGAGACCCCCAAGCGCTGCAGGTCACACGAAACACACAAGAAATACAAAAACTCAGAGGTGAAACTACACACACTACTCAAAGTGTTTCCAGAAATATCGGTGCTGCACCTGAGGGCAGAAAAGGGAAAAATACAACTTTTAAAATCTTCATGCAAATTTAATTGAGTGCATAAATATAAAATGAAATGCAAGGAGCTACGACACATTTACAGATGAGAACAACACACATTTCTGTTTAAACAGGAGAAACTGATTTCTTAATGGACTTCCTCTCTGCAGCTTTCAAAGTTTACAGAAATCACAGATGCAGCTTTATACAAACCCAGCAAGTAAATACTAACTGAAATAAATCAAACTGTGAATTTGAATTTCAGATGTATTCAGTGATATGATGGTTTTAAAGTGTAATTGTAATAATAATAATAATAATAATAATAATAATAATAATAATAATGTAGTCAGTGATATGATGGTTTTAAAGTGTAATTGTGTAGATTATCAGGAAAATTGTTGAATTCGGTCCTGTTTTTTTCCTGATTAAATGACCAACTGTCTTCACTTTGGTATGAAGAGGAAAAAAAACATAATTATGTTGAGTGTATTTAAGTATTGATAATCCATCATCATGCTCGAGAACCTTCTTTGAACTAACCCTCTTTCTTTTCTCCAGTCTCTCACAAGTCTCTGATGCTCTCTTTCTGTTTCCTGATCCACATTTCAACATCATTACTGCTACTGTGCAAAACTATCCACATTTTGTAAAAACGATACAGTGTCGATATTCCACCTCCCATTATCAATGCTCCTCAGGCAGGAAGTGGTTACGTATGTTTGGTTTAGCGGTTTTTTAATGTTGAATTTTCATGTGTTTGCAATTTCTTTTCAATCACTCAAAACATCTCATCTTTGTAGCAACTTTCTGTCGTCATATGGCGACCTCTAGTGGCCAAAGATGGTATCCACCAGTATATTTAGATGATTATGACCAGTCAGATGACTTAAAAAAAAGTCCAACTTGTCAATAACAGCACCTGAAAAGTCCAACGACTACTTAATCACAGTTCTGTGAGTATTTTGATGTTCAGGTTCCCGTTCTTTTCTGTGTTTAAGCTGTGATTTATTGGATCCAGGATTAGTCTCATGCTTTGGAAAAGCGGTGAATGCTTGGCATCACTGGCTTTTTCCTCTATTTACACCCAGGCGGCGGGACAATGGGAGGAAAAGGTGTGAACGCTGGCTGCTCTCCGAGGTGAAACCTCCTCAGAAACTCCAGATTAATCGCCGGTCCAACACGTAATTGGCTTCCTGCCGGCTGAGTGTTTGACAGAGGACGGCCGATCGGCCCTCGGTCCCCCCGTCCTCGCCGCTTACAGAATCTCCATCTTTGATCAGTCTTAATTACCGCGTCTGGAGCTGCTCTGGCAAAGCTGTCCTCCAATCTGGCTCGCCACACATCAAACTGTAATTTTCTCCGAACATCCAGCTGTACGACTCACAGATGTGACTACAAAGCCGCCCCTCTTTCCCTCCGTCCCTCCGTCCCTCCGTCCACAGCTGGCAGGAGGAGTCTGAAAAAGACGAGGTTCATCTGTCAGCGCCTGGTTTCCGGCCAGGAGGGGAGGTTAAAGCCGACAAACACTTCGCAGCCTCTTCACTCCACATCACGTCAGTCTCTCCCCGAAACCTCCTCTTATTGATTTTTTTTTTTTCAGGGAGAGTCAACCGATTATGTTTTTTCTGCTTTAACCTTTGGATTCAAACGCCGGCTGATTGTCTGTCACCTTTCCTCGGTTCGTCTGAGGCCTCGTTACGCAAACTGTCATTACAGTACGTGACATCTTTCAAAGCCGAGTAAGAAATGACATTTTATTCTGTTTTACCACAGTCTGACTTCTGTTCACCCTCTCATACATGCATTTAAATGTTTACAGACAAAATTTATGTTTTAAACCATATTTATTTCAAGTGAAAGTGAAACTAAAACAGAACTGAAAGGATGTAATCAGCCGTAAATTTAAAAGTGTGATTTTGTTCAGTTTTTGGCCTAAAAAGCTTTTCATAAACAAGAGCGGGGAACATTGTCTTCTCAAAACTATTTCAGTAAAAAGTAATCCAGTGAGGGGTCAAACTGATCAGACAAGAATTCCCTGGTATTCACATATCCAGGACAATACTTACTTTTAATATAACGTCATCACTCTTCACCTGTTTACCTGCCATTGGTTGGTCAGCTGATTTTCTTCACTTATTGTAAATTAACAACGTTGAAATACAACTTGGAAGTTTTGCTTCAGCAACTTTATGACTATTAAAAACAAACAGTAAAGATTTGCTGAGTTTAATGTGAAGCATTAAGAAGAAGTTTTTTAAACAAAAGAAGTGTTTGATAAAGCAGAACTCGGAGGGGTTTATTCTCCTTCACGAGTGTTGTGGGTGGCGATAACACGTCTAAATCCGGGCTCAGGGGCTCAGACGCCAGATTCCAGGGGGTCAACGCAAATAGCCGGCCGGAGTGAAAAGAGCGACACTCAATCTCGCTTTTTCCGAATGCCGAACACAAGTGTGTGCACTAATTAGAGGCTCTGAGGAATCATCGAGGGGCGGGGAGGCATTGTAATCTGAGTCCAGGCTCTGTGTGTGTGTGTGTGTGTGTGTGTGTGTGTGTGTGTGTGTGTGTGTGTGTGTGTGTGTGCGCTCACACACTGCCGTGCCTGGACTGCTGCTGCCAGCCTGCAGCTGTGGCTCTGGACGCCTTATCTCCACGTGTAATCGTTTCTCAGATAACACACTTTCTGCGTGGCGTCGGGGACACGTTTCACCGCCGTCACGGAGGTTAAGGCTTCCATCCGCTCCGGGCTCCGTCCTGTTGCCCAGCAAGCCGCGGTTTTCTGGGAGAATTAACCCAGCTTTGCATCTTAACTGCTGTTCAGCTACCGAGGAGCAGGATTGATGTTTAACTTTGTCCCACCAGCAACACGTCGATGATTTTTCTCCCGGTGGTTTAAAGTTTGCACAGTGCAGTAAACACACACACACACACACACACACACACACACACACATTGCTGGTACTCGGTGGTATCAGGTGGACTCATCTGATCCCGTCTGCAGATGTTTCTCTTTGCCTCTGCAGCAGGTGTCAGCAGCTGCCTCGCCTTCTCCCCGTCAGTCCGTCTCTCCCCGCCGGGCTCGACCTCCAGGTCGAAGGCGGACCACCGTTAAAGTCAGACGGCCGATCTGCCCCCTGGAGGTGTTTCTGCCCCGCCGGAGCTGCAGCGGCGTGCAGCGTTTCACTGCACGGCGGGGATCAGTAAAGTGCTAAAGTATTAAGTTATGGCCCCAGAAAAAAAAACCTCTTTCAGCTCTGGGACTGATTACATTCTCCCTTGACCTTTGACCTCTTCCCTTAAAATCCCATGAAGGGTCATTGGTGTCGTCTTGGTGATGACAGGACTGGATGCTGAAGAGGTTTGAAGAGTGAACCTGAAGAAACTGAACTCTGTAAATCCGTCAGTGTGTTCCTCTGATCTTTTTCATCGTTTTAACATGAAAACTCTGCGAAGAGCCAGAAGCTGTTGAATTGTTTTAGAGGGAAGTTTGGAACCCGCCATTTAATTTAATTGATTTATTTTGTTTTTAGTTTAATTTAATTGGATTTCTTAATTTTTTTATTCAATTAAATGTTTATTTTTTATTGTTATTTATTTTTTAATTGGACTTAATTACATTTTTTATCTTCATTTTTAATTAAAAGAATTTGAAATTTGTTTTAAGCAGAATTAAAACTTTTCGTGTTTATTTATTTATTTATTTATTTATTTATTTATTTATTTATTTATTTATGTAAGGGACAGTGTTTCTATTGTCCCTGCTGCATCTTGCAGGCCTCCTATAATCATTATCATCAGGAAAGCAGATTTTCTGGACTGAAAGTCCTGAAATGCATGAATGCAGATGATGAAGTGTTCGAGCGTTTGGTGTTTGAATCAGCTCCATATTCACTTTATTATCATTACTGATGTTTTTCCGCCTGTCTTATTAGACAGTAAGTGGAGCTGGGATGGTTTTTAAGTGACGTTTGCAGCTGTTCCCACACATGTGAGCATCTAGATTCTAAAACAACACAACATAATGTGACCATCAGAACAAAACAACACAACAATCTGCAGATACAAAAAGCTACAAGAGACTTTCATCCTGTGTGTAAATATCTCCTGGAAAAATGGCTTCATTTCTCACTTTGCTTCATTATTTCATTACCTGAAGGCACCGGAGGAGGATGTAAATAACGCTGTTATTCCTCTGTGTGTAAGAACACTGCTCCGCCTGTCACCTTTAATTCAGCTCCAGCTCACAGTCGGTCCCTGGTTCAGAGAAGCTGCACGGCACAACAGGTGATGGATGGATGTTAAGTCCCGTCTCTACCAAACCTCACACACTCCCCGGGCCAGACCGAACCCTGTGGGGTGTGTGTGTGTGTGTGTGTGTGTGTGTGTGTGTGTGTGTGTAAACAGGTGATGATGAAGGTTTCTGAGACTGTTGAAGCTTGCAGATGATTGTTGCTGTTGTGTTGGAGGCTGTTCAATCCCTTTTACCTTCTTCCAATGTCAAAGCCGGCTCCACTGGTGTGTGTGTGTGTGTGTGTGTGTGTGTGTGTGTGTGTGTGTGTGTGTGTGTGTGATTGTGCCTGGTCATGTAAAGCGTGCCGAGGCTAATGAATCCATGAAAATGCTTTTTCATGTCATAACGTGCTGCTGAGTTCCTCACTGGGTGAAACTCCAGACCCACATGTCAGACTGCAGATTCTGCAGCAGCTGGATAATCTGCGTGTGTGTGTGTGTGTTCAGATTTTACCCAGAGCATCGGGACCTTTGTGAATGTCGGCGGATTAACCCGTTACAGCCCAGATGAGTCTCTGCCGCGGCGGGGCTCAGATCTCGGACTGTAAACCCCGAAGCAGTAAACATCCTGAGCAGGGCTGGGATCCACTGCACCTGCAGTCACCGCTGCACCGTCTGAATACCCAGCAGATGCCGCAGCGATTGCGCGGAGGCCCAAAACACTCGTGCGCGTTAAGGAAGGGAGCTGTTTGTGGGGTACGGTTTCGTCGAGGCTGCCGCCGCTCGGGGGCTCCGGCTGGTTCGGACCAGCAGGTGACGGCCGGCCGGAGTAAAGACTATTTGGGTTTAGTGTCACGGTGACCCAGCTGTCGATTACCACACAGGAAAGGGCTGTCGTGAGCGGTTAGTCCTGATGCGTGTGGGAACACGGCGCCCGGCTCAGATCGGCCCATTGTGTGGGAAAATGTTGGCAAACCTGGAGAGATTTACTGCGAGCCTCCCGCGCCAGTTCGCTCTCATACCACCAATTAAAACCACTGTTTACAATATGTGGCGCAGAAAACCAGAGCCATGCCACGACGCGGCGCGGAATAACCGCCGAAGACGCTCCAGAGCCGGGAGGATTAATTTAATGAGACGCTGTCAGTTTATTATGAGAGAAGATGAAGCCAAAGTAAATGATTTTATGAGAAGATTCCCAACAAAGAGCACATTGTCCCATAATCTCTGCTCAAAGCGATGCAACTTCAATAAATCACCTGGATATGATGTGGAGGGAACTTTGGTATGTGGTGTGTGTGTGTGTGTGTGTGTGTGTGTGTGTGTGTGTGTATGTGGTGTTCTGTTTATCTTCCCAGGGTGCTTCATTCTGATTTTCTTTAATACATACTATTAATACTTCATGGAGATGTACATTTTCAGAGAGTTTCAAGTGGATTCACAAAGAGTGTAAACAGTCCTCAGAGTCACAGTCAAGATGTAGCTTTTTGAGAACAATTTCTAAGGTGGAACTTTTTGAAAATGCTCTGACTTCATCTCCATGGAAACGCAGGGAAAACGCCACTTTTCTGAAACCCTCCTAATGTGCCTCTGCTCTGCGGCCAGAGTGAATAGCTTTGCACACGTGACAATAAGAGATGGACAGTGTTTTCCTCCAGAGTGTCATGAATACGAGTCCGGATTCTCCTGGTCCTGGTCCTGGTCCTGGTCCTGGTCCTGGTCCTGGTTCCTGTCTAGATCCTCCTGGACTTGGTAGTTTTCGAGTTGACAGTCACCGTAATAACAATCCATCTTGGTGAAATAAAGGCGTTTAATGATCACACTGGAATAACAGTTTTAATGTACTTCAGTGTCACAGTTCTAAAGCCGAGCTTTGCTGTCATGTCTGCAGGTTTTGGTGACAGATGTGTGTGTGTGTGTGTGTGTGTGTGTGTGTGTGTGTGTGTGTGTGTGTGTGTGTGTGTGTGTGTGTGTGTGTCCTCCTCACACACTCACTGTTGTTACTGTTTCACTACAAATGAACTTCTCACATCTCCTTTGATCCTGATCCAGATCCGCCCTCCTGACGGCGGCGTGAATCACGTCTGCAAATAATCATTAACGCGATCCCGTCTCCTCTGCAGCTCCGAAACAATGTTTAGCAGGATCTTAGCGTTAGCTTAGCTTTACCCAGCCGGCTGCTTCTCCTGGAGGAAGCGCTGACGGCGGCCGGCCGCCACCGGGGCCGCGGCGGTCCGGTTTAATGTTTAACAGCACGAATCCTTCAGCCACCAAAGTGTGAACAAAGCACAATGGCTGCTCTGTGCCGACTCCTGTTTACTCAGAGTCACTTCCTCCCCTAATAGCCGGCTCCGCCGCGCTCGCCCAGGGAAGAAGTAGGTCAAGGAAAAGTCATGTTTGAGCTAATTCACTCCGGGGGACCCGGCCTGTGATCACTGGAGGACAGCGGTTAACCCTGAGCCGGGGGTCATCCTCCAGTCAGCGTCACACCGGCGACCCCGCGGCCGGCAGCGCTCTGCATCGCACTGGAAACCGAGACTGAAGAGGCTGCGGCGCTTTTGTCAAGCTGAGGTTTGATCCCGCTTCGATTCAGAGAAACAAAAGAGTTGAACTCGTTCACAAAGAGGAATGCAAACACACTCTTCATCTCTTCACTGCGATTACCCATGATGAGTGTGTGAGGATTAGGACGGGCATCAGCAGACTCTCTGGATTAAGGATGATTTCATCCATGAAGCTCTTCAGAACACCTTTTCATCAGGACTTCACGTCAAAGCCCTTCTTTCTTCTCCTCCTCTTTAACAGGCACCTTGGATTTTCCTTTCACTTCCTCCTTAATCACCGTCGCTTCAGTCACTTCATAGATTTTCCCAGGGACTCCGGTTATGACACTGTAACGGACATGTGGCGAATGAGACGCTCACATATTTGAGACTGCCACGTTATTTGTGACTGTACTTTACGAGCGTGCATGTTGGAGTGCACGGTAATAGGGTTTTAATTAAAAACACGTCACCGTGATGGACGGCGGCGCTTTAATGGCATTAAAGCTCTGCGCTTGTTTCCTCCTGAGCCAGCGTGAAGGACACGAAGCCTGTAAATCTCACTGCGTCTCAGTCTAACAGAGCAGGCAGGTTTTGCTTTCTTTATTATCTCATGTGAAAACACGAAGCATTCACTGCTAAAGCATTACTTTCATGAACACATATGAAACTCTTATCCACTCTTACGAACCCGCCAGCCCTCCCACCTGTTGGGCGAGCCGCGGTGCGCCGGCAGAAGGCGGCAGCCGTTTGTTCTCGAGGCCAAACCCTCCGCCGGGTTATGAAAGAGCCCGTTCATTCACCAGTCACGCTTGTTCTCTGTTTTTCTTGTCATTCACTCTGTTTCCCACCTGGCTCGCCTCCAGACTCCCGTCAAAGCGTCAGAGTTTTATCTGTGATGTTTAATAATGATGGTTTGTTGGGTTTTTGAAGCTTTTCGCTGTTCTGGGTCGGTGCAGGCGGCGGGAGCTCCACTGACGCACATTTGAACAGGTTTGGGACGGGGATCTTCTCAGCGTCCCTCGCTCGCAGTGACCGCACCTTCAGACGGACTTGTTGTGTTTGGACCGACGCTCAGAGACGTGGCGTTGCTGTTATTTGACGTTAACCAGGCCAAACGCGGACCGAACACGTCTGTGTTTTTGTTTCTATTACGAGCGAATGGCCTCAGAGCGGCGCGGGCCGCCGGGCATGAATCACATCCTCGAGTCAAATTTATGGCAAAGTAAAGAGTAATTAAGCTCAAAATGTGTTTCAGGCATAAATTTGTCCGTATTGCGCCGGGGAAATTGTTACTCATCCGTTTAATGAACTAACAAAGTTCCAGCGGCACGCTCCGTCTCCGGAGCGCGCTAAACCCCCGCTGGTCCCTCCGACGCCGAGATGGATGGCGTTCTGCTGGCGAATGCTCGCTGTTCATCAGCGGGACGAAAATAAATACAGTTTAGACGCATTAGAGAGGAGCTGGGGATGAGATGAATGTATTACGGCGATCATCCGGAGTTCAACACGGCGTGTTGAGGCTGATAACCGTATCTCAGAATGTTCAACTCCACTGACAGCGTCATTAAACCGCCTGTTGTGTGGACGGCTGATTAATGAGGGAAAATAGTCAATAATCACTTCAGATCTGTGGAATTTTATTGACTTCTGTTACATTTTGTTTGCTTTGGCAGTTATCTTCTAATTCTTTTGAATTTTAACCTCACTGAGCACACCAGAGTGGATCCTATGTTTAGTGGGTCAATCCTCCAAATCCGTTTTGTTTGGAAGTCTAACAGTGTAATTCCAGCAGTTTACACGGCTGCAGTGGACTGTGGGATGTGGACTGTGGGCGTAAACTGGAGGGCAAACCCAAAGGACAGTGTGAACTCTGAGAGAAAGGCTGTGAGGCAGAACCGAGCCATAAGGACCTGTAAATTAAAACAATGGGCTGGTTTTGGCCCACAGGCCTTATGTTTGCCACCGCTGGTCTGTGGTGAGCTCAGAGCGGCGGCTGCAGCGTCCTGACGTCTTGTGAGACGTCTCCGATGGGTCCATACCAGGAGTCACATGAGGAGAATAGTATCGATTGCATTCAGCTCGCGGCTCCACGGCGGGTCCAGCCCGACCCGGCTCGCCGCTGCACGTCACAGGAACAGTGCAGGCCACACTCTGTGTGTGTGTGTGTGTGTGTGTGTTCACTACAAAAACAACCCAGAGCGCCCACTAGTGGACCAACATGAAAATGACACCGTTTTTGTTTCTACAGTTTCCATGGAAACAGACATAATTTTTCTTTTCCGGAAAAAAATAAAAAAATAAAACAATGCATTGGGGTGTGTTTGTGTCCGTCTCGTCCAAATGGAGCGGTGTGTCCGTTTCCTCTGCTCATGGTGCTGTCTGTGTTGGTGTGTTCCTCCAGGAGCATTTCTAACTCAACCCGGCGAGCTGTCACGCCGCACACGGCTCTTTGCGGAGTGTTTTGTCGATGTCCGTCACGCCGGACTCGGCGCTGAAGCTCACCTCGGCGGCCCTGATGTCAACACACACTGACTCTGACTCACATTCAGCCTCAAGAGGAGCTGCAGTTTGTCATTAACCAGCTGCTTTACTCTCTGGTTACTGATTGTTTTCCACAGCTCCTCTCTCCACACCGCCTTCATACAATGCTACCATTCATATTGCTCAAAGTCCTTCTTAACTTAACATCAAGACGTCTTTTAAATGTGGAGTTTTGTTCATGTAGATTAGAAAATATGATTCAAAATTCATTGAGTCATGTTTAAAGTTAATGATTTTATCTTTCAGTGTTTGCTCAAAGGGTTGATTTGTTATTGCCTTGCATTATTAGATTATTAGTGAAACAGATAACGCTGTTTGCTCATCACTGCCCCCTACAGGGAGGCAGAGGTACTGACTGCACCGTTTCATTAAATAGTTTAAACACAGGTGAAATGCTTTTCCTCCAGAGAGTGAAGATTTATGATGAATGTATCTGTTTATTAGATTAATAAACCCGAAGAATGCAGAAAGATGTGCTAAAACCAAAAACTAATCCCAGTTTGTGTGAGATGATATAATCTGAGGTGAGGTTCATCTCACCTCAATATTTGAACAGGAATTACACAAGTTTGGCAATTTTAATTGTAAAATAAATTATTGAGATTATTAAAAACATTAAAAAAAATACATTTACACCACAATCCACATTTTATTTAACTGATTGTTTTGCTCAAATCTGTGTCTGTCACACGGGTTATAATAATCCACGTTTACACTGCTGTGTTGGTTCACCCCAATGAAGGAAAGAGGACGTTTCCATCGGCTCGTGGAGCCACAGGCTCAGGTGGAAGCATCATCTGGAGTGCATGAGGGCTGACGGATCCCGGGGGTCCGGGTGACGGGCCCTGTCTGAAGGAAACCCTGCGGCCACCGGCGGGTTCACGAGACGGACGGGAAGAAAAACCCAGCAGGGTGCCTGTCTCCACGTGATCCGCATGCAGCGGCGATCCACACAGTCGTGGTTACAGCAGCTCAAAATGTGTGTTGTCAGGTTCTCACGCCACTAAAATCTGTCTGCAGCCGCAGAGACTCAGGAAAACCATTTGATCCATAAACTTAGTCTGAAGATCATAAAAGATTCGGATTCCCTCGAAGCTCGAGTGTAAAAAACTGTAAATCTAACACATGTTCATGAAGTGACTGAGAGTGGATGGTGGTCAGAATAAAGTGATGAGCGCTGCCTGAATGGATCCAGCCTCGGCTCCGTTCAGCCGCAGAGATTCAGGTTTTATTGTTTTTCTAACGGGAATAAAGAGTCTGAGCAGAGCAGATGTCGCCTGCACAGATTACACATGACATGAGAATTACGTACAAAAACTAAAATGCACAGTTCCCTCAGCTGATTTGAAGTGTGCTTCTCTGTTGTAGGGGTGCAAGACTCTCATCAGGAGAAAGTGATCACAGTGTCTGGAGAGGGAATGATCCACAGCCCAGACTTCCCTCACACCTACCCCAGGAACACGGCCTTGGTCTGGAGACTGGTGGCGAGCAGCAACATGAAGATCCAGCTCACCTTCGACCAGCGCTTCGGTCTGGAGGATCCCGAGGACGGAATATGCAAGTAAGAGAGCACGCGCAAACTGATCTGAGAAAGAATAAAACAAATCTGTGTTTTTAGAAATAGCAGCGTGTCCCCCCTCGCCGCCTGCTCCCTCGGCTGACATGTCACGCGCATTTCGGTCGGAGGTTAAGAGACGCGTCCCGTCGCCACCGCCGTCCATCTTGAAAGATTTACAGCGGGAGTGTGGCCATTTGTGAAATTGCTTCTGGCCCGCCGTGGCAGCTTGTGAATATTGAAAACCCAGAGTGATTTGTTTCAGCCCAGATGACGCGGTGGCAGCTCGTTCTGAACGGACTCAATATTTCCAGCTGCTTATAGAGCGACTTTCAAGATGTGAGGCAGATAAAGGTGAATATGATCAGGATTCCAGTTTAAACGTGGTTTCTTGTTTCTGCTCGGTTCATCCCGGGCCGCAGGTCAGCGTGCTCCACATGAGTCCCAGTTCCTCAGACTGGTTTGTGAGGTGGAGCCCAGACAGGGGACGATGGAGAGGACCTGGGGGAGGGTAACCTCACTCCTCACTCCTGGAGAGCCCCCTAATGGAGGAGGGGAGGAACAGCGAGCTGATGTTTCACACAACGACACATTATCTTATTTAGGATGTCAGATAACATGTCAGGAAGCTCTAAAATGACATGGCTGTGAATATATAATCCTCTGTAATTCAGGGGAATAACTCACTGACGGCTGAGGCGTCTGTCTGAAATTAGGATCACTTGCTGCTGATTTAATTCTGTAAAGTGCCGCCGTCCCGCATTCCTGCCCCGGTTCCACGTTTCGCTCGGCGTGTCTTGTTTTTATTGGCCGTCGACTGAAAACAGAGCGAAACAACAGTGTGCGAGTAATTTAAGGCGCCCCGGCACACCTGCCATCCTGCCGGTGCCGGCTGACGGATGAGGTTAATGTTTCTGCCGGAGCGTCGGGGGGGGGGCTGTGCAGATTGACAAACCTCTGCCTTTACAAGACTGCACTCGTCAGCGGCCTCGGAGAAAAACCAGGGCAAGACAATAACAACATCCCTGTCCGGGGTCACGCGAGTCATCGCCACATCTCCCGTTCCGCCTCCAGCCATTTTTCATCCCCTCCCAACCTTTCCAAACCCTCCACCGAAGCCCGGCAGGTTCTGATCGGATCCCCAGATACGCTCTCCTGGCAGGGGAGGCAGGCAGATGAATGCGGCGTGCAATCACAGGCTTCTCTCTGTCCCACATTCACAAACACGCCAGCCTCTGGCTCAGGCTTCATCTCTCATGTATTCAAAGCGAATTTGCAGAATTCCCCCACGGAAAGCGCCTCCGCTCATCCTCCTTGTTTTCCACGCACTGCATAACAGAGGCGCCGTAACGCCGAGTCCGGTGGCCGAGGGGACGCAGCAGACGCCCTGGTCTCCGGCGGCCGGCCCGAGGCTACGAGTCTTTAGCAGGGATGAGAGCGGCGGCGGAGGCCGACGCTCATATGCTATTCCGTTTGGTGTGTGGCGACGATGAAAAGCGTTCTTAGCGAATCCACCGGAGGAGCGGCGGACTGGAGAGGCAGCTGGTTGGCATGGCAGCAGAGTCGTGCCTGACGGCTCCCAGACAGGACCGCTCGCCGCTCTGGAAGCAGTGTTTGGGTTGCTAATGTGCATCATCTCCATGCCTGCTACTTTATGCATTAGTAATATACGGGGAGGAAAGTGTGCAGGTGAACACTGTGAATATTAAGCACAGTCGTCTCTTCTGAGAGGGGCTCTAACTGTAACACACACACACACACACACACACACACACACACACACACACACACACACACACGCACACACACACACACGGCGTCTCTGTTGTCGTCGTCCTCGTCTCTGTGGCGGCGGACGCGCTTCGGTGTGTGTGTCAGTGCATTTGTAAATCGGAGAAACCGCTGTTCGACATGGCGACGCTGAACACATGGCGGCGTGTTCTGATCAGGGCGCCGTGCATTATTGATGAGCCATCTGTCAAAGCCGTCTGAAGGACGGCTCCGAATGAGGCGAGCTTCTGAAGACACACACACACACGAAACCGCCATTTCTACAAGTTAAGCAAGCGCGTGTTTCGCCACTGTGTGATTATATAACATTTACTCAACTGACCTTCGAAATCAGTGGTTTCCGCGAAGCGCTTCTACAGCTCAGGCTAACTGGGAACAGGATGGATTAGATGTAGAAACAGATTTTCTGCAAGGGCATCAATAAAGTGTTCAGTAAAAGTGTTCATTTTCTTTAAAGAGACATATCGGATATTTTAAACTTAAAGCATCTAAGACAGAAGGAATAGGTTAACTCTTGGTTTGAAGTGAAGGTAGAAGCTAACATAACAAAAACAATCTGTTTATGTGTCAGACAACAAACCTTCTGTATGCTTTTCCAGTCGATACATCTATTGACGGCCCCCACCATTTCAGTTTACTCAACATCACAGAAATCCCTTTTTTCTAGCGTCGCTCACGTCCCTTCGTGTTGTTTTATTCAAACCAGCTTGAACTGAATCTGTCAAGTCTGTGCAAAAGGTAAACAATGTCCCTGAAATCCAAATATCCGAATTGGCAGCGCTGGATGAGAGGTTCGCGTGCCTGTTGACGCAAATGGCCGAGCGATTAATCCCAGACTGCGAAGAGTCGGGGGAACAAGGCCTTATTGAGCGCACGGCAGCCACCGGTCGCACGCGCGAATAAATAATACAGGCTGAACTCCTGAACTCCGGTCTGAAGTGCTGAGGTCGGTCAATGTTAGCGTTGGCACGGCGGCGGCGTTTGGAGCGTTTCCATGTGCTTCTGCACTTCATAACGTTTGATGGTGTGAACGATCGGCGGTGTGGATGGAAGAGACTGTCATGCTGCTGCAGCAGAGCAAAGTCAGGAGTTAAAAGAAAGAAAAAAGAACTGTCCACAAACTGAGAAAGAGGCTAAAATTTCACTAACGTTTGATCATTTTAAGTTATGGTCCCAGTCAACAAGTAGTTTCTGTTTGACTGATCACATAAAGGGCTTTAACAGTGGATGGATGGATGGATGGATGGATGGATGGATGGATGGATTGGTGGGTGGATGGATGGGGACAGGACTATGATGATACAAAACCCCCGTTTCCTGGTTTCAGTGAACTTTCAGGACATAAAACTGTGTGTTGTGATGTTTTCCATTTTATCACATGAATACATGAATCATAAATCCGTCTCTTTTCCACTTCAGAATTGGATTTCACCGTGTTTGTTTTGTTTTAGATGAGTCAATTCCATTTTCCACATTTTCCATGTAGATATTTACTAGAAAACAGATTAGATTAATGGGAACGTGTTTATGAGGAGAGTTGTTCTGTTTGGTTTGATTTCAGGTAATGTTTTGCTTTTAACTCACTTTTTATTATTATTGACACAGAACTCTGAAGGTTAATGAAGCAGCACAGTAAACAGGCAGACAGTTTCCACTTTATTTCTCTTTATCTAATCCAACTGATGAATGGAGGGCCCATCGAATCCCTCACAGAGAAGGAAAATGTACCTCTGATGATTTATTTGTTGTTTTTTTTAATGACGCTCTGCCTTGTTTTTGCTCAGAGAAGCTTGACTGATGCCACCGCTGTCACTTTCTTCAGCTGCTTCGACAGTCAGTCGTCAGCCGTTACCTTCCGAAGCAGACGTGAGCTTGACCCCCGTGACCTTCTCCTGCTCTCTCCGTCTCTCCAGGTACGACTTCGTGGAGATCGAGGATGAGAAGACGCTGCTGGGCCGCTGGTGCGGCTCTCAGTCCGCACCGTCCACCCTCGTTTCCAAAGGCAGCCAGATCAGCGTGCGCTTCGTCTCCGACGAGTATTTCCCCTCCGAGCCCGGATTCTGCATCCGCTACTCCCTGCTGCCGGCGGTACGTAGCGTCAGCGTGTTGCTCTGCCTCTGTCTTAAAGTTCTCCACGAACGCACAATTAAGCTAATTTGCTTGTTGCACGACACGCCGCCTTCATTTGCAATTATCCATTTCTGCTTATGTGTGCCCACGGTTTGGAGCATGGTCGGGGGGAAATGAGGTGAACATCTGCCACCTGCACTGTCGTTTGTCTGAGTGATGAAGAAGCACACAGAGAAACATGCAGTTCTCACACCGTGCAAACTTAATTAAAATGAGCCATGAAGACGACAACCTGGCTGGGAAAACCACAGCGCCTGAGTTTTAAGCCTTAACTTAGTCAAAAGAAAAAAACCTCCCTGAAGGAAAGACTTGAAGCCGGTCGTCCCCCCTCCATGACAGATCCAGAAACAAGAAAAACAAGCGCCCTGACCTCTGACCCCGTCTGAGGCTCCGGGCTGATGTGTGTGACGGATGAGACGTTTCGGTGTCTGATAGCGTGGCATCGGACTGAAATGGAGAAAATAAGTGGCCTCGCACTCACAAAGTGGCGGGCTGACCTCTGGGAGGGATTCGTTCAAGCCCCCGAAATGAAAGACGGAATTAAAGACTTGGGGAGCTATCTGTGCGTTCCATCAAACACACTGCGTTCCTCACAAAAGCCCACTTCACTCTGATACACGTGTTATTCCGCTCGGCGCTGGATGCTGAAGCGTGTTCCTGGCAGAAACACTTTCTTCCCTTCCTGTTGTTCTCCTCCGCTCGTCTCTTCCTGTAACGGAGACGATAATCACCAGTTTGAGCAGTTCCGACCTAATCTTTGTTTCCGTTCCCCGTTTAAACTGCAGGCGCACGGAGTGCGTGCACAAAGCTGACAGTCATAAAACATCCAGGAGGAAGGCGGCGAGCTGGTGTGCGGAGCGCGATCGTGTGTGTGTGTGTGTGTGTGTGTGTGTGTGTGTGCGACTCTGTCCTGTGAGAAAAGACGAGGCTAAATATCAGCGGGTTGACTTTAAGGGTAATTTCAATTTCATCCTGCTCATGTTCCTTTAATGTGGCTTCTGTGGCTCGGCGTCGGTCACGCCAACGCTGCTCTCTCCACCTCCACAGTTTAGATCCAGGGAAATAATGAGCCTGGAAATAGAGCACGGGAAGGGAAACAAATCCCGTGATGCTGATGCTAACATGTCAGAAAAATATCCCGGTTTGTAAAACAGGAAAGGAGGGAAACGGTCTGATGAGATGTTTGGGGAAAAAATTTCAAAAGATGATAGAAGAGAAGGTGTTTTTGTCCTGATTACAGCCGTCAGGAGACAAATCCATTCATCGAGTGGAATTACAGACATAAAACAAACACACTGTTTTGTTTTTGTAGTAAATTTCTTACTTATCCTACCTTAAAAAAGGAAGTATTTGTCATTTTTCCAGAAAAAACACAAATTTTGATGTGATTTTAGCCGAAACAGCTGAATCCCTGAACAAAAGTTTGAATACACTTTACACATGGAATTCTCTGCACATTATGATGTGTTTTTGTGTGTGTGTATGCGCTCCCAACAGCACATCAGCCTATACAGAACACACAGTGTGTAGAGAGACGCTACACACTGTGCTGTGTACAGTAGACTGAGGGACCGAGCTGCTAATGAGCCAATCAGTCACTCTTTGATCATGTTTAGCATGTAGCACCACTGGTGTGTGAGCCGGGAAACTCTTTAGCATGTAGCATGTAGCATGTAGCACGGTTCAGAGTTACGTGATGAGCAGCTAAGCTAACGAGCGACATCGTGTCAGCGTCGGTTCATCCATACATTTAATACTTATATAACTAGACGTTTTTCCCTTGAGCTGGATCTGCTTTCAGAATATGCTCACACAAGTATTCTCTGAAAAATCTCCCAGAGTTCCCTCCTTTGTTCTTCTCCCCGCTCGTCTCGTTCTTCTTCCCTCGTTTCAGAGATCTTCAGACCACACATGCACAGCCGATCCCTTCATCCCGGAGATGAAGCGGAGAGACGGCCGCCGTGTTTTAACCTGTCATGTTGCGGATCTGTTCTCCTGCTTTAAGTAAACTCCTCATTAATCCGGGACGGCCCGCTGCGCCAGCACGCCGCCGAGGTTACTGTTAGTGCTTTTCATTCACGCTGCAGCCTCTCTTTGTGCCTCAAAGCCTTGATTTCTCCCCGTGTGTTTTCAGAATATCAGTCCATGCTCCTGTTGTTTTCAGAGACTCTCATAACAAATCAGAGCTTCGTGCTGACAAAGGTTTATATACCAAAATACAGAGATAAAGCCATTCTGTCACAAAAGTGCCCATTAAAAACTCGTCCTCGTGTCAAAAGCTGGTTGTTCTTGAAATGTTTTGATAAGCATGTAAGAACTTTGCAGACTCGAGTGAACAGTTTTATAATATTAACTATAATAACATATTTCCATTAGGCAGTTGAGAAGTGTTTTTATTAATGTGTTTCAGTGACTCTACTCTCACGACTGATGGACTTTAAGTTAGAGGAAGATGCTCCAAACCAGGGGTGTCAAACATAAGGCCCATGGGCCAAAGCAGGCCCATGAGAGGCTCCAATCCGGAAAATGGTGAAAATTTCAAAGAAATGATCGATTTTTTAAAAATAAATTTCTCAACAGTAGAGACACAACACCAGAGTTGGGGCCCGTTACTCAAAAAAGTAAAGAGTTACCCGTTACTAGTTACTTTTGAAAAAAGTAGTGCCTTACACTACTTGATTACTCCATGGAAATAGTAACGAAGTTACACTACTCGTTACTGCGTAGTGCTCCGCGGAGCTGTGCTCCCTCATCTCTCTCTGCGGAGCACTGCGCATGCGCAGATCTGTGTGTATCAAAACGTTTTTTTTTAACAGATTGAAAAGAAAACACGTCTTTTAAAATGTTTTATAACCATTTGGATTTACTTCACGTGCTAATACGCCGTCCCCTGGACCACTGGAAGGAGTATTTTGTCCATTTGCCTAGTCCAGCTCTGATTGACTTCCAGCTGAGCTTCGAGCTAGTAGTGCCGTTACACTACTCGTTCCCATCAAAAGTAATTTGACTACTTGTAACGCTCGTTACTTGTCGTTACATACCCAACTCTGCACAACACTGCTGCCATGACAGCTAACAGACTAGCATTAGCCTCAAAGCCATGCTGTCGGGGGGTTGAAAAAACATGCAGAATGTAGCAGCAAGAGGAGAAGTTTCAAGGACATTTTGGGCCAGAAGTTTTCATTAAAACTGGTTTTATGTTGCGATTGTTTTGACTTTTGGTTGTAATCATTTGTTTTTGTTAAAATATAGACATTTTCGTCACGTATACTCATGTCACAACAGATAAAAACATGGAAGTTTAGATTTACAGGTTATTTTGGCAGCATTTTACCCACTGAAGATCAAACTGGTCTGCATGTGAACTGAAAAGTGTTTGACACCCTGGGGCTCCAGTTTAGATGCTCACCATTGAAAATGCATTTCCATGCTCATCACAGTCCAGTGTGAGGATCTGATTTCAGATCAATACGACGTCTGAGCAGCGATCGCCAGATGAAAGCACTGAATGGGTTGTAACTTTTGAAATGGAATGACGCCGCCTCAGAAACCGTCCCGTGAAATGAGAAACCCAGTTTTCCTTCCATATTCCCACTGTAGAAGGTGCGGAAGCCGTGAGATGGAGGGGGGGCGCTTTGCCCCGTGTGCAGGTCGGCTTTGAACTCTCCTCCGCGCTGGAACAGCCCCGCTCTGTTTCCTCTGCGGTCAACCAGCAGCTACTGAAGCTCCTGCCACGCAGGGGCCAGCACTTTAGTTTATATTTAAACAAGCAATAGTTCCTCCACACCACTTCCAGGGAATGGAAGAAGGGGGGGGGGGGAATAAGAGCCGCTCTGTAATTCACAGGAAGAGACTTCAGAAAACGCGGACGGGGTTGTTAAAACAGAGAAGAGAGGGAGGCTGTTGAACGGAGCGTCGAGTGGTGGGCGTTGGAAGTTGAAGGAGCAAGAGAAACATGCATCATTGTCTCTGTGAGGTCTGCTTCGGCGGAGGAGAGAGTGTTTCAGTAAACAGCGGGAGCGAGCCCGGCCTGCTAATGACTGCTGAGGCCGTGCAGCAGGCTGCGCCGGATAAAAACCCAGCTCTGTCTTTACGCAGACCTCAATTGCAGTGTGTGGCGCGCAGTGAAAGGAAGGGAAAAGAAAAACTTTCTTCACACACAACAACCATGTTGCTTTCTCAAAGCCTTCTTGTGCAGGAAGTGGTTTCTGCTCCATGTGAAAGAGGAGATACTGCGTTTTCTTTTTTTTTTTTTTTTCAAGCTCTCCCAAGATGCTATTTCAGAATTGTCATCTGAACTTAGTCAGCTCAACCTGTCATTTCAGCTCCCAGAAATAAACGCATGTGGCGCTGCTCCATAATAACAAAGACAGGAAGTCACAGCCGGAGAATGAGCTTATTCATGAGGGGGAGAAAAAGATGTTTTACAAGCTGCTTCCCTTCCATTCTGCCTCACTGGAAGCACAATACATCCATAAATGTCCTCTTTAAAGAAGATACAGGAATTTTACCACAGCATGGCTGAAATCCTGTTATTCACTCACTTTGGACTTAATTTGTACCAGATTAGTAGCTGAGGAACAGTTCAGTTTGAGCCTATTCTTGACAGAGTGTAAATAAACTTAACAACCAGCTTCTGAAAAGGTCCAAGAATCAATCAGCATCGAAGCCACCAGAGACTCGATCCGTAAACCTCTACAGCTTCCGTCCATTTAGAACTGCCACGGTTTCTCACCAGCATTTCAGGGAAGAGGAGAAGCTGAACCTGCAGCTTTGCAGCTCGACGTCTGGTTGAGCTTCAGTCAGGTCGGGTCCTCAGGAACAGACGGCGCTCCGTCACCGCGCCGCGTCTCTCTCTGGTTTCTGGGGGGTTTGTTCCAGGATGTACTGAACTCGTCATGTCAGCATCAACTTCCACCAAATGTGAAAAAGCTTTCAGTTCAGCTCCTGCTCTTGGTTTCTGCTCAGCTGGACTCAGAAACAAAAGGCAGGAGCCAGGTTTGACCAAGGCCTGTCGGGGGGAATTAAAATCTGTTTTTCACTCTGTTTTAACTTCTGTTTGAACACGAGACAGCTGTTCTCCTCAATACTGACA
This sequence comes from Salarias fasciatus, assembly GCF_902148845.1. Classification (NCBI taxonomy): domain Eukaryota; kingdom Metazoa; phylum Chordata; class Actinopteri; order Blenniiformes; family Blenniidae; genus Salarias; species Salarias fasciatus. Next base: position 29,107,882 of record NC_043746.1, on the reverse strand, counting down.
GGAGTCTTACATATTGATGCATCTATAGATTCAAAGAACATGCTGTAAAATTTATGCTGCAAATTCTTCTTGTAAATCTGATTTATAACACATTTTTGCAACTGTTATATAAAGTAATGCCTACTTTTTACAAAAATATGTTGTTACCAATTGACATTTTAGGCTACAAATGGTGAAATGTGTGTGATTGCAGTCAGTTTAGAACCTCTAAATACATTTTTGTGATATAGACATTTGACATACGGGAGGATTTCTACTTTTCAGAATTGTTAAATGTGATAAAGGCATCATGTCATTTCATCCTTCTTCTATTCTCAATGTCCAGCTGGGCGTCACAGAGCCTGGATGAACATTATCACTCTGCAGAGGAAGGCCTGAACTCTAATGAGGAATATCGATTAGACCATCATTTCATATTAGAATGAATCATCTGGAGCTCCGGTGATCTTCCTGTTCAGGATCAATAATGATCCAGTGTATCCGTCACCCTTTCTGCTTCGCTCTCGCTCTGTAAAGAGCTCCGGTTGAACTTCTGGTGGTCCATTAAGTCCTTCGCTAAACGGGAGCTGTGATCTGCTTCTCGCAGCTTTCCTGATGCGTCTCTCCGGGGTTGGGCGTCTTTATTTGAAGCTGAGCTTGCAGAGCGCCGCTAATTGGGCGAGCGTTGCACCATCGACATTCACAAGCTGTTAATGGCTTCCAGTCGGCGCTGTTAGCTACTGCCGCGGCCGGGCTAATCAGAATCGCAGCTCTGAGAACACGGCTTGCTTCGGCAAAAACCGCCGTTCCGCTCTGAGCGTACAGAGCTGCCCCCCTTTCACATTCGCGTCTGCTTATCTCAGTCGGTGCCACATAAAGCGAAGATCTGCTCGGTGGTCATGAAGCCAGCCTCATTAGTCTGAGGCCAGTGTGTGGCATGAGCGCAGCTGTGCGTCAGCTGCGTCTCTGCAGCCTGCGGCGCCGGCGCAGCCATGTCAAACCACCGGCGTCTGATTCTCAACATCTGAGCCGAACTGACCCACATTTTGAACGTATCTCATGCTCTGAGGCTGCCAGTGGCTCTCACTGATGTTCTGGATCGCTCATTTTCTCCAGGGTCACGAAGTCGATGCGCCCTCGGACCCGTTGCTGGGGTTGATGGCGGCGTTTTGCCATCTGTCTTAACCTCTGCTGCATGGCGGCACGGCGGAGCAGGGCGCAGTACTTCGGCCGCACAGTGAGAAACACAGTGGTAAAACTGCATTTGGAGGGAACCAGTCTCTGTAAAATGCGGCCGTTTGTGTACTCGGGATTTCAACCGTCAGCGCAGACGTTCATCTCACATTCATGATAGCGTACAGCGGCTCACTGGTAATTTGAACCGGGCTCGATTCCTGACAGGCTTGTTTCAACGATCAGGTCAGTTTCAGTGAAAACAGCGTAAACCAGAGGCGTCCAACAGATTCTAGTTCAGGAGCCACAAACAGCCCAAACTGAGCGGGACCAGTAAAACAGTGTCATGATAACCCGTAAATTTACACTCTGAAGGTTTGTGTTGGTTGTGGCTCAGAGTGTATGTGCTGAAAATGTATATTTTCACAAAAGTAAACAATAACTCCTGAAAATGGTGACAATTTCAGCTTAAAGGCAATTTTAATGAAACCCTCTGGTGGAAAATCCAGCGAAATGTTCTTTAAATTTCCCCTCTAGCTGTTGCATTATGGGTGTTTTTCTCCAAACCTCAGCTGACACCATGGCCTTGAGGCAAACACTGTACCGGTGAGCTAGTTTTCATGTCAGCATCACCTTGAACCAGCATCACCTGTCTACTTTTTACCAATTGTTTGGTGTTTTTTTGTTTTTTTGTTGGAATGGATCCTCTTGTCAGCCCTTTTGCTCCACATGCGTTAAGCTTGACTCCCCCGGTACGAACAGTACAGTTTATTTCAAAACATTTAACAGAAGTTAAAGGCAGGGTGCAGCTTGTATAGATTGGAATCACTGAATTATCACCTCTGAACATGCAGCAGTCCGTCTGCAGCTCGTTTTTCATCAAATGAAGTGAGACCTTTTATTAAGACATTTTCAAGTGAATGTTGAAATCTTGCCTTGGATTTTGAGGGCCTGTCTACACGACGACGGTACACGGAGACGCTGAAAACACCACTTTTCCAGAAACAAAATAATATTTCTTTTGTGTTTTGGACTGGATTCTGGACTCTTCTCACCCAGCTGGGACACGATTCCCGGAGTGGTGGTTTTTCAGCTTTTGGGCCCAGCTGCCAGCCGCCGATGTTTTCAGCCCTCCGCAGCATTTTATTTTCCCCGAGTGTCACAGCGGCGCCTTCTACCTGTCAGTCACAGGAGATCAGAGCGAGCGGGGAGCTGACATGTCGGACAAACGCGGCGTCACAGCTCGGAAAGGTTTAACAGATTAGCCTCTTTTTCTCCTGGGAAGAGCGACGCGCCGGGCGCCGGGCTGCCGGAGAGACGAGCGCCGGAGAACAGACGCTGGAAGCAGGACCTTCAGGGACCGATGTTGACACGCAGAATGGGCAAAGGGACGGACGGAGACCTGATCAGATCCGACAGCACCGAAAAGAACGCCGTTATTTATGAGAGATGCTCAACTGCAAAGTTTTAGATCTTTATAAAAAGGTTTACATAGGTGGAAAGTCCGCATGTAGTCCCATCTGGTTGAGGGACTCGAGGGACTTGAGGGATCTGGTCGAGTCCAGAACGGCTCCCAGCCGGGTTTGGACAAAATATGGTGCTTTCACAATTCTAATATAACGTCAGAAACAGTCTTACAGTTTACACTGTAATGGACTGTTAACCTGTTCCACTCCCGTCCAGCATGGATCAAATGTTAGCAGTCGTGGATGTCAGTAATGATTTTGCATCCCATCACTGTATTTGTCATATTTGCCATGTGTTGATTTCGCAGCAAGTAAGAGAAGTTTTAACCTGGAGGTTTTCTTTTCATTGTGCTGCCCTGCTTCCTCTCATCTTCTCATTTCACAGTTTGAAATTCTTTAACAACAAACTAAAAATCATATTTTCATCCTGAATCTTGAGTGAATGTGAGCTTGCTGGCTGCTCGCCGGACTCTTCGGCTGAAATATTAATGCGTCCTGCAGAGGAGCCGGTTTGTGTTTTCCCAGCAGCTCTCCGGCGTTTGGCCAAATCCCTCCAATCAGGCAGATTTTCACCGTATGTAAAGTGTGTGTGTGTGTGTGTGTGTGTGTGTGTGTGTGAGATCCTCCGGGGTGCCGAGTCACAGTTCATCCTCACATTATCTCAGACACGGAGCTGGAATCGGCCCCGGCCGCCCCGGGCCTGCTTAAATCAACTCCAGTCCGAACCGCCGCAGCATTTAATGAGCCCAACCCAATTTAAAGCCAATATCGCACCGTGACGTGAAATGTGCCGGTAAAGAACAACACCGTCCTGCTTTTTAGGCGTAAATCTTCACTGTTATAAATCCAGACGCGGCGTAAGACGGAGATTTCTGAACGCCACAGTCCGGCTGCTGCGGGTTTCCAGAGGCAGGTGTTGGAATCGTTTCCTCTTATTTATCCAGCTGTGTTTTTAATGTGACGCCTGCCGAACACGCGTCGACGGCTTTCTGATGTTTGCCTGTGTTTCCCTGCAGAGTGTGTCGGAGCCCGGCGTCCCGGCGGCGGCGGCGGCGGCGGCGGCGCCGACCTCCCTGCAGGAGATGGAGGAGCTGTCGGAGGCCGTGGAGGAGCTGGGCACCGTGGAGGAGGTCCTGCAGTTCCTGGAGCCGGAGCGGTGGCAGCTGGACATGGAGGAGCTGTACAAGCCCACCTGGCACGTGCTGGGGAAGTCCTTCATCCACAACAAGAAGGCGCGAGGTACCAGAGGTCGCTCTGTCACGCCCGTCCCCCTCCCAGACCCCGACGAGGACCGTGTCCTCGAATGACCGCCATCTCCGTGCCGTCCTCAGGAGCCGATCTCAACCTGCTGCGGGAGGAGGTCCGCCTGTACAGCTGCACGCCGAGAAACTTCTCGGTGTCGCTGCGCGAGGAGCTGAAGAGAACAGACGCCATTTTCTGGCCCAGCTGCCTGCTGGTGAAGCGCTGCGGCGGGAACTGCGCCTGCTGCTCCCACCGCTGCTTCGACTGCCAGTGCGTCCCGCTCAGGGTCACCAAGAAATACCACGAGGTAGAACCCCCCCCGCCGCTCTGCGTGCCACGTTTACTGTCTGTCCGATCCGCCGTCTCGCCGCAGAGTGACACAAAAGGCTTCAAATCTCTTCCTTTTTCCACAAAGGTTAGACTTTAAAACACATTCTGAGCGAACATCAAACATCAGATTATGAAACGTGACTGTGATTTTCCTCCCGCTCGGTCCCGGCTTTCATAAATGTCTGCTGCAAATTTGTGGTTTTACCTTTTCTACATTAAATCAAAATGACTTTTACATCCACAGAGGCTTTTAAAACTGTTTTGCCAGACTCCCATTATTCAGCCAACGTACAAACTTTATTCGCCAAATAATGATTCTTGACAAAACATCCTTTTTTCCCATGCATTCCCATTCACTGCCCTTTAACCTGCGGTTTCAATTACACAGTAGTTAAAAGCTTAAAATGTCCAGATGGATTAAAATGTTCTTTATGCTGCTGGTGATGAACTGTCCAGGTAAAATCCAACATTTTCTGCTCCTGCAGCTGGAAGGCTTTACTGTTTTTTATTTGATTATCAAATGAATGCAGATATTTGTGGCTGTGGGAGCTGAACGTGTTAAAAGCTGTGATAGTCACAGTTTGAAGCTTTGGAGAGCAGGGATTCACGATCTCTGTCGTTTACGTGGAAAAACATTTTTACTTGATCGTCGTGTAAACAGGACCTGGCCGGCGTCAGCAATGGCTGTGTGCCAAGACTTCCTGCTGTTTCCAAAAAAACTTCAATTTTGAACTGAACTGAACATTAGAATCATAGTTTTCATCAACTCTATTGATTCCACACTGTTATCCTGAGGCATAAAGCAGCAGCACCAGCATCCAAAATGAGGAACCTGAGTGAAAGAAATGATGCTAGGTGGATTTGGGGTTTTGTTTTACGCAGTGAAATGGCTTTCTTACGTTTGACTTATAACATTCTCTTTTTTTCGCTCTCTCTTTTTTTTTTTACTTTTATCCAAGTTTTACCTCAGTAAAAACTCATCATTCCAAAGATTTTTCACAGAAAGTATATGTAATTTAGCTTAAATGAAAACTGCTCTTTTTCCACCTCTGGTTATTCTAATGAAATTATCTGAAGCGATTTCACCTTTTTTAATGAAATACATAAGGAGGACCTTTTTTGTTTCTTGGTAGGGAAACTGAATAATTGTTGCTTCTTTGTCTGATTCAGGGGCGTCAAACTCCTTTGATGAATGATAGCATTAGAATCTATAATTGACTACATCCTGAAATTTGTGGTGTCCAACAAAGTATGAGTATATCAATACCTTCATATTTACTGAATTGCTCTTTTGCAGAACATGACGAGCCTGACATGTGAATAAAAAACTATGAATTTATCAATATTCTACATCATGATACATTTTTATTACACTATTTACATGAAAATTGTTCATATAATGAGACTGAGTTATTCTAGAAATGATCTTTCATATTGACACGTTTCTGTATCTGAGTATTGATCCTGATCAGCTGAACAGATTCTCATGGTCCAGACTGAAGTGCGCCCCCGGTGGTCCAATAGCTGTGTTGCGGCTGAGTCATGATTTCTCACAGCTGGTAAATTTGATCTCGCCGGCGGGACTGGACTCGGTTTTGGCCCGTTTGACTAACTAATTGAATCCTGTATGAAGTACAGGGAATTAGCCTTCATCTGTTCTTCAACCTGAAACCGAAGCGGAGCCGCTTGTGAATGAAGGTGTTTGACGTGTGTCGTCCTGCCGCCCAGGTCCTGCTGCTGAAGCACCGCAGCGGCGCCCGAGGCCTGCAGAAGTCCCTGACCGACGTGCCGCTGGAGCACCACGAGGAGTGCAGCTGTGTGTGTAAAGACGACTGGGACTGACCCGACACACCAGAACCGGACCTCCGCTCACCGATCGGCGGCTCGTCCGCCTCCACGGGGAAGCTAACGACATTCCCCCTTAATCCTGTTGTCCTCCGTCTAATTGGACGAAGCAGAACAGACCGGAATCTAATAAATCCTCTGAAGGGATGCGACTGCTGTGGAATACCAATGCTGTGCTCTGAGAGGCAGAAATTCACTGGAGCGTATCTGAACTGTTGCTCATGAACTCCGAGGACTATTTTCTCCAGCTTGCTGGAGATAAGAACGTCGCCTCCTCTTCGCGAGGTCTTTTTTTAAAGTTGGCTCGGTGTGGGCCGACGGTGTCACGGAAAATGGGAGCCTCTTTGTTGGAGTACTCTTTTATTTTTTATTTCTCTAAGTGAGCCGGCTGCAGCTGCCTGACTCCCTCAGCTCCTCTATTATTACCATCAAGGCAGAGAAAGGTGCTTTTTATGAGCAGTCGTTTTCCTCCGCTCCTCTCTTGTTTTACCACAGATTTAATCTGAAGCAAATGCCGCCACAGCGCAGCTGAAACGTATCACTAATGAGACTGCAGTATGTGTAAATACGTCTTTCTTTTCTTCCCTCTTTCCTGTGCTTTTCTTCCTTTTCTACCAAAGATTCTCACGGAGAACAGAAAGTTGCACATGTTGAGTCATTTAGGCAGCGTTCAGTCAAACATTCAAAGTCTTTGATCGATCCATCTCAATTCTAAATGTGCAGGAATGTCTTGAATTTTTGACATGGTTTTGAATATTTATTTGTTTAATGAAAGGGAATTTAGGTCCAAGACGCCATGTTTGTTGTATTTGCTGCTGTACAGTAGTATTAGCCTGCATCGTCCTTGTTAATCTTTCTTTTCTTTTTTGCCAACATTGTTTGTTTTTGCATTTTCTGTATGCCATAGTTATTTATCTCTACTTTTGCAAGAACAGTTTGTGTATTTCATAGTACCGAGCATCAACAATAAATTCTTCCGTTTCTAATTTGTGGTGAAATACTTTTTAAAATGATCTAAATCAGCATGTAACCCAACACACACAGTACTGCTGTTACTGTTGTGTGGATTCGGCAGCTTAATCCTAATAAATGACACAGATCAGGATTCAACTAGTCCCGTAATTTTGTATCTAAATAAAGCTGTATAAAAAAAACTGAAATCTGTGTAAACTGAATGGCAGCAAACAGTTTCTGAGTGCAGAGATAAAAAATAAAATGACATAGTCCTGATGTGTTTTCTGTAAATTGATCAAATTGTTGATGTGCTACATCTGATTCAACTATTTTTTTTTACAAGAATCATACATTTCGTTGATATAAAGGCTTTACATCTGCATGATTTTTCTGCAAGGTTTTCTAGAAAAAACTCACCAAATAGAAATGACAATGCCAAGCTATATTTGAAAACATGAAAATCAAGACTGAGGTATTGCATCCTCTTATTCAGCTGCAGAAGCAGCTGATGATTTAGAAAACGTAAAAACAGCCCATCATTTGGAGGGTGACAGCCTGCAGGATGAGTTCATGATAATCAGACAGTCTTCATCAAGGAAACAGGACTGGAATGAAATGGTTTCCTGTCTAGAATCCCACATGCATTTCAACTTGATTCTATGTTGTTCTGGTTTTAGGTCGCGTTCACACCACAACGTTTTAAAGTGGCGACAGCGGTGGCTGCTCCAAACAAAGTTTGTAATTTTTACTTGAAAACGTCGTGAAGCGGGGAACTCATTTTCCCGCCTGGTTTCCTGCTTGGTGAAGCGCTCTGTCCCCTGATCCCTGGGTCTTGCTGCTCTTTGTGTGTTTTTTCCTCTCATCTGTCCTGTTCAGCTGCCTGTCGCTGGAGTTTGTATCAGTTATACTTTGTTTTTTGATCTTCTTAAAATGAAAATAATTTTTGGGGGATTTGTAACTGCATTAAAGATCAACTTTTGCTTTCACTTCTGCGTTCAGGCCCTCTGAGTCTACAACAGCCCCCCGTACAGAAAGAGAAGGATGAGAACTCGAGACAAAACCACATCAAGAATTTCTGACCATTTTTATTTAAATGGTCATTTGAGGACATTTTTCCAACTAAAACCCACTCATGTACTGTTTGACTCCATAAATCAACATCCTGACCATTGAACATGATTTTACTGTTGTCATGACGATGGAGGTTTAGTCTTCCCGTTGTCAGCACCATGTAAAGGTCATTGCAGTCAGTGTGTTTTTTGAGCTCATGGAATCAACAGACTGCTGTGTCTTTTCAGAGCGAGGATGGTTTTATTATCTTAATAGGAAGTTGTACTTAAGGTTTGATAAAACAGGATATTGTCTGCAAAGAAAATTACACAGATCTCTGTGGAAGCAAGACAGAAAAAATACTTTCAAACCAAAACTTTTTTCAAAACAGCCATCTTTGACCATTGTCCACTGGGACCGGCCCCTGGTTCAGAAAATGTGTCGCTGTGTAGCTACAATACAATACAATACAATACCGAACCATTACTGAGTACAGAAGAAGTCCAACTCTTCTCCTTACACCTATAATTTCATCAAATCTCTTCCCACGTCACAAGTTCCATTTAAACAGTGAGGCTTTGATCACAGAATCAGAAAACTTTCAGTTCCTTTTCAGTGTGTAGAAGTCTGAACAGCTTCGTGCATGAATGACGAATCAGTGTGAGAAAGATACGAGACTGTGAGAGGAAACCATTAGAAAGCATGACTTGACATAATTGCTGTGTGTGTGTGTGTGTGTGTGTGTGTGTGTGTGTGTGTGTACCTGAGGAAATATTAAAAAAAACTAATCTGCTATTATAGTGTATCTACTCGTCTTTATTCCATGAACTCATTATCAGACGCTCAGCGGTGTGTTTCTCATTTCTTCCCCTCCGGCCAGCAGGTCACTCAGGAGGAGGTTCTCATTTGTCCATCTTGCACTGCTGTCCCCGCCAATTATTCTCATCTAATGCGCGCCCTGGCAGGATTCTGCGGTGACGCCAGATGCTCGCGCGAAAAGCCGCCGGCCCCCGGCGCGGTTTCTATGATATTAACCAGCCTGCCTTCTCCGGTCGCTGCAGAGGAAACCTCGCTGCTCTGGCACAAGATGGGACGCAGCATGGCCACTCGGTCTGCCTGTTGGTGTGTGTTTGTGTATGCACCGAGTGTGTGTGACTTGCACCAATCAGTCCGGCACTTGACGCCTCCCCTCCTCTCACACACACACACACACACACTCCTGTGCTCGCTGTTAAACTGAAGCAGCCTTATTTAGGTCAGACCACACCATCATGGTGCAATTAAAGGCTGGGTACTTGAGGGACGCAGAAAAAAAAGGGAAAACTTTATGGCATCTAAAAGTTTTTAAAGTGTCACAAAAAAAAAAAAAAAAAAAAATCCACATTGCAAGGTCCTGGATGACGTTCTCACTCTGCAGCTCCACAAATGACTCATTCCTCCAGAACAACACTCAACCCCGGCACATCCGCCTTCAAAGACTTTCACGATATCACAGGACAAAACTCATGAATTAGCAGTAGGACCTTCCGTCTGCTCGCCTGAAAATCAGAAGAAAAAAAAAACCCTCCCACACTCAGATGAATGTATTCAGGAGGAGACATTGAATAGAAGGATGCAGTAATTTCTCAGTGCAGTGCTTGAACTGACCGTCCTTCACATGGCGACGTCAACATCACGTCATTTTGGTATAATAGCTGAAGAATTACATTCATTACTTGTATTTCAGTGAGGAAGATAGATTCCAAAATGTCAATAGGATAGAATAGTTTGATAGAGGATACGTGGTTTTGAAATGCTACAAACCTCTAAAGGAGGATTTTTTTAAAACCTTGATGCCGTAACGAAGCAGGATCAGAGACTCTCAGCAGAAGCAGCTTGTTTCACATTTTGTTTCTTCTGTGCACGAGGCACAGAGTTCAATCCATTGGTTTGTTTTATTTCACAGTAGTAAATTGTAAAAACATATTTATTTGCACTGAAATAAACAGTAGGATTATTTAAATTTGCTGCCTTTGGTTGTTTTTCAGTAACTAAAGGAGCTGTATATGAGAGATGCTGTATTATATATGTGATATATATTGATATCTAATTGTTTTTCATTCGGTTCGTACCCATAAAAATGCGTTTCAGGCAGTTTTCCACTGATGAAAAAGAAGCAGTAAGTTTCTGAGCTGTCTTTAATTCCTCCTCATTGAGAAAAGGCATATGGCTGGTACCACTCCCTTGCTTCCTCTGTGCATGTTTTGCAGAATATTGCGAGAGAGAAAGAAAAAAGTCCATCTGTCGCTGCTGTCTGCTCCCAGGAGCTGGAAAAGCCTCTGGCGGTGTGTCAAATCTGAACCACCAGCACTTTAGCCGATGGCTGCAGCAGCTTCCACTTATCTCCGTCATTTCCCACGACTGCCCAGGATTTCTGGATTGCTCTGTTTGACTCACACTCGCCACAGAATCAACAGATATTGAGACAATTGCATTTCTGTCACTGTGTTGTGTAGTTTTACTGAAGTGGCTAACCGCCGGGTCGCGGAGTGACCATGGGATTTAGAGACTGGCAGTTAGCATTAGCTAAATGCATTTAATGTGAAGAAGTCAGCTTCCTGACACTCCTGTATTTTCTTCATGTTCACCGCTGACAGTGTTGTCTTCTGTCTCCATTTTGTCCTGTTTTTCTCCAAACCTGAAGTCTAATAATTAAGTTTTTTACTCCTCTGTACAGGATGCTAGCTCCAGAAATCTGTGACTGCTGCACTGCTGCAGTGGAGCTGTTCTTTCTTTTTAATCCCAGGTTAGTTGGGGCGGTTGCGATTGGTTTGGTTATGAACTAAAATTGTGGTCAGACTCGGTAGTGACTTTTGATTTTTTTTTAATTCTTTTTAACCCGTCCTGTCCAGCATGGAAGCAGCAAAACGGAGGCCTGGCTGCTGTAATGTGCCCGACAGATTTGTTCTTCCAAGAGGAGATTATAAGTACAAAGCTCCTCTTAATAACATGGTTTCTTCACTTATTTTATTTACTGATAGCTACATATTGATACTGCTGGACCTGACAGGGGGACAGAAAGACAGGTAGAGACAATGAACAAACAAAGGCGCCAAAAAATGAACAAACAAGCAAATAAAAAGTGGCTTTTGATTTTAAAAGTAGCGGAGAAGATTAAACTGTACTCAAGTATGAGTAAAATTTAAATTTAAAAAATACTCAAAGTACAAGTAACCAAAAATTCACTTGATTACAGTAAAATAAGTATTTGTAAATCGTTATTTCCTCTACTACTCGGTTGCTGGGTCTCTAAAACGACGGCCGGCCCCTCGAGATGCCATCTCTGGCTATGTACAGTTTCATCGAACTACTTACTACATACTTACCCCTACCATAAAGGGTGCGTTGGCCCGATGACACAGTGTCCAGCCACGCTTCGAACACTCCACTACTGTTCCTTCAGAACGTTTATTTATGTCCTGCCAGGTGAACAACAGCTCAGTGTAACCAGTCAGCATCGACATCTGACCAAAAAGTAGACCCGGAACGTGACACGTGCGGATCTACTACAGCATGCTGCATGTCTTTAAGTATAATCGAATAGAAACATAATAATACAACAAAGATTCAGCATAAATACGGGGAGGAAACACCAGCAAAGATGAAACATAAATCAGATAATGATAAAATAGTAACACAATTCCACACAAGCATCTCTGATTGGTTGATGCTGAATGGACGGAAAGGCCAAATTGACGGGTGCATGTTATGTTTTGATAATTACAGGCCGACGCAGCTGTGGTTTCCAGGGAAATGGCTGACGCTGCTGGGAATATAAGGTCCTGGGCTATAGCGTGGCATTAGTCATGGCTCAGGAAATCATTTACGGAGCGCTACACGTTAAATATACTGTAGGTTGAATGGTTTCACAGATGTCTCCCATTTCAGCCTTCATCTCCTCATTACATCCAGTGTTTAACCACTTTACCTGACCACACCAAGATGAAAGGGTTTTACATTTACCCTCAGCTCCACGACACACCGAGCATCAAGCATCAATCACACACACACACGCACGCACGCACACACACACACACACACACACACGGGCGCGAAGCATATACAACAACTCCACTGAGTAACCAGAGGATGTGTCAGCCTACGTCAGCAGAGTGATTCCACCTCAGTACTGAACAGAACAGTGAGTTCTGAAGCACCGGGCAGTTTTCCACTCTGGGGGGTCCAACACAGCTCCTGAGGAAGTGCAGCAGCAGGCGGTCTGGCTGGGGGTTCTTTTCCTACCATCATAAAGAGCAATAAGTGGAGGTTAAAACTGAGATCGAGTTGTTATTTTTGGTTCAGAAAAGTATCACATTTACACAGCGTTTTGTAGACGATGGCGGCGATCAATTAAATGGGAGAAACGCTGAAAACCAGTTGGTGCTGTTTGTTTAAGTAATGAAACCACACACACACACACACACACAAATACACACACACACACACACACACTGAACTGTTATTCAAAAAGTGAGTAACAGACGTTTCGCTTCGTCTTTTCGAGAAAATCCTGCATTATACCTTTAACAAAAACACAAGAACTTTCAGAAAGTTGCATTTCCAGTGAGGAGTTGAAGTGTTTTCAAAAAGTTGTGTTTGTTTTCAGTATCTGTGAGCAGCGTTTTCATGTAAATGGACTCTAAAAGCGTTGCTATGTAAGTAGGCCCTTGGCTTTATTTTGTTGAGAGTCAAATTTTTTAGAAGATATCGCAATGGAGATGATTTAGAAAGATAAAAGCATATATGGATCTGTAGAGAGACTCCTCCTCTGAGTCTGGTTCTGCAGAAAGTGTTCTTCTCTGAGTCCACGGTTGGAGTTGGAATCATGAAATAAAGAATCATCAAACACTTATCATGTTTGCAGATGATGTGATGGTTTCAACATCTATAATTACTGCCCATGCATCCCTGTACTCAATAACAATAATATCCCATGATGTGAGAATCATCAGGAAGTGCGAGATTCACACACACACACACACACACACACACACACACACACACACACACACACACACACACACACTGTAAAAACATCAGCGCTCCACCATCATGATGAGACCCGGTTTGTTGTATCTTCCTCTGCCTCTGTGATATCATGTCTCTTTAAAACTGCTGTGGAAACGCATGCTGACTGAGTTCACTACTTTATCCCCTCTGGGCTCGCAGTGTGTGTGAGTGTGTGTATGTGTGTGTGTGTGTGTGTGTGTGTGTGTGTGTGTGTGTTATCTGTGTCACAGTGGATCTTCTCCTCACACAACATGGTGGCAGTGCAGTAGATGTTCGGCGGTCGTGGACTGATGAGCTCTGACAAGCCTCCCACTCCGTCCTCTTACCGTGCGGCAGCGCGGACAGCCGGGAGGGAGCTGAGCGTGGGGTCAAAGGTCACCGATTCCTGTGTCATCCCAGTTAATTGGCATAGTGATTTGCTAACCCTTGGAGGTACACTTCGTGGGTCTCTAATGATGAATTCAAACTTAAGGGAAGGCCACGCTCTCTTTTTATAGGCCTTCATGTGCTATTTCAATTATCTGAAGGACAAAAATAAAGATATTATATAAAATCCTGAGGAAAAAAAAGAGGTTCTTTTTTTTTAAGAGTGAAAAAAAAGGTGTCTGGGCTTAAAGCAGAAGAGTCAGGAGAGATTTAAAAGATGAACACAAGTTCTCTCATGCAGTTTATGCACAGATTGGAACATTAGAGAAATGACTGTATGCTTTTAACTCACATTGATATCATTATTTATACACTGATATAACACTTTCTAGCAAAACAAACAGTTTTGTTTCAAGGTTATGTGGACTTTTCAACATTTCAATATCAAAGCCTAAACAGAAACAGTCAAAACATAAAACACTATTTAATATTCCATTTATTATGCACATTTGACTTGATAAAATACTGTTTCAATCACAGCATTAAGTGAGAATAAAGTTCTGTCCATTCATGTCACACAGTCTGATTCTACAATATTCCCAACATCCGACCAGCTCCACATTCGTATGGACGGCCGCCCAGGTTGACTAATGCCGTTCCTGTTTCTTCCTGTGAGCGACTCAATAACATAATAACATATTGGTGTTTATGATGTCAATTTCAATCAATCAATCAATCAATTTATTTTTGTATAGCCCAGTATCACAACAACAGTTGCCTCAGAGGGCTTCAAGATGTTACATTTGTCGGTAAAAGTAAAAACAGTGAATAAGCATAATGGTAATATGTCAATATTTACAGTAACGAGACAGAACGAAGCAACGACCGCCTTCGACCCTCACATCCGGCAAGAAAAAACTCCAAAAACCCAGTGGGAAAAGAAGAAATCTTGGGGAGAACCACAGTATGGAGGGATCCCTCTCCCAGGGACGGACAGCTTTGGCAACAGCTAGCATGAGACAATAAGAAGTAAAGCCTAGGACTATGTTGAGGACAGTTCGTTGGACGGTCCAGCACAAGAACCACGGATCCCAGCAGTAGAACCGAAGCCAGTCCACGGGCAGGACCGACAGGGGTGTCCTCCCGGTCCGGACGGAGCTTGTTCATAGGCCTTCGTAATAGTGGAGTCAGCAACTGAAACTGGAGAAGACTCCCCCTCGAAGGGGGGGACAACAGGTGAAAAGCAATGAACGGACTAAAGGGAATAACATTCAGACATTAGAGGAGGACAGGGCTCAGTGCACCGTACTTCCCACAGCATTCTAGCTCCTGGGGCAGCTTTGTGGATACTTAACTGTTTAAACTAGTATTTAGTTAGTATAGTTTAGATGTCGACAATTGACAATTCAATTTGACCTGTCTGTAAACTGAATTTATAACCAAACCAAAACACTGAGAGCCAGAAAAAAAAAAACAGCTCTGGGAAAAAAGATGTGTCCAAACAGGACAATTGTCTCCCAAACATATTTTTTTTCTTGCAAGAAAATTAAACATAATGTAATGTGATTCAATTTTTCTGAAGAAACACTGAAATAATTACAAGATGTGTCAGTCGTAAATGAAGATAGATCATGTATATTTGATAAAAGTCAGTAGAAAAGTTCAGGAATGTGACAAATCTGTGTGTCAAAACATTTCTGACTTTTGTTCAAACTTCTCAAAGTGTTTCAGCGAACAAAGATCAGTGAGACTAATCTGGACTTGTTATCCACAAAGTTCCCAGAAAGAGAAAATGATGCAATGCTGTGTTTAACCAAGGAAAACCATTTCTAATTCTTTATCTTTTCGTATAATTCTGCAGCTGGAACAAAATTTAAAAAAGGATAATTCATGATTAAAAACACCTTTATCAGAGCATCGGGTCACAGCAGGCACACAGGACTTCAACCAATAACAGATTATTTTCTTTCCGACAAGTCCGGACTTGCCCCGTCGCCTCACTTTGAGTCACACACACACACACACACAGAGAAATGAGCCAAGTCGAATGGTTTACGCATCCTGTTTTCTTTCTCTCTGAAACGAGGGTTTCCACATGTGAGGCGCGGCGGCTGGCGCTCCGCGGCCTCAGTGAACGTTCATGTCCGCGCTCCGCTCCACTGATGTGGTCGCCGCGTGAAAAAACACAACGGTTCGGGTCGCAGATGGAGGTGGACAAATGTAGAAAAAGAAAACAGCGGCCGGGCGCCTCCTTTCCGCTGACTTTTCCACTCCTTCAGCTTCTGAGAAAACACGGTTCTGCTCAGAGTTACTGGAGAATATCCGACACGATGCCGTCGCCTCACTTCAGATGCACAAAGTGCGAATTCACCGCGGCCCTCAAACACGGCGTTTTATTCAGCGAGGCGCTTCCCAGAGCGGCTCCTCTCAGTTCCACACCCCGTTAGAAACGTGTGTTTGAAGCTAAACGAACGTCTCCAGCATCCAGAGAAGTCAGTCAGTCTCTTTTTCAGGAGGAAACTCATGTTCGAGCGTCCCGCCGCTCCTCAGACGTCATGTTGGGTAAACATGGAGAAAGGAGCCAAACACAGCAACAAACGGCTCCCCGGGGTGTTTGCTCAAAGAAACTCACTCCACGGTTTGTTCCACTACCTCACCTCTTCTTTGTTTTGGGACATTTTTTCCAGCGTTAGAAAAACTTTTGCTCTAACTGCATATTTTAATAAAATTAGTGATGCAGTCACAGTTAGCTTGTTATTTATGTGAAAAACCATCAATGAGCCGCTGTCTCTCTCTGTCCTGTCTGTGAAACTGCATTAGCATTAGCATTAGCATTAGCATTAGCCAGGCCTGTTAACTTTCTAATACTGTTCAAACTCAACATGTCTTTTCTGAAATTGTTCTTAGATTGACAGAATGAGGAAAGACCCTCTCTTTGCACTCATGCTTCCTGTTTTTGTTATTTTGTTTCTGTGATTAGTCCCATTCTGTTGAGAAGCTTTGAGTTGATAGAACCAATTTTACTGAAAGTTGACACTTTGCTGGCATTTGATGCCTCCAGTCCTGTGGTGGTCAAATGGTTTTCAGCGGTTTTACATGACAGATTATTTTGTATTTTTTCTAAGGATTACGTTCTAATCTGATGCAAAACCACTTGCTCACTCCTCTCACGAAGGCCCAGGACAGAGCTATCCACTGGCCCACCGCGACGCCCCTGAGGCACGTTATTTACTCCCCCTTTCTCTTCCATTTGCTGAGAAAACTTTGAAATGCTGAAATCCAAACTGAAACGCATAGCTCCCCACTCCCATGGTTACAGCAATTTATGCTGCAATTACAGTAAGAATTGCATCATTTATTTCCAGTAATGTGCTGCAGTCGCTGAGTTATTCAGCACAGATGATAAGTTCGGCTGATCCCGCTCTCTGTAGCTGCAGGTGGATCTCTCATTATTCTCCAAAACATGACCTTTGATCTAAAAAGGAAAAACGAAAAACTACATTTAATCAAAAAGCTTTCAAGGTTCATTCTTCTCTTGAGGTTATTCTGGCATTTAGAGCTTTTTTTTTTTTTTTTTTTTTTTTCCAATATCACATTAACAACAGAGGCCTTTCTAATGAAACTGTCTTTGAAGTGTGCTCCAGATAAGATCAAATGCTTTATTATAAATCTGTTACAGAACTAATAAATGCATTACTTAAAAAAAAAAAAAAAAAGATGTCAAAAAAAGAGAAGAGGCATCAAAGTCCTGCGACTCCTTCCAGCGTTGGCTTCAGCAGGTTGAAGCAGCGTGATCAGACCTGCGCATCACAGACAAAAGCTACGCATTCTCAAGGAGTAGAGCAAAAGCAGCTCCTCGGTAACCTTTGAGTCCTTTAAAAACTGTTCAGCCTGCTCCACATTTCGCTGCGTCTGCCGTGAGACAGACTTTTTCTGCTGTTCAGACTGAGGGCTTGGCTCGGCCCGCTGTGATTCACTCAGCTGTGTTCAGGCCCGCAGTAATTTATACCAACTGCCCGGAGAGCAAGCGCCGACTTCACTGTACAGCGGCGCTCGCACACTGTCCGGGCACAGCGCTACGCGAAGCTGACGGGGCGTGGAGACTGTTTTCATCCGAGCGCCCGGCGCGCCAGGCGAGCGCGGCCTGAATGAGGCTGTTTTTATTGGCTCCTTATTGCTGGGCTCGCACGGCGAGTGGAGCTCCAGCAGGCGCAGCGGCCCGGAGTGTTAAACAGCTTAAGAGGGCCCGGCTTCTCTCTCAACTGGAACCGTTTGTGATTATTTCACCCACAAAATGATCTTCATCATGCCAGAGACCTTCTATAACGTCTAAGAAATAGATGTTTCGCTGATACGTCACTGTTGTCATGTGAACGGACGCCCGAAACACAATGGAAGTTTTGCATTTTCAGAAGCGCTGTCATGTAAACAAGGCCTTGAACTCTTGGCGACCGTCCCTTCCAGTGCAGATGAAGGAAAGTCCACTGAAAGATAAACTCTTGGACACATATATCAATATAAACTGGATATCTGCTGGTACGTTGCATCAAAAGTCACACTACTGTTGTTCCTGTCTAGCGTCTCTTTTCCAGCAGTGAGGAACGAGGAGCAGACGCAGCAACGATCAGATCCCCTAAATCCATTTTCAGTTTGCGAGGGTGAAATCATTGTGAGATGAGTTTGAAGATACGTGCAGACCGTGACTGTTCCGCCACGCTCCTCCTCCAGGGGAGAAGAACAAGAAAGCACACCTCCATCCGTATTCCAGGCTTTCCTGAAATAACTCTGTGAAAAAAAGGTGTGTGTGTTTGTGTGGGTGTGGAGGAGGTGTCAGACAGCTGACTGTCACTTGTCGTCACACACACGCACACACGCACACACACACACACACACACACACACACACACACACTGTTGTACAGTCAGCCGTTCCAGGATTGACTTCGTCTGTGTGTCTCTGTGTGTGAATGTGACTGATCTGACCATCGATGCTCTTTGAAGCGTTCTGCTGAAGGTTGCTGTGATTCGGAGCGACCGTCTGCAGGACGTCTCGCTGTCCGCGCCGTTTTGTCGTCTTTCTGTTTCTGTACGTAACGAAGCGGCAGTGAGGTTTGATACAGAAATGAACTCTGTGGGAGGAAGCAGGCAGGCGTTGGTGGCGTGCCACTGCTGGCACGGGCCGCCAGCGTTTCCACTGGAGATGCCAAATGGCCGCGGGGCGTGCCAAGAGAGAGACGGATCAAGGCGACGGGCCGTGGTATTCCCATGTCTCTGATCACAGAAGGTAGGCTCTGCGGGGAAACCTGGGAAAATCCGGAGGTGGGAGCGGAGCTCCGGCTCGGCCGCGCTGCAGACCTCTGCGGCGCGTTTTCATTTAGATCAAAGGGCCCAACCCCAATACCGAGCATGCAAACGCAGCGAAACATCTGCGGCGCAATCCGTGATGTTCCCCCGGAGGATTTTCCGAGTGGACATATTAAAACAAACTCCTCCGTGCTGCCGACCACACCCCTGACCGCTGGGGCTCCGACCACTCCGGCTCCACATGTGCGGTGCTGTGGAGGGAAAACAACCAGGAACGCTCGTCTTCAGCGTGAGAAAATACGACTCCTTTCCTCTGCTGTGCTCATATCGAACAGCAACGGCAGGAAGACAGAAGCGTCGTTCAGCTGGAGAATATTTCACAAACTTGACTTTTGTTTTTTAACACTCTGTTGGCTGATCTACAGCATTTCAGTGTTTTCTTACTTGACAACAATCGATTTAAGGTGTTGAAATGCAGGGAACCTGAGGAACATGCAAACTCCACAGATGCCTGGTCTGGACTCAAACTGACAACCTTCGCTGTGAGACCAAAAGAGATTCACTGCAGCAACGGACAGTTCTCAAACAGAAGGCTCGTGGCCCAAATCCGGCCTGCCAAGCCATCAATCACATAATATCATCAAAGAAAACATTGATTTCGGTAACGCTTTACTTTAAGCACCCGGTATAACACATTGTAAGTAGTTATAAACACTCCTACATGATCACAATGCTTTATAACTCACTATACAGCACAGGGTTAGGGTTAGGTCCTGGCATTGTGATCATCTATGAATGTTTGTAACTACAACTACACGTGTTATAATGGCATTATAATGCTTTATAAGTGTACTTATAATGTGTTATACAGGGGGGCTTCAAATAAAGTGTTACCCTTGATTTCTGTGGAAATTTGTTTAAACACAGTGCTGACCTGAAACCCAGCTACCTGGTTAATATCAAACTAACCTCAAAGCCATGCTGCCAGGGGCAGTCTGGAAAATCACCCATAATGCAACAGCTGCAGGAGACTTTCAAAGTCAGTTCACCGAGTTTTGCACCAGAGGGTTTTATTAAAATGGGCTTCAGGTTGAGATTCTTCTCATTTCTGCAGTTATTGTTCAGTTTTGTGAAAATATCAACATTTTCATCAAGTATCCTCGAACAAAGAAAAACTTTAAAGGGTATGATGGCACTATTTGGAGTAGATAACAGCGTACAACACACACACACACACACACACACTCACACACACACACGCACGCACGCACCTGGGGGCAATTTCGAGTCTCCTCAAACCTCATGTTTATGGACTGTGGGAGGAAACTGGAGCACCGTGAAGGGAGGCACAATCCAGATTTCCAAACCCTCTGATCTAATCTACATCTTTACAGTCTGCGCCAAAATATGAAACAGCGACTAAAAATACTGGAGGAAAACACAGAAACACTCGCCGTTATGTCAGCCCTCCTGTGGATTTTATTTCACACTAAAATCACTTCAAAGAAAGGAGGCTTTAACTTTCATTTCGGCGCAGTCTGAATACAACAGCACACTCTGCTGCATCCTGGCAGTACTTTCTCCACGCACACACACACACACACACACACACACACACACTCACACACACAGAATCATGACCTTGAAGTCTAATTAACAAAGGCACGTCTCAGCTTTTTGATCGGGCGCAGCAGCGGGTGACCGTCGGAAAACAACGCAGCAGACTGCTCCTCCACTCCAGCTCGGTGGGAGACTGCGTTGCCATGGCGACGGGCATCCCGACTCGTACACAAGGGAGGGAGAGTACACCGTATGCAAACATTTCCCCGAGGCTGCAGATGAGTGAGGCTGAGAAGCTGCCCGGAGGGGGGAACTGCTGCTCCCATGATGCAGTGCGGGATTCACTGACAGCAGCCAGCAGGAAATTGTTCCATATCTCTTCCGCACGCACGCAGATAGAAAAGTGACGGGGAGTCGCCGGGTGCAGCCGCAGTGGCTCCAGATCCTCTCAGGTATTGCGGGGGATCGTCAGGCGCTTTGAGTGGAATCGCTCGCTTTCATTTGGAGGCGGCGGCTTTCTGAGCGCGGCGTGCCTGCAGGTTCAACCGCCGGCACACAGGTGATATCTACCCCCCCAAACACCCATCCCGAAGATCTTCATCTGCTCAACGCAGCACAGCAAAGCAACAAATATATACTTTCTATTCGATGGTGAAATCCCCACAGAGCGTGCGATGTGTGGAGACTTTTATGGAAACGACAGCAAAGCAGGCGGAGTATGAAAGGCTGAAGAACGCCAAACAGGTGTGAGTTCATGAAAAGGGAATATCAGGCGAGTTAAAAACACTTTGAGGAACGTTCCAACACACAGCGCTATTTACTACATCTGAAAGTGTGTGTGTTGTCCCTGATTGTGTCTGTTTGTGATGTGTTTCAGAAGAAAGCTCAGCCTTCAGCAGAACGGCGTCTGCTGCCGCTGAAACTTAAAGTCAACATTATCTCACTTTAACTCCAACACTCAGTTGATTCACCTCATAGTGATTAACGCTCCGACACCAGACTGGAAAAAAAAAACCCCCACATATAATGTGAGTAAAGTGGAGTTTCCATTTCTCACACATTTAAAGTGAACCTCGCGCCGTTAACTCTAAACTCACTTTCTCACGCCACACGATTTGTGGTAGTTTTTTGGCAGAATTTAAGGCTTCCTGATAAACTTCTCATTACCACATGTTGTTTGAGAATGGGTTCTCAGTAAATAGCATTTTCTGATGTGCTGTAGTTAGAGGGATCTGCTTTAAACCCTCGTTTCACTCAGCCGTCCGACTTTCCGAACGCCGTTTCTAAAATATCCTGCAGCATTTGCAGCAGTTTGCAGAAAGCAGCGGCTTCGTGAGTCACAGGCTCACAAACAGGTCACTTCATCTCCGAGCCGAATCGAAATGCGCCGCAGTTTGTTTGCTAAATAGTCATTTTGGAAACCAGAAAGAGTGAAGAATTAGAAATGAGCCTCCAGCGTGTCAGCGTGTTCTCCATCCAGCAGCTTCTCGCTCAGCAACATTCGACTGGACGTCTGATGACAAAATGATTGCTGGGCTGAAAGCAGAGCCTGCATTTATCTGGTCATGAATTCTCCATCGTCTCTCCTACTGTTACATCGCAGTTGCATGAGTTGCATGAGGATCATCGAAGCCTCAAATTCAAAATGTTGTGCACATCTTGACAGCGTGTCGAACGAACGTTGAGTGTTGAAATTCTGTCCCAGAACTTTGGAACAAAAATGAAAATTGTCTCTGGAATTTTGCGTATTTTCTTTCTTTTCTCTGTGTCTCCAGTGGAACGTGCACTATCCGAGTGGCCTCATGTTGTGGCTTCTGCTCGTGCACGGCTGTGTTCTGCAGACTCCCTCCTGCCTGACTGTGTTGTCGTCCTTGTTAACTCCCGACTCCCCTCGGTCTTCTTCATCTCTTAGTTCAGTTCGTCAGACTGTTTCAGCCCTTTGATTCCTCTTGTTTGTCTTCCTGTCAGGTTCCTCTTTTACATGTTTCTCCACATCATCCTGTGTTTTCCTTGTTTGTACTTCTTGACTTTGTTCTTTCGCCTGTTGATGCATGTCATTACCAGTTTACCGTTCTGGTTTAGCATTTTCTCGTTTTCATTTTATTCATTTTATAACTTAGATTCACGTTGAGAAGCAATCATATCCTCCACAAAGCCTTTTTTTGTCTTGTAATCTATTACAGAAAGGTTTTTTGTTTCTTGTGTTTATGATTTGACTATAACTCACATCGTCTTCAAAACGTTGCCATGTGAACATAAAACTTCTCTGAAACGAAGACTCTAAATGGATGCATTTTCACTTGGAATGTAGTGTAAATGGGATCTAACAGTCTCCGACTGTCCTGCTGAGTTTCACCTGTCTCTGAGTGTGTGACTGTCTTCACCTGCTGGCTGTGGTTTGTATCGGAGTGTTTCCTGCGTCTCCTGTTTGCTGGTTCATCTGTGTTGGTGTGATAGTGACATTCACTACACCTACATGGTTTTCCCTCTGTTACTCTGAATATATTCTCCAGTAATCACTGCATAAATGCCCTGGGCTGCTGGAGAGGTGTGAGTACCTGTAGCTGGTTCTGTGTTTGGGAGAAATGGACCCTCCAGGCTCTGGATGAACCGACAGAAGTCACCAATTAGCGAGCTCTCTGATCACTCATAATGTGGCTGGTGAAACATCAGAATCCTCTCATTACTGCTCCTGTTGCTTCCAGTCAGTCCAGGACCTCTCTTTGTCGGTATTTCACATTCTGATGGTTAAACACGATGGCGTCTCTGTTTGTCTTGCGTCTCTCTCAAAGCGTGGTGGAGGCAGCTTCAGGGACGAGTGAGTGCCAGTTTGGCAGAGAGGAAGTCCCAGTCCGGTCATTTAAAATAGCGTGGGTTTATATTTCTGAGCTCGCAGCTCAGACTATATAAACGGTTACCAGGCAACCGCAGAGCGAGCCGCTGCGTGTGAAGCCCGCTCGGCCGAAACTTCCCGCACAGCGGGCTCCAACAGGAAGCCGTCCAAACACCAGGCAGACGCACTTTCATTTAAACCGCTTCCATTTTTACAAGGCAATTAGGAACAGACGCACAAATAAACACATGTGGACGCTTAGGTGACGCCTCAAACTGTAAATACCATTCAGATGATCTTCATTATAATCCTGTTCCAGGAGTGTGTTCTATAGAGTAGAGCGGCACAGAAGACATTCTGGTTTGATTCCATGTTGGTACTTTAACTAGGCTGTTTGCTCTCTGTCAAATTCAATAATCTGACATTTGTGTCAAGAAGAGCCAACATCCAGATTATAGAGCGTCTTCCTCCCTCAAACATCCAGATTATAGAGCATCTTCCTCCCTCTAACATCCAGATTATAGAGCATCTTCTTCCCTCTAACATCCAGATTATAGAGCATCTTCCTCCCTCTAACATCCAGATTATAGAGCATCTTACTCCCTCTAACATCCAGATTATAGAGCATCTTCTTCCCTCTAACATCCAGATTATAGAGCATCTTCTTCCCTCTAACATCCAGATTATAGAGCATCTTCCTCCCTCTAACATCCAGATTATAGAGCATCTTCTTCCCTCTAACATCCAGATTATAGAGCATCTTCCTCCCTCTAACATCCAGATTATAGAGCATCTTCTTCCCTCTAACATCCAGATTATAGAGCATCTTCCTCCCTCTAACATCCAGATTATAGAGCATCTTCCTCCTCTAACATCCAGATTATAGAGCATCTTCCTCCTCTAGCATCCAGACTATTGAGATTATCAAAGTTTTTCTTGAATTTTTCATGTTGAGCATCTTACAATGGAATATTGTTGTTTTCAGTTTGTTTTGTTTTTGTTTTTTTCGGGGGGTGGGGGTGATGTCGACAGTGTTTTTTTCATACTGACAGCAGGTCCTCTGTCATTTCTCACAGCACATCCTGAAGTTTTGACCATGACAGACAGCCACAAATGAATTTGGTCTCCGTCTCCAGCCTCTAATTTCGCCTCAGTTTATCAAAGTCCCTTTTCCTTTTGATATGAGGCCACATCTCGGAAATAATGGCATCATTTTTTTCTCTGATGCTCCGCAGTGCCGGGCCCGTGGGTGAGTGTTGAGACACGGAAAATCTGCCCATTAAGATGCCTGTAGATGTTTCAGGCCTCGTTAAAGACCCGCTGTCTGGTCAGGAGATAAATTCCACCCACACTTTCATTTCTTCTCTGTTTTGCTCTTTGCAATCAGGCTCTTTCAGAGGCGTCGGTACGATCGAGGACTGATGCTTTCGGGCGGCTGCGGATCGTCTATCTTCTCTCTGTGACTTTTCTGGAGCATAACGAATAAAACCAGAGTGTCCCCTGCATCTGGTTGTGTTTCCTTTTCTTTGTTAATTCACCTGTGTGTCATTTCTGTTTAAAATAACCGTATTAATGTCTTTTTCTCAGACTGCTTTCAGCAACTGTAAAAGGGATTGTAGTCTAAAGAATTCAGTCAGTCAATTCAGTCCTTTAAATAAGACCGTCAGCTCAGATACTGTTGATGTTTACGTACTTCACTTAACATATGGACGTTTTTTTTCTGCTTCACTACCATCATTACTGCTGAAAGAAGATTTAAAGAAAACATTTAGCAGAGCATGTCTGCTGGAGCTGGAAGTCAATATGAGTACATTTCTATACCCTGAAGTAACACACACACACACACACACACACACCCACACACACATACGGCAGGGTCAATCTGATGGATTAAACATGATCTCCTTGAACAGTGATTATGCATTCGGTTCCATGAGTAACACGGTGGTAGTAAACAGTAGCTCTGCTCAGGAGACAGCAATAGAGTTGGGAAGACCACGTGACCGACATGCAATGCATGATGGGAATCGGAGACCGGGAAATATAAACAATGGAGTTGAACGCTTTAAAAACAGAAAAACGTTTGGACGGTAGAAAAAAAATATGTACAAAGCGAAAGAGAGCACTGCAGGAGCCTTCAGAGAAAAACTGGAGGAAAAGGCGAAGAAAAGGTCTGAAAGGAGCGGACCCGTACGAGCACACCGACTGGATAAAGGACGTCAGCGTACTGCCGAACTTTCAGCACGCATCTATAATTACCGGCATATGATTTTGGGAGTGAGTGCGTACACACATGGAGTGTTCAGCAGCTTCAGATCCCTTCAGCAAGTCCAGGTCCAGTTTACTGATGGATGGGTACAGGACCTCGAGGTGTTCCGGGTTGAACAAAAGACCATCATGTGGACAAAAGTCAGTTACTTTTCATTCACAAATTCTCTTTTTGTCTTCATAAACACACAGAAATCACATGAAGACTGTACGTTTTAAAGAATGCACTAAATCAATTTGTAGAGGGGCAGATTTGACTTATTTTCTCAGCCTTTTCCCTTTAACTGTTGTGAGCTAACAGTAGGCAGACAGGTAGCCGTCTCCCTACTGTAGCGTGCATGAGAGAAAATGAAGTTGGGGAGTGAATGAATAATGCAGTCTAAAGGCTGTTTGAGTGTTGAGAAAAGTGCTATGTAGAACAGATGCATTATTATTATCATTAGTAAATCTCCTTGATGCCTAGAGTCGCAAATTTGCATCGAACCAATTTCTCATTTTCAAGCCACCTCTGCTCTGAATGCAGCCAAAAATAGTGTCTGAATTCCTCCACTGCTAGTTGAGGCAATATGAGTATCAGTATATCAGTAGATCAACATCAGAAACGTGACTTGAACTGTTTGTCTTCCACGACCGAACACAGTAAAAGCCGATCTCTTTGTCTTTTGATCTCCCTTTATGATCATGCGAACGGCTGACAGTTCATCACACAAGTTCTTCCCATTTCGTGTATTTCTGTCTGTGTGTGAGGATTTCTCCGCCGCTGTTACCTGATGGTAACAGTTAGAGGAGGACTGAGATGAAGTTGCTCCATCTGTTTAGCAGGAGCCATGGTGGGAATCCCCAGAGAGACAGAGCCACTTACAGAGCAGCGCTTCTCCACAAGTGGACCATTAGAAAATCTGACTCTTTCTTTTTACCTCTTCTTTTCTTTACAGAATCACATTTTTTCACCTAAGGCCAGAAAAAAAGGGTAAAAGTCTCCCGTGCAGCCTCGGCTGGCGACACGGGGAAAAGCACGAGGGTTGAGGGGTGAGAGAAAAGGCCTGCCGTTTGTCTTTGTCAGCACACCACCAGCCTTGTTTACGCTCCGGACTGCTGCAGAGAGTGGAGGGTAATTCTGCCTGCATGCGTCTGGACTGCAGCCCGGGCTCAAACAGGCAATTCTGGAGCTAAATTACACTTTACACTCCGTCTTAAGCATAGACTCTCCTTCAGTATTTTAGTTTTATGTTGTTAGACAAATCTGTAACCTTTTTCAGGGACCTTGTGGCTGCAGCCTGTTTAAATCTGGTTCCAGAAGAGGAAGTAGTGCGTCCTGAGTTTGGGGTCAGAGGAGCGCATGTTTGACTGGAGACACGATGTTCGTGCATGTCTTTACCACAGGAACTCCCACATCCAGCAGAGCGCTCCAGCTTTTACCAAACAACAGACAGACTGGGACTGTGTGTCGAGAAGGATGTCACCTGGAGTATCAGGAATGAAGGAGGAAGAGGAGAAGGTCAGATTAACAGAAGAGAACAGATTAACTCCCGTCAGAGCAGATTGATCAGAGATGGAGACTTGAGTCATGTCCAGACTCTAAACTCTCTCGCTGCAGAGGAAGAAACGCAGATAATTCCTGTTTACAGTCCCCATGTTTTACATGATGGAGGGTCATAAATTCTACAAATCAGCTCTAAATCCATACTGACTGTCTGAGACTAAGCTGAATTCTTGACTTTTCACATGTGTGACCTGATCCCATGTCTGACTTTAACTGTCACACTCACACTGTTGCCTGACACGGAGGAGCAGTTTCAAATATAAGATCGGTGGGCCTTACACCGGCCCATCAAACCAACAATTGTAAAATCTTCAAAGAAAATATGGATTTTTATTTACCGTACTATGTTTTTTATTCCTAAAGAGCAGCAGAGGAGACGTTTTGGGATATTTCACTGTATTTTACACCATTACGTTTCATTAAAAGTGACTTTACGTTGAGATATTTTCCATAGTAATTGTTTGGTTTTGTAAAAACACGCACTCTGTCCAGCCCACTCAAGATGAAATTGAACTGTGTGTGGTCCCTGAATTAACATGTATTTGTCAGTCCTGATTCAGAGAATTGAACCACCAACCTATGGACGTACCACCTGAGTCACCGCTGAATTCTGAACGTGAATGATGCAAATTAACACTTGACATCCCTCATTAAAGCGTCCAATAAGGGTCCTCTGGTGCACGACGCCTTGCTCAAGCAGAAAACGTGGAAATAGGAGCGTCTGACGTTGTGGGAAGCATCAACATTTGGTGTCTGGCGGTTTGTTTGTTCCTCTATAAAAAACCAGAGAGTGAGAACAACAGTTCGCTGGCTCTGAGCGTTTTCCAGCCGCCACAGACTCCACAAAGGTGCTGCTCATGGCCAGGAACTCGTCCCTCTCGGGATTTGTGGGAGAATTAAAAATGACTTGAGATTTTATTTTAGAAAAAGATATAAATATGCCTCAGTAAAATCAAGAAATCTGTGGACACTGTTTTCCTTTTTTCTAAGTCTTCAACACAGTGTGTGAGATGCAGGCATCTTCCTGCTCTCTGTCCTCTGTGACATTTGTTGTTGTATGTTTATCAAAAAAAATAAAATTCTCAACTTTCACTTTTCAACCACAAAAAGGAGAATTTGGAGCCCTGTCATTTAATTCCTACCACACAATAATCCGGAGCGGCTCTGAGGAGGTTTATAAAGAATAAGAGCAGATCAGCCGAGTGTTTCCTCGTCTCTTCTTCCCCTGAGGGCCGTGATCTGACTCGCTGTGATAAATAATACAACTCAAAAGCAGCTGCAGGCGGTCGAGAGCAGAAAACTCAAGGCCTCCGATCAAAGGATTCAAAAAGTGGGAAACTTTACATGGGGCGGAATGATGACCGCGCATCTTCTGTGAATGAAATAATGAAAACTGGAAACGTACCTGTCTCACTAATCCAGTCGCGGCTGCCTGTGGGTGATCTTATTTCGCCCATCAGACCCATTCATTCACGACCGTCGTCCTCACACAAGCACGCCGTTAAATATGGAGACGTTCATCACAGCTGTCTGGCTGAGAGAATCTCTCCGTTGGACCGATGTGTGAAAATCACCTCAGATCCGAGCCGCCGGGCTGATGGGAGAGTGAAACCCTGCTGGAGTGAGGCGAGGCTGAGAAAGGTCAGGACGCTCTCACACACAGACGACCTGATTGTAGCACAGCAGACGGTTTGGTGAAGAAGAATCTAAAATAACATGAAAAAAACAACCTAATTATCTGTAATTCCTGACTCCTGTTCGTGATCATAAAGGAGAATGAGGCTAAAAGGCACGTTGCCATGGAAACGCAGACTGCAGGTGAGGCGGCATCGTGTCCACGCTGGGATGTGAAACACGCTGAACCCCGAAGGTTTAAGTGAGTGTGTCAACCCTGGCGTCTGTAAAGAGTGCGTGAGCGTCTCCGTCAGGGTCTGATCTGAGTTCAGCCTTCATCCTGAAAGTGAGGAAGAGGAGCTGCAGCTGAGACAAGTGCCTGGGAAAAAAAAAAAAAAAAGCTCTAAATTCCTCCTAATGATTCCTTTTGTAGTCTCTACTTCAAAAGACGTGTTTCAAAGAGGAAGCGAGGCGCCACAAACTGGATGAAATGATGATTCCGGGCACAGCGCATCTCTTCAAACCACGGAAATCATCAAATATGCACACATGATCAAACCGATACCAAGCCCCACTTTCAGGATTTAATCCCACTGAGTGTCAAACAGGAACGAGATGAAGTCTCTTTCACTCAGTGCAAAGCACTGACCGACCCACACAGAAATGATTTCAGCTTTAATTAGAGTCATTAAACGCGATGGAAACGGTCAAACTGCCTCCAGTTAGTGTCTGCTTCCATTCAGAGCCGCAGATTCATTCAGAGCTCAGGATTCAGAGAGAATCCAGCCGGATCGGAGAGAACAATTCAAAGGAAGACTGCACCAAACTCAGCAGGATGAGAAGAAAGAAAAAGGGACATGGTGGGAAAAGTTGTTAAGGATGAGAAATCAGCTGAAAGTGAGGCTGATCATATCCGAGAAAGAAATGAAGTTACAGAGAACATAAGAGTTAAAGACACAGGACAGCGCTGGATGGTCGACGACGTTAAAGATGATCACGTTTGTGCAGAATATCCACCGAAGACACCTCAACCCAACACGGCTCTTATTTCACCGAGGACAGAAAAACTGATCAACCAGTTGAGTTTGTTCTCATGTCTTTTTTCTGATTTTTTTTTCTAGTTTTTCTAATAATGTTAAAGAAATCTTCACAATAAGAAATGTGGATGCAGACTGATCCAATCACCCAAACCACATATATGCATTTGAATAATCTGACCTCATTCTTACAGCAATCAGCCAAATCATTAAGACCACTGATGACTGAGGTGAATTTACTGATTATGAGGGTTTTTTTCTCAGTAACATGAGGAACAGCTCTTCGCCGTGGCGCCTGCAGTGGAGCCCATCATTCAGGACTTTCTCTTTCCGAGTTTCTGAGAGTGTGTCAGTGAGTGTGTCAGGTGGAGCTGTAGCTTCATCCAGTTCCAGGTGCCTTCATCAGATGAATCTAACAGAGAGCAGGGCTGGTGTTTCCCTCTGACGGCTGCAGCCTGCTGGAGGACTGGCTGGGTTTGAACCAAGGCCTCCCAGAGGGGCGCACTGGCGATCAGGAGGGAAATACTGCCACCTGCAGGAGAACCGCCTCAACACCACAATGTCTTCTGGGTTGATTTATTTGTTGCTCCTGTTTTTGCTTGCAGCCATTTTGTTGTGAATGAAAACATTCCTGAAGTCAGAACCTCGCCTGGTTTGGTGTGTGTGTGTGTGTGTCTCTGACAGAGTTTCAGGTGTGTGTTTTCCACCGGCTCCCTCTTTTGGACACTCGTGTGTTTCCACAAGACGGGCCTAGCTGTCCTGTTGCCCAACAGGTGTGTGTGTGTGTGTGTGTGTGTGTGTGTGTGTGTGTGTGTGTGTGTGTGTGTGTGTGTGTGTGTGAGCGTGTTCTTGTATTTCTATCCTTGTCGGGGCCAAATGTCCCCACAAGGATAGCAAAACGTGGAACGACGTGCCTTGTGGGGACCTTTTTCCGGTCCTAAGTAGGAGAAACTGTGTTTTCTTGACCATGTTGTTGTTACTGAAAAAAGTAAAAGTGCAAAAACATTTCTTTAGGGTTAGGCTTTGTTGTGGTGTGGGTTAGGGTTAGGGTAAGGGTCAGGGTTAGGGGCTAGACATGAATGGGAGTCAATGGACGGTCCCCACAAGGATAGAAATACAAGACTGTGTGTGTGTGTGTGTGTGTGTGTGTGTGTGTGTGTGTGTGTGTGTGTGTGTGTGTGTGTGTGTGTGAGCTGAGGCCTGGTGATTACAGGTGAATTCAGAAGATTTCAGGTGATTGCACGTGTTTTAATGTGGATTCCTCTGCTTTAACTGAGCAGCTCCCTGCATCTTTACATTTTCACAATAAAACTAACATATTTTTGGTCTTGATTCTGCAGCAGTTTGACATTGTTGATGTATTTTCTTGAGTTTCATCACAGGGAAGACATCATTCCCTTCCTTTATGTGTTCTTTTTTCCAAAATATACATATATTTATTCCAAAATAAGCTATGTCCATGCATGTGTGTGTGTGTGTAGTGCACACCCTTCACTCCCTTGTCCCTTATCCTTGTTTTCTGGATTTTCATACATGACTGTCCTGAGCTGATCAACATGTCTCTGAATGTGAATCTGTTGTATTTGTGACATTAATGTAATAAAAAAAAATTGAAATAAAGGAGTGTATTTCCATGGTATAGCTGTTACACTGAGATGTTCTTCTCATGGAATTACTGCATAAATATTCCATTTCTGAGTAAAGAAACTTGTTTTGGTTGAGTTCATTATTTAACAAGTGATATTAAGGTTTGCTGTGGAGTAAGAATGTAAAAAAAAAAAAAAGAAAAAGCTAATGTAACTCAATATAATTTCCCTGGAGGGGTTAAAAGCAGAATGTAAGTGTGTCTACAGAGGATTTCATAATGAAATAATGATGGAACAGTGAGAAATATCTGAACGGGATGATGCAACGAGCACGTTACAGGAGGTGCACGTGGAGCTGGGAGGGTAAAGAATGGGAGGCCTTGAATTTTGTAGAAGGGCCACGTAAAGATCAAACTTTCAGATGTTTTTCCTCCGAAGTGCAGCTTGTCTGATGAAGTTTTTATTATCCACCCTGCGGACGCGCTGCTCTACGGCGGCTCTCCACCAGAGGATTTAAACATAGCTTTATTAGCCGTCGTCAGCGGAGCTGATGGAGACAGACGCTGAAATGTGACCCCGGCGCTGCGAGGACTTTTCAAATCCCAGTTGCATAGCAACGCATCTCCATCTGGAGCTGAGCTCCTCTCCGCCGAAGAAACAACCGTCGTTCCGGCTTCACATGCCGTTTCCACGCAGCACAATGAGGCTTTTGCAGAGAGGAACATAAACAGTCGATCAGACGCTTCTTCAGCCTCCAAACACCTTACGTCACTTCAACACTGATCTGATTCAAATCACTGTAATATTTATAAGCAAGTGAAAGTCAGAATGGTGGCTCGTCTTTCTAAAGATTCCAGCGAGCGAGGATTCATCGTGTCAAAAAGTCAAATGCTTTTGAATAGTGTGGAAAAAAAAAAACTGCTTTATTCAGCCACGGGGATGAGGCAACGGGTGAGAAAAGAATTGATATGTTAAAATAGTTAATTGTGCGCTGCGTGTTTGCTTCATGCCTCATTTCTCAGTCATTCAATACGCTCTCAATTCTCATTTTAATGAATGAAATCTCATTTCGTGTCAGGCCTCGTCAGGCATTCATCATGCAGTCACACACACACACACACACACATACACACACACAGACTTGGTTTAATAACTGTCTGAGCTTTAATATCCTTGGTACACACACACAAACACACTCACACACACACAAGAAGCCCAAACAAACAGAGACATGAGTTGAATATCCTCACATGTCTGAGGTTGAACACACAGCTCCCTGGACACATAGCATTAGAATGGTACCAGCTGCACACCAACAGCAATCCCCCAATGTTATTTAACAATTCGGAGACTCATTAGTGTAATTAGCAGGAGACTATTAGGAGAACGAGGACACTTTTTCACTCCTGCAGACAATTTGCTCCATTCATTACCAGTCTTATTACGGCTCAATGAAATTTGTGGCTTGGAGATGCTGTGCAAGCACGCTGTAATTTCTCCTCTGCTGCCTGAACACCTGTTCATCTGCCAGAAACAACACACAGAGGGCGAGCCTCACAACGATACAGCAGGACACACTGTGGCCTTTCTGGAGGGTGGATGGAGGATGGATGATGGATGGATGATGGATGATGGATGATGGATGATGAATGGATGGATGATGGTTGGTTAGTTGGTTGAAGGATGGATGGATGGATGGATGAATGGATGATGGATGGTTGAAGGATGGATGGATGGATGATGGATGGATGGATGATGGATGTATAGTTGGTTGAAGGATGGATGCATGGTTAGATGGTTTAAGGATGGATGGATGGATGAAGGATGGGTGAAGGATGGATGGATGGATGATGGATGCATAGTTGGTTGAAGGATGGATGGATGGTTAGATGGTTTAAGGATGGATGGATGAAGGATGGATGGGTGATGGATGGACAGTTAGATGGTTAAAGGATGGATGATGGATGGATGATGGTGGATGGATGACAGATGGATGTTAGTTGGTTGAAGGATGGATGGATGGATGGATGGATGGATGGATGGATGGATGGATGATGGATGGTTAGTTGTTTAAAAGAAGGATGGATGATGGATGGATGAATGGGTGGATGGATGATGGATGATGGATGATGAATGGATGGATGATGGTTGGTTAGTTGGTTGATGGATGGATGATGGATGGTTGAAGGATGGATGGATGGATGATGGATGGATGGATGGTTGATTGAAGGACAGACAGATGGATGGCTGGATGGCTGGATGGATGGATGATGGATGATGGATGGATGGATGATGGATGATGGATGATGGATGGATGGATGGATGGCTGGATGGATGGATGGATGGATGGATGGATGGATGGATGGATGGATGGATGGATGGATGATGGATGATGGATGGATGATGGATGGATGGATGGATGGATGGATGATGAATGGATGGATGATGGTTGGTTAGTTGGTTGAAGGATGGATGGATGGATGGATGGATGGATGGATGGATGATGGATGATGGATGGATGATGAATGGATGGATGATGGTTGGTTAGTTGGTTGAAGGATGGATGGATGGATGGATGGATGGATGGATGGATGATGGATGATGGATGGATGATGGATGGATGGATGGATGGATGGATGATGGATGGATGGATGGATGGATGGATGGATGGATGGATGGATGGATGGATGGATGGATGATGGCTGGATGAATGGCTGGATGGATGGATGGATGGATGGATGGATGGATGGATGGATGGATGATGGATGGTGGATGGATGATGGATGGATGAATGGATGATGGATGGATGGATGGTATAACTTCTTTCATAAATGTTTTCCAAGCGACCAAAATGTCATTTTCACCAGAAAAGCAAACAAAGAAGAACCTGCTCTCAAAATCTTCCATCATCAAGTTAAACAGGTTGTACATGAATAAATATCAGCGGATAAAAAAGGCCATGAATACAGACAGTGCACTCTGTAAGTCAGCAGTAAAGTATTTTTGTAACTTTAACAAACATACATCAGATTTTTAAGCATCTTTAATGCAGAGATCAGCTTTGGCTGAGAGCCTGGATCATTTTTTCAACACTCCTTCAACTTTTCTGTCCCAGACTCATCAGTTTGCGATCAAATGGAGGCAAAGTCAACTCTGCATTTCAAGTTTTAGTTTACAAACAGCACATTCTGAGGCTGTGTGCGACTTTAGTCTCAGAGGATTTCTTTAAAGACCTTCGAGAGCCCTTCAGCGTGGCTTTTCTTCTGTTTTGGTAGAACAGATGTCCTATTCTTGATCCTGCAGCGAGAAAAGATGAAAAAAGAAAAAAGAAAAAGAAGAAGAAGCCCAGACTAAATGTTTCTCGGGTCAACAGTGTTGTACACAAAGCGAAGCGAGAGAAAACAGAAGGCGGCGGTGCCAGGGGAGAGTGAAGGGCGTCCGGTACAAAGAGGGTAAATATCACAGGACGGATCAGCATTCACTCTGCCGATGTTTGGAAACATGACAAAAGTCCGGCTGCCAAACACAATCTGTTACATAAGAGTGAGGAAGGTGAGTTCAGCGACCTGAACAGGTTCGCCGTGGAGTTGGAAAGACACGAAGAGAGGCGAAACGTGGATTTTAGTTCAGTTTAGATCCTTTAAATTACTATTTTAAAGGGTTTTTTTTTTTAGTTTTTGTTGTAACACAATATGTGAGGAGAATTTCCTCTTTTTTAAAAACTACAAAAAATAAAATTACAAGAGATCCACCAACGTTATCAGGTTTTCTGAATTGCCTCAACCCGTTTAGTCTTGCAGTACCGGTTTGTACCACAAGGTGGTGTATTGAGACATTTAAAGAAGCAGATAGAATAAATGAAGGTCATGAATACTTGTATTTCACAAAAAAGAAAGATGGAAGCAGTTAGAAAGAAAGAATGTGTGTACTCTCTTCATTTCGTAGGTTGTTTATGTTCCAGTTCCTCTGAGACGGAGACCTGTGGAGCTTAATACACTCCTCCGCAGCGGATGTGAGAATGATCACAATCAACATCACTCGGTTTTTATATCCATCTGCCCTCAAATGCAAATATATCAGAATGACTTCAGTTTAATAGATACAATTTAGTTGTTGAATATTTATGTAGAAAGTGGAGCACAGAAGACTGAAAATGTATGAATTCAGCAAAAGGCTCATTATTTAGAAAGAGAATGAAATGGTTATTTTATGAAGCACTTAAAGGAAACATGAAAATGAATCGAGTCTTTAAATCCCTCATTCGGCACATTGTTTGGTGAAATAATTAAATAAAAAAGCTCAATCGAGCTTTCTCTTCCATATTGTGACACACAGAGTCTATTTCAGATTCTCTTTTCCACAGTTAATCTCAGTCTTCAGGTTCTGTCATGAGTAATGTGATTATGGAAACCAGGGGGGTCAACATAAGGTCTGTGGGTCAAAACCGGCCCACAGGAGGCAGGTTTGATTTTGAGGATCTAATCAATTTCCAGAATAATTGTTTGTTTTTTGTGAAAATATCAACATTTTCATCATGTATACTCAAACAAAGAAAAGCCCTGGAGTTGGACTGTAAAGGTTCCGTTTGACGTATCCGGCCCGCTCATCTTGACCTCTAAACTGAAATGTGTTTGACACTCCTGCTGTGACCTGCAGCCTGGTCAGACGTGGACTTGTTGCCTGTTAATCTGGATCAGTCCTGCTCTCCACAGGAACACGCAGCTCTTTCAGATCCCGGTTTGGACAGAGGGCTCAGGCTCCAGTTGGGGCTGAATTATGATCCAGTCTCCTGGATAAGACCCAGCTCCGGGCGCCGGGGCGAGGGAGCAGCTCCAGATTTTAATGCACGTTATTGCTGAGTGCTGCCTTTCCTCTTCTTTAAAGCGGGGCCGGGCTGCACTCCTGGCTCCAGAACGTGCAGTCCATCTATTTTTATCTCGTCTCACAGAAGGGCTTCTGGACGCCAAAACTGCAGAGCAAACAAGTCGCTGCAATTACACAAGCAAGCCATGCAGAAAATCAGGTGAGAAGAATGCAAATCACAGTTCCTTTGAAATGTGGCTTTTTATCCTCAAGCAGGTGGAGGTGGAGGTGGAGGAGGCGCTGGACGGTGATGTGATCCCGCCACATTGATGGAGACATCTCCAGGACTCCTCCAGGAACCTGAATGCATCATACAGTTACAGCTGAACCAATCCGGATCATACAGGACCAGCCTGGTTTTATCTTTTATTTCATTCAAAGTGAAGATTGTTGGAATTTTAATAAACAGAAAAGTAATTGTGTGACACAAAACAGACGTGAATGTTCAGTATGGGTGCGTACTGATCAATAAAACACATTAAAGAATAGATAAATAGAGTAAACTACTCTACTTCACTTGTCCTGAGTTTGAATGCAGATCCAACATTGATACTCTAGCGCCCTCAAGTGGTAAATGACTGAAACTACTCTCACAGAATTATAAAGCATGTTCAGCTGATAATTAGTCACGTTTAGCAGTTTGTAATAATAAACTGCCAATAAAGTAATAAACGTCTCTGATAGGTGATCAAGACAAATGTGTGATTTATATTTGAAATGCAAGGATTCTGAAAATATTACATTTTCACTGAATGTGTTTCAGGCAAATCAACTTTTGACACTTTGTGAAATAAACATATTGAAGCGTTTTGATGTCAGTGTTTGTGGAGTCATTTGGGAATTTGATTCTTATGTTTCACTTACAACCACAAACACTGAAAACTCATTCAGGGGAAAAAAATGAGTGTAAAGCTATAAAGTCAAAAGTAATTCTATTTAGAAAATGTCATTCAGAAGTTATCAAGTCATGTCATACTTTTGTCACGATATTCTGAATCTATTTAAAAACAGGTTGGCGATGAGATATTTTTATTATTAGCTTCAGTGAGATGCACAGTTAAAGCATCGATTTGAATCGTCTAAGGATGTTTCTACCCTTATCCCTGCTTTTTCCACCTCATCTGCTCTGCTGTCTTCCGGCTTCCACTGGATTTATTCACTGATTTATCTTAGTTGGACGTGCATCGTATTTTACTGGAAAGAAGAATGACTGGAAAAGGATGAAGGAGGAGAAGGAAGAGTGGAGGATAAAGAGAGGAGGAATGCAGATGGAAAGAGACATGCATATTTCCAATATTTAGTTGAAATCCATCATAACAACTGATTTGACAGATAAATAAGGTAAAACGGCGAAGACTACGTAAGAACAAAAAATAAAACAATACAGGAAAAATAATCAAACTTAAATGATTAGAACTGCTGTGAGCATGCGTTCCCTCCTCACAGCACTGATCCTCAGTGGATTCAGGTTCAGTGCTTTGGGGAATTTCTATGTTCTGGTTTTGACTCTACAGGTTCTTCAGTTTCTCCCCACAACACCTGCATGTGAGGTGAACTGATGTTTAACTTGATTTAAATCATGCCTGTTCTGCAGTAAAGAGAGTTAAAAACAAGATCAACATGGAGTCAATTGAATCTGAAGGAGGAAACTTTACATTGGCTTAGGAAATCATAACTCTTCATCACACAGCTGATTCAGGGTGTGGTGTGTGTGTGCGTGACTGTTTGTTGGTTTGCTTAACAGGATTACACAAATGACTGAACCTGGATGAAAAAAAAGACACATTTCAGATGTTATTTTAGGATCTATGAATATGTAGTTTAGTTTCAATAAAGAGAAAGTCTTTATTTAACAGATATATTGTCTGATAATATCGGCCCACCTATGTCAGACTGATATGAGCATAATCATGTATTAACTGTAAATATCGTTATCGCATTTAATGCCGTAATGAAAATACAAAAACGAAAAAGCAAAAATACAACAAGGACAACCCCAGGGTGAAAAAAAGTCAATAAGAAAATGATTTTCTTATTGACTTTTTTTTTCAGAAAATCAGAGAGTGTGTTGCACTGGAACAACCAGAGATTTTCCATTGAGCCTCACTCATATTTGTGAATTAATTGAATGAAGGTCTTATGTTGTGGTTAGAGGAGAAGAACCCAAACCGCCAGGCGCTGCTGTTGTTGCAACAAAAATAAAACTCTCAATTTTTGTCTAAAACTAAGCGAAAACACTCACAAAAAAAAAAAAAAAAAAAAAAAAAGTCTAAGACTCCAAGTTCACCAACAGGCTCAGGAGCAAAATGGTAAACTCAAAAACTGCAGCTCCGAGGGCAGAGATGCAAACTGAGGCAGAAACACAGAAATGTAGTAATACAGATGGACCGACAACCACAACACACACAGACAGCACAACAGTATAGATATAATCGTGATTTATATTCATCCAGGTACGAAGATTTCTTTCCACTTGGTGAAGAAGTTCATGTGCTCATGCTGTAGTTGGCCTTGTGGGCATCATTTCACAGAGGACATGATCCAAACGGATCATTACAAACTGGTAAACATAAATATGGCTCTTCTGAAGGACTTTTCCTATTTTGCAAAGAAGTTGGGAGCCTATAGTTGCATTTGTAAATGCATCCAGTGGGGCGACATAATGACAGAAGGCATAATGTGATAATGTGAGGAGATGTGGAGCCTGAGCATGAAGATCCCACTTCCTGGTTCCAGCAGGATGTCTGGGATCAGCTGAAGACTCTGATGCAATGTGTAAAGTTTGAGGTGGAGCTGACCATCTTCAGGCTACTGACGCTGCACTTCCTGTTTCACGACAAAACATCAAGCTTTGTGGCGTGGCCAGGCCCGCACCCTCCGGCTTTTACAGAAGATTTCCATCACTTTCGCTCACCAACCCAAAAATGTCAAAGATGGTCATGAGATCGATGTGCGTGGCAAGTTTCACAACTTTTGCAACACATTTAGGAACACCAAAATCAGGGTGGGTCACCCTATCGAAAAAAAAAAAGGGGGGGGGGGGGGGGAGAGAAAGAGACAAGACAGAAAAAAGAAGAAAAAAATAAATGCAAGATTCCAGAAGTCTGGATCAGGCCCATCAGGACTCTGTCTGGTTTCGGAGGAAAAAGAGGCGCCTGCTCCTTTAAATCTCTACTTCCGGGTACAGTCCCTCCGGCGCATGCGCAGGATTCAAGCTAATGGCGGGTAAAAGAAGACAAACATTTCCGTAATCTACCGCTTTCCTCGTTTTAGAGTTATTTCTGGGGTTTTTTTTACCGAACGACAGCATGGTGGAAGGTCCGGGCTGCACGTTAAACGGAGAGAAACTCCGCTCCAGAGTGAAAAAGGGCCAGAAGGTGAAAGAAATCCGAGGCG
This sequence comes from Salarias fasciatus, assembly GCF_902148845.1. NCBI lineage: Eukaryota > Metazoa > Chordata > Actinopteri > Blenniiformes > Blenniidae > Salarias > Salarias fasciatus. The sequence continues at coordinate 29,068,425 of NC_043746.1, read as the reverse complement.
GCGGACTGAAAACTGTAAGTCCTTCAGCGACAGATTTCATAAACAAACTTTCCCCCTTCAATCTGTAATAATCTGAATTCCCACAGACAAACGACGCTTTCCGCTGTTTCCTCGGCTGCCAGTTCACCCACGTCCAAACCCTGGGAAAGGAGCTCTTCATGTACTTTGGTCCGAGAGCTCTCAGGTATTTCATTTTATTTTATTTTATTTTATTTTATTATGAATCCAGCTCCAGGTTTATGTCAGAAGCTTTTGTTTGATGCCGATCTACTGGTTGAGCTGCGCAAGTAATGGATCCTGAAGCAGAGTGAGGGATGAAGTGTATTAAAAGTGTTACGTTCACATAATGATGATGCATTTTGGGAGTTTTTTTTAAGATTCTGTGAAAAATGAACAATGGACAAAAAGCGAGAGATCAGTAGATTCCCTCCATCTCCCAAAAGCGATTTTCGTTTCCACTGCAGTCTGGAGCGTCATTAACTTCAAACAAACAAAAGTTTCCAGGTTGTTTGACTTGATCTGGATTGATTTGGCCTGAGATTGAGATTACACTTCAGCTCACCATAAAAACTGATTTAACCCTTTATGTTAAACACTTTCCCTAATCATTCTCATCTTTATTCAAACATATCTGTGTTTAGATTTTGCCAGCTTGCCTTCACGACTTTAATGGTCAAAATAATCCCGTATGTCTCCTCCATGTCGTCTGGAAGCTGCTCCAGACGCAGTGCTGAAGTGACAGCTGCCTGTCAGGGATCGGCTCTAAACAAAGATTTAAAACCTCAATTTAACACCTGCTGCCTTTTGAAATGCCCATTAAAGCCTGAAAAATAATTCTATTCCTGGGATTGTATAGTAATGAAAGAACTTTATTTAGGACATTTTCGTCTAAATTTTCAGGCATGTATGTTTGTTCATAAATATTAGAGAACTTTAGGTTTCTTTGAAACATCAGTAGTGAAACTGTTACAGAAATGTTATGAGGTACTGTGTGATTAACTTGATGGTAAGTTTCATTAGTTTTGCCTTGTTTTCTGTCTGAAGGACTTTGTGGTGCCAAACCTTCGGTTTTTGATTAATCATTGTTGATGGCGAGTGTTGACAATAATTTTAATATTCTTACATAATTAAATACATATTGTGGGACTGTTACTATAGAATATAGATCCAAGAGGTAAATTCTTTGCTCAAGGACACTGTGGCATGTGAACAGGGGGAGATGGGGAATCTAACCTGCGACCTTTCAACTGAGAGACGACTGCTCTGAGTTCAACGACTGAAATACTGAGACAGAAGTTAGACTGACTTTATTGCCATTCAGTTTTACGCAGGACAAAGAAAAAAACTTGTTGCACGAATCAAACATACAACGGCAGCAACACTGAGAACAACCAAAAATAAACAAAACGGAATTAAAAACACTATGATGGATAAATAAGGAAGTTTTCATCTTTCACCACAGAGCCAGCAGCCACTACATACATATATTATTTATGCAAGACCCTGAAAACCTGCATCCAATCTCATATCAAAACATAATGACCAAACAGAATTAAACTGAAAACCCATGAAGTCTGAAGGACGGAGAGGAACTGCTTTCACTGTCTGTTTTCACCCTGAAAATCAAGATGAAGCAGGATTTTGTCCTTCTGGATTTTAATCTAAATTAGGCTGTTCTGATTTAGAAAAACATTATGTCCCTTTAATCAGTCAATGAATTATCAGCAAGGTGGCACCAAAACAAAGGAAATACATTAAAACATTAATCTTATAACAAATCTCAATAAAGAAAGTTTTGTTTTTTTGTTGTTTTTTTTTTTTTTTTTACTGAGCAACCAAAGTGTGTGTTTTTGATGCAAAATTTCCAAAAAGGTGGAAAATGTAGACATAAGACAAGAAAAGCATCGCTGTAAGAGGAGAGATGCAGGACTGATGGGTTCATGTTACTGAGCAGGAGCTCTTCCAGGAAGGAAGTCATGCTCAAGAACAAACCGAGTTATCTCGTCTCTAAATGGATTCCTGTGTTTCTTCCTTCCAGGATCCACTTCGGGATGAATGGATCCCTGCGTATAAACGCCGCCGAGCGGCGGGACCGGACGGGCTCGGCCCCGGTGCTGGAAATACGCCTCACCGACGACACGGTGCGCTTCTTTGACAGCACGGTGGAAATCAGGTAACGGGGACAGAGAGACGGAGTTCACCCTGGGCTACGAGTCCGTCCTACTTTCTGCCGTCTGAAGACAAAGGCTGCTGTCAGACGCTGCCTTTCAGGCGCCCTGCTACAATGTCAGCCACTAGATGTTTTTTCTTTACCCTATTTGCCCATAATTTCCACTGTCTGAGAGGAGCCTGACCTGATGACACACTCGCGGCGCGGCCGTTTGCTGGCAGGCTGACGGAGGACTGCGAGCAGAGGGTGGAGGCCACGGAGAGCCTGGACCTGTGCTCCTCCAGGTTCAGCGCCTCCCGCTGCGAGCGGGCCGTGAGGAGCCAGGGCGGCAGGATGCTGTGCGACGTCCTGCTGGACCAGGCCGTCATGCCGGGAGTGGGGAACATCATCAAGAACGAGGCCCTGTTCGACTCCGGCCTCCATCCGGCCGTCAAGGTACGGAGGAGACGACGGGTCGTGTTCGACAGAGGAGCGAGAGAAAGGAAATAAACCGAGACGATGCAAGACGGCTGTCAGAGAGAGAACAAACCAGGTCTAGGCCATGTTTTAGAAAGTGTGGATTCTCTGTCATACAGTATTCCTGTCCTGTCCTCTCTGTTTGCTCAGATCGTGTGTGTGAGCTGTAACTACCTGGAAAAGGATGAATTAATGTGCAGTGAACCGATCTTCAGGCCTGCTTTACACCGGGGTGTTAGAATGTAGCTCACTGTTCCTAAACATGAATCTGGGCCTTCTGGCCCGGCTCCTTCTGGGACCGCTGAGTCTTCATGAGCCGCTCCTCCGTTACCGAGCCCTCAGGAGCCCCGGGAGGAGCAACAGGTGCTGTTCTCCTCCTCCGGCCGAGGCCGACCGGGGTCCTCGCCGCCCCGGCTGCCAGTAAAGGGAATGTATTTTATGTGATTTTTCTCCGTTGCGTCATTTTACATCAGTATTTTATTTTTCCATTCATGTCTGCTGGTTTTATTGTTTCTATGCTTGTATTATTGATTTGCTGACTGTGAAGCGTTTCTCATCTCTGTTTCGGAACGACGGCCTGTGCAAATAACATTTCTTCTTCACTCTCTTGCTGTGAAGTGTAACTAAAGGAGTTACTTTTTTGTGTGTTTTTTTAGGTTCGGCAGCTGACAGACGAGCAGATCCGCCACGTGGTGAAGATGACTCGAGACTTCACTCTCCTGTTTTACAAGGTGAGGCTTTTAGCTTCCTGAACGTCTCCCATCAAAGAGCCAGAAGTCAGACTGAAGAAACAGAATCACCTGGTTAAATGTGGGGTAAATATTCATGTTTGTGTTGTTGTGTGTTTTCTCTCCTCCTCGTCCGTCAGTGCCGTAAGTCCGGCTCCCCTCTCCACAAACACTTCAAAGTCTACAAGCGTCCCCGGTGCGGCCGCTGCTCCCACGCCACCACCGCCTGCCGCCTCGGGGACAACGGCAGGATGACGTACCTGTGTGAGAGCTGTCAGAGCGGAGATCCCAGCACGCTCGACGTCAGGTACGGAGCGCCGCTCGTCTGCCTGGGAAGATCCTCCGCCGCTCGCCTGTCAGGGTCGCCGCTTTGAAGAGCGTCTGAAGCCACCTTCAAACGCGCCCCGTGGCATTGTAGATGCCACATTTTATGTTATCCGGCCGCTGTAACGAGCGTAACGCTGAAGCGCTCTCGCTACGTGATGAAAGCTTTGTACCGGAACCGGATCTCCATTTCAGTTCCTCCACACTTTGTTGCTGAAAACGCGAGGCGGAGGTGCCGTCTCTGTAAAGCTCGTCTTTGCTGAAAGTTTTAAAGCTCTTTAAATAATATGTTCAAATTTAGAGGGGCCATCTCCTGCTGGCAGATGGGCTTGGCAGTGAGCGGGGAGTGTTACGGGGGAAAATTAATGCGCATATAAGGCAGTGTTTGCCAGCCGGGGCGCCGGCTCAACACCTCCTGGGCTGTGTTTGAGCAGAGCTCAGCGGAGGGGTTAGAGTCTAAAGCCCTTACAACGCATTACACAGCTGATAAAGCAATCTGGGAGAAGTTTGCCCAAAGCTGCCGCCGCCGCCGCCTCCCTCCTCCATGACTGTTGGCGCTGCAGATTTGCCTTCTTGTCAAACATAGTTGTGCTCCGTGTCAGAGCAGCAACATGTACGCTGCCAGCAACTCCAGCGAGCCGGCTGCATATCGGCACTGAGCGCTCAGGACCTCCTCACCAGAACACACACACACACACACACACACACACACACACACACACACACACACACACACACACACACACACTGCAGAACTGCAACACTAATTGTGAGATTATTTCTCAGCACTTCAACATTAATCCACTTAGATGATTTGACAATATACTGAGTTTCCTCCTACAAATAAACACAAATTTTCCAAACACAAATGAAAGAATATCTTCATCATCCTGTTGGTGGAAGAAAAAATCCCCACTAATATCATAGTACTGTTTTTTTCCCCACAACTCTAATTTTCATACTTACTGTAATCACAAATTTTTACTGATTACTACTTTTTTTTTTTTTTTTAAATGGTGATTAATCACATATTTATTCTTAGAGCTTTCTTCCAGTTTGATAACTGTATTTTTAACATGCACATCGTATGAAGTTGGTCTACATGGCACTTTTATTTTGAAAGAAAATCCAACAGTAAATTCTTTCTCCGTGTTTGATTCCGAATCAAGACGCTCTGGTGAGAAATCCAGAAGTCGCCGTGCTGGAACGTCTGGACTGATGAATGCTTCGTGTTCTCGGCTGAAAACTGCCTTCAGATGCAAAACTACACTATTTAAACAATGCAATTCAAAGTGCGGTTAATCGAGATTAACTATGGAAATATTGTGATTAATTGTGATTTTAAAAATGAATCTTTTGGCATCCCTAATGTCCTCACTTCTCAGTCATATTTCAAATCTAGTGAAACAGAAGATTTTCTAATATGAAGCTCATTAGAAAAACAGTAAATGTGAGTCTGTTTGATCCGACTGAAGCACAGATATCTGATGTGATCTGATCAAAAACACGTTTCAGTAGAACCCTGCTGGAGTGAAGCAGCTTTTTCTTCTTTCCGTCTGCGTCCTGCTCATTGCGGTGTTTTCCTGTCCAGTAAGCTCCCCGTCAGGAACCCCCTGATCGGCTGGGCCGGCGGCGGGAGCGGCGCCGACGCCGCCGTGGCCCGGGAGGAGGAGGAGGACTGGGCCTGCCGCCTCTGCACGCTGGTCAACCGGCCGGCGGCGAGCGCCTGCGACGCCTGCCTCACTCCCAGACCCGCCGGTGAGCCCAACACTCCCCCTTCACACTCGCACACACACACACGCCTTTTGTTCCGGAGAGATGAAGTAAGAGCAGCCGTAACTCCGAACAGCTTGAGATCAGTACTCGAGTGCTTCTGAGCAAGACACCGAACACCCGGCGACTCGGCGGTCAAGCGGGCCGGCTCCTCCGTGCTTCTGAGTGTTTGTATGTTGAAGCCTGAATAACGAGCCAGGCTGTCAGTCGGCCATTTTTCGAGTTCTTCTGCAGAACCCGAACCACAGGGCCCGCTGGCGTTTTACTCATTCTTAATATTTTTGCAGACGCTGACGTAGCGGTCTGTTTCAGCGCCACAGCGATTTGCATGTGTACACTCATATATCAGGGTTTTTCACGTCTCCGGGAAGAATTTATCATCGTTTCCGAACACTGAGAGACTGTGTCGCAGGTGAGGAATGAAATGAAGAAGAGGAAGAAATAAACGGCGTGGATCAACAGTGAGGGACGAGGAGGAGACTGCAGCTCCAGGCTGTTTGCCGTTCTCAGAAATAATAAATCAACGCGTCTGTTCACACGTTTCAAGAGAAAACTCGTCGTTTTGGAGTTGCGTTTCCAGTGACTCCGCCCATCGTTGCCATGGAAACCAAACCAGCACAATGACAGTTCTGCGTTTCTGCTTCGTCTCCAGTCAGCAGAGACGCGGCGGCGCCGTCCTCCACGCCGCTGATCCGATACCCCTGCAACGCCTTCAGGAAGCCACCGGAGGCGCCGAGAGTCAACTGGAGGTCTGCGTTCGGGACTTCCACCCTCGTTCTCTCCGACTTGAGCGAGAAGCCGAAGCCTATAAACCCGCTGCCGCTCTCCTCAGCCGACAGCCGCTCCAATTCCTTGGCGGCGGAGCGCGGTTTGTATAACTACGGCGTCTGCCAAGGGACAACAAGCCCCAATTCTGCCTCCGGCGGGGAATCGCCGGCCTCCTGCGGTCAGCCGTCCAAGAAAATGAGAATGGATCACAGTCCCGCTCCCAGCAGCGGCGCCGCGGACGGAGGCCTCCACTCACGGTCAGCGCAGTCTCACACGGCATTCCACGAATAAGTTTATAATAAGAGAAGTTTTTTGCAACTTCAGGGAGACGAGTGGGATAAAAAGGTTTGAAAAAAGAGAGAAGCTCAGATTTTCGGGGCCGATCGGCTCGTGACCAGCACACATCGCTCCTCGCTAGTAAGTGTTGACGCGGCAGCAGCTGGTGTGTTTTTATCCTCGGCGTGTTTCGCACTAATAGGCCTGTTTCTTCACTCCTGTCAGGATGGCGGCGGAGCGGCCCGCGGACCCGGGTCCCAGCGCTCCTCGCTGTGCGTCGCACCGCCGTCCAGCTGTTCTCCGAGTGGTCCACAAGGACGGCGAGAATAAAGGACGCCGCTTCTACGCCTGCTCGCTCCCCACGGGGACCAGATGCAACTTCTTTGAGGTGAAAGCGGCGGCCGGCTCCTCCCGGCGGCCGGAGAATCGTTTCTCTATAAGTGGCTTCAGTTTGGCTCGCGTTCGGCAACAAGTGGGAATAAGTCTGCGGGCCGGTTAATGAGACGAGGCGACGAGATGTTTCCTGTGTTGCAGTGGGCAGACCTGCACTTCCCCCTCTGTCACCACGGGAGACGCTGCCTAATGAGGACGGTTCTGAAACTAGGACCCAACAACGGCAGGAATTTCTACACCTGCGGCTCGGCGAGGGGGAAGCAGTGCGGCTTCTTCCAGTGGGCGGCGGACGGACCCGGCGTCTGACGGCTCCCCTGCAAATGAAGCTACACAGCCTGGTCATCTGATGTCTTCATATAAATAAAAGGTCTATTAATAATATGACGTTCAATTTATTGGAGAGTTTCTGATGAGTGATACACAAAGTTCGGCTTTCGTCTTAGCTGGTTGTTATTACTGCGCTACTGCCAGGTTTATTTTCTACATGTCAGCAGATGTTCATCAAACTGTGTCAAATTAACAGGAATGCATGAAAAAAGACACACAGTTCATCTGGAAAGCATTCACAGAGCTTCACTTAATCTAGATTTTATGTTCCAAAATGGATTGGATTAAGTTTTTTCCTCAATTCTGCACAATATATCTCCAAATGTGAAATAATTTGAAATGTTGTCAGATGTATTAGGAATGAACTGGCTGCTGTGAACCGTCGCTCTCGTCTGATCGCCAGAGTGCTCTGGAGCAGGACTTCACGCTACACTGCTGCAGTCATCCTCACAGCGTGATGCTGCCTCCACCGTGCTTCACTGCAGGGATGGATTTGGCCTGTTTGACCACTTGAATGATCCGGCAGCTCCAGGAATCAGATCATACTCGTCATTCACTTTATTAATAAAAAGTTCATCATTTAAAAAACATTATTTAAAATGGAAGTAGTCATGAAGTTTTGGTGAATTACATCATCGATGAAATCATTAAAAACATACTTGATGAAGAGTTAAAGGCAGTCCACAGACTTCAGGACGGGAGCGTCTGTCTCCGGGTTCGAAACCATGAAGTGAAACTGAGTGAAGCCGCTGACTTTGTTACAGGCTGCACCTGAGGACAGCAGACGGGAGACGCGCTGTGAGATCTACAAAGGAGCAAAACGTCAGACTGAAGCTTCCTTCAGGTCCCCGACTTCAGTCTTTGTAGGATCAAGGCTTTCCTCTGATTAACGCTCAGCGTTTCTTTGGCGGTTTACTGAAATGGAAACATCTAAATCGAACGTCAGAGATGTAACAATTCAACTCTCAGTCTGACTGTGATTCAGTGATATTTGTCTGTGTGTGTCGTCGAACATGCTGCCTTCTGCTAATGCAGGAGTCTCATTACATCCCCGTCTCTGCCATGCAGATGCCGACACACACCGAGAGTGTGTAGGATGAATGGATGCGGTGGAGAACAAACTGTTGTTTGAAGATGAGAACGCTGCGAGGGGAGGTGGAGGGCGTTCCACTCCTGCTCCTTTCACGCTTCTTGTCATGAGAACAAAAATGACGCCGGAACAATTTTCTGTCTGAACTTTTTAAGAGACGACAGGAAAACAAACCAAGACGGCGTTCAGACCTAAAGTCGACAAAGAGCTTCGGTCAAATGGCCTGAAGTGACCGCCGTTTGTATCTGACTCGTTTATATTCACCTGCCTTATCTTCTGGCCTCCAGATTTGATTTAGTTGTTAAAATAACAGTAATTTTCCCAGAGGGGAAGGAAGGAAACAGCTTCTGCTTCATTCTGCTCCATCAGGCTGGAATCATGTCTCCCAGGAGCTGAAACTGATCCGATTCCCCCGGGGGCTTTTAAAGTCAGATTAATAAACCTCAGGAGAGCCGTTCTGCTGTTCCTCATCACCTCTTCATTATTTACTGTGACACAACACAACACAACGCTTCACTTGTAGCTTTCTGTGCTCTTTATGTACTGTCAGCCCGGCCGCGTTTAGACGCTTTTCAGTGAAAACAGGAAACTTATGGCGGTTTGGTTTCCTGGCAGCTGAGCTGGGAGCCTCTGAAAGCTAGACTTTTCTGGAACATTGCTGCTGTGCTCCAGCATCCCGGCTGCAGGACGAGAATGCACAACTCTGCTTTTAATATTTCATGTCAACAGAAGACGTCTCTGTTTCAAAACAAGCCCTTAATACTCCTTCAGCCAGCTATACAGATCCAGTGCCCGTCACAGCAGGAGCTGCCTGGACAGACAGACGGTTCAGGGAGTTTGAGTCAGAATTGAATCAGATCAATCATGAGGATGGATTCATTTGCGTTGACTTCTCAGTTCTGAAGGACCTAGTGTATAAATAGTGTTTGGTGACATAAAAAGACAGAAACTTTTAACGCTCCAGAATTAAAATAACTTTCCCTCCCCTGCTGTGAGTCAAATGATGGCTCAGAACTTTATACGTGTTTTTTTCTTTAAAATCTCTCCTTTTGAAGTGTTTCACTTTGCACTTGATTCTGTTGACTGATTTGAATCCGATGAAAATGAACATGACAAGAAAAACCTGGCTCCAGACTCAACTTGGCTGAAGTACTCTGAAGTACTGCTTGTCCTCTACAGAACTTAAACCGTGTCTATTTAGGGATGGAGGTGAATGAGCTTCATGACTGGCGGCGCAGAATGAGGTTTGTTTCAAATTTATGAACCCAACAGAGATTATAACACTGATGAGACTTTGAGACGGTGAATGTTTGAACAGTTCTGTGTCCGATTCAAAAGACGACTGACCGATCAGCTCCAGCTGTTTTCCACATGACGACACTGAGACCGACTCGTCCTGAGACTGATGGCATAACAGTAATATTTACAGCGCGCTGCTTGGATGTGTCTGTCTGGCGGACGTGTGTGTCGGTACCTCTGGCAGGCAGCCGTGCGAAGCCAAACACTCACCATAATGGCCTGTTGTGTTAGCGCAGATGATGGCTCCGAAGAACTGGGAGTGGTGCCTCTTGATTCTGGAAATGGCCGCCTCGCAGGCTGCCGAGGGATCGGCCCCGGCCCTCATCAGCTCCACGGCCAAGTAACTGTTGGCAGGATTACACCCGGCACACATGAGGCGAGCTAACGAGAGCTGTCGGGGCCGCCGACCGCGGCGGCGGCGGCAGTGATGTGCTGGAGGCAGGAATGGCGGCGGGCCGCACTCGCCGCCGCGTGGCTGTTATGCCAGCACTTGTCAGATGTTTACACGTGTACAAAAGGAGAGCGACTGTAGTCATTTCCTCTCTGGTGTCGGGACCTCCATCAGCCCGCGGCCCGCCGCGCACGCCGCCGACTGACACCTTTCCTATAATCGACCTCGGGGGAAGGAACGCTTTTTAAAATGGAAAATAAGTGTGAAGTTTGTTCCTCGGGGAATTCTTCTGACAGATGTTCAACACAAACACCGATCAGATGACATAATTTCTCACTTGTTTTTGGTGGTGTGTGTTCATTTTATGCATGAATAGAGAAAAGACTCGGGAACGTATCAACCTGTAAGGCTTTAACGGGATGATTTTGGACTGAAAAAATAACACATTTACACATATCTGACCTTCATAGTTTACAGCTTTTAAACTTTTTTATGTCGTTTAATGATAATAAGACAGTTTTAATGAGATTAAAGAACAAGTAATTGAAACTGCTGATATTTTTCTTTTAATTTAACTCTTGCGTTTGAAACATTATGAATGTTGTTGCAAGCCATTTTATCTTCATTTATTTTTGCCGATCCTGGAAGCTTTTCTTTGCCTTCCCATTGGTCATCAGCACAATCACCTTAATGTTTATACTGAAAATATTCAGTTCCTACAGCATGTTTTACCTTCACACGAAGTATTCTGAGGTTTTCAATGAACACACTGCATGGAAACATTATTCATCATGACTCAATCTTTCACGAAATGTTTGTTGTGCATGTTCATAATTTGGTCAGTTTAAACTTATTTCTGCACATTTAAAGAGGAGATGCTGGAAGACTGTGAAGGATACTTTTCCTGTAAGTTGTTTAATACTAAATCTTTAACATGTACACACATAACTATTATGTGAAGATAAAACCTTCAGGTGTGTGTGTGTGTGATTTGATTGATTTGATATGTGGAACGCAGAAAATCAGTGCATGTGCTCACCGAACTATCCTGAACACAGAGGCTGATATACATGAGCTCCAGTGAGAGCTCCACATTCTGGGGCTGGAAACAAACAAGCACTTTGGTGGAATCTCACTTCTTCTGTGGGATGTACAGATGACAGTTTTGGGGCACGGCGGTCCCGCCTCCACTGCCGCTGCTGCGCTCGCAGCTCGGAGCCGTTTGAAATCCACAGGCGTCACGGCCGTCGACACGGAGGGAGCCGCGTAGCGGCTTCTCGTTCCAGAGACACGGAGGCAGGTTAGTGTCGCTCTGCTCCGGACACAAATCTAACAGAATCTAACGCAGTGGAGGAGACATGTCGTCTGGATACACAGCATCAGGCTGGAGCTGCTGTGAATTCTAGTGTCAGTCTTATAGTTCATTTTTTTCTCCCTTCACACTTCAAATGAAATCACATATGCTTTAAACGAGAGAGTAGAGTCAAAGAGGAGTAAACCTTCCCGACTATTTTACCACTTTCTGAGTGACCTCAGGTGAGCGGCAGTGGAGACGTGTTTCATTTCTTGCAGGAAGTGTGCGGATCACCTTGGCAGGAAGCGCATCATGACGTCTCCGTCCCCCGTGGCGGCCGCACCGCCGGCCGAGCTGTCCGCGTACGCCCCGGCGCCCGCGATGGGGGAGTCGCCCACACGGCTGCAGGACAGCAGAGACACGCCACTTCAACACAACCTCAAGAGTCACGAGTTCAGATCAGTCCATTTATCAACTCTCCACTGCTTCCAATCACTGATATAACTTCCTCTGGACCGCTGGCCTCAGAGTTAAACCCCTCACTCTGACGGTAACACGGATCCACGCACCCGGGGACCTTGTGGGTCAAACCGTTGGTGGACGTTCCAGCAGCTATGTGACCGCTGCCATCGAGGACGACCATTCCTGATGGAGGAAGAGAGAGAAGCCACTCAAACATCAGAAAAACACAGTAATGAGGACATAAATATCAGCCTGACCAGACAGTCCGTCAACTTCGACTAAAGACCTGTTTACACAAAAACGATAAGGGAAAAACACAGTTTTATGCTTTGGCCTCAGAGAAGATTCATGTTTCCACGGCAACATTTTGAAAAAAAGAAGTCCATTTCATGGACTGGATGGAAACGCTGAAAAACACTGCAGGTTTCATGTTGGGCCACTAGTTGGTGCTGTTGGTTGTTTTTGTCATGAAAGCAATGAGAGAACAACACACGCTAAACATTCACAACAGAGAACACGGACATTCGTATGGAGAGAACACCACGATGGACTGTTACTGCGGTGACTGACAACTCTAAAACCACCAGGACCAGGACCAGGACCAGGAGAATCAGGGCAAGGAGTCATAATACTCTGGAGGAAAACATTGTCTTTACTGACCACCCACTGAGCGTGAGCAGAACTGTTTCCATGGTGAATGTGCGCAGTAGCATTTTCGACAAGTTGCATTTTACCCCATCTCCAAGGAGATGGATGGAGTGAGAGTTTTCAAAAAGCTGTGTTTTCAGTGACTACGTTTACATGCACTCAATATTCGGGTTATGGTCAATATTCCGGTTTCTGAATCATTTGGAATAACCCGTTTACATGCTTAAACAGACAGAGTTACTCCTGTTTACATGATCAGGGATATCCCCATTCAAACCGCGGAGCACAGACGACGCCATGACTGCATTTGCACTTTATGCCACTAGGTGTGCTGTTTGCATGTTCAACCTTATTTTACACAGACACCACAGAAGAAGAAGGGCGCTGCAGCCGCTGCAGGCTCTCTGCATGTTGTTAGGAAAAAAGTAAGCCAGCCAGACGTGGTAATATGTTTAATAATGCGATGCACCATTTTTTTCAGTAAAAGAGAAGAACTGAACTATCGTTTTGGCACATTTTATTTACTTAGTAGCAGTTAAACTGTGTCAAAAGTAGTTCCTGGACTCAAATGACCGAGATTCCTTGCCGGTAGAACATGCGCAGAGCAGTACTTCATGTCCCTTTCGATCGGGATATTCCGATGCGCGTTTATATGACCAGAAATTCAGGTTAGAAAAGGAGTAACCCAGGGGTAATATTCAGGTTTTTAAAAACCGGAATATGAGCATATTCAGGTTTTTGCACGTGTTTACATGGCTGTGCGCAACCGGGTTATTGCGAATATTCTGGTTAAGAAAGGGTTATTGACTGCATGTAAACGCACCCATTGACTACTAGCACCGTTGTCATGTGTGGTTCCATTCTAACAGCCAACAGCACCCACTAGTGGCCATACATGAAAACTACGTGGTTTTCAATGTGTCTACCATTTCCATGTAAACGGACAGTTTTCAAAACTTTGCTGTATATAAACAGAGTCTAAGTTGATATAAAGTGTTTATTTCCTCATAACTTAATGAAAGCTTGATGGAGCCGACGTTCCCCCGCATGACTGATTTTGATTTTTCATATGAAAAACGTGTGTCAGTGTGTTGAATCGGGAGGGTGGAGGTACCGATGGTGTCGTGGGAGCGTTGGTTAGCGTGGCGGGTCCTCTCACTCTGCTGCTGCTGCCGGGGCGTCGGCGTGGATCTGGGTCTGTACGGCCCGCAGGACGTGGAAGGATCTGGACTCACGTTCTGAGGAGAACACATCACAATGTCAACACCCGAAACTAACACAACAGGACGCAGGCGTGCAGCAACCGGCAATATAGTGATGAATTTGACCATTTCAAATGCAGTGAAGCCAATAATGTGATAAATATTTGACCCGATACCAATCACTGAATATATTTCCACGTTAATGAAGCAGCATTAATAATGACATTAAAGAGGGTTTTTTCCACTTTCATGCTCAGTCCCTAACAAATACGACTGTGATTCTTGGAAATGAAAGATTTTCAATTTTTCTGCTCATTAAAAGTTTGTCTAATAGATCAATATCTACATATACATTCATTAAGGATTAATACCATGCAGCGCTCTCGCTCTCTACTGTAGTAATAAGAAATGGTAAGTTATTATGTTATTCCATTTAAAATGGATGGAATTATTTCATTATTGGCGAACGAGCTGAATTATACAGAAAGCCCTTATTATTCCCGCTGCAGCATTCAGCTAAATGAAACACAGGTCTGTCAGACTTCAGGTCAGTGTGGAGGGCCGGGGTTGTTTTTCTGCAGCGAGCTGAGAAAAGTTCACTTTGACTTTGATGTTTCGGGCGTAAATCTGCTCCAAACTGACAGATCTGCAGCTGGAAGAAGAGCCGAGAGTCGACGGAGTTTAAATCTCCAACATGGACCGAAAGCAAAGCTGAAAGTTACTTTAATGTGTCGAGCATGAGATGAGGTTACTTTACAGATGACGTTCTAGCTTTTATACTGTAGATCACAAACAAGAATAACATCCTATTTATTTTAGGTTAATTGTTCCTTCATGGGGCCCACTGTGTTGAAAATCCACCCCTTTTAATTGAAATGCTATTAACCACAAATATAGCTGAAAAAACAGCACAAAATCAACATCTTGGATTTATTGCAAGAAAACAGGAAATGTTACAAGTTTTTTTTTTTTTTTAATTTACTGCAGCATTTAAATTAAGAAAATACAAACAACTGTATGTAAAAATATTGGAATATTTTACAGAATTACATGTTTTTTTTTAAGACCTGAAGTCCATAAATATAATTTGACAATATACACAAAAAAAAAGCCTTTTTAGTTTACATGTTGTAAAGGTGGGACAAAAAAAAAACAAAAAACAGACTGAATGATATATGATATTATGATAATAATATTCAGATTACATGGGCCTGCACTTTTTTCTGAGTGAAACGAGAATATTATTAGTTAGTAGTGAAGACATGAATGTTTAATGTGGCAGAAATCATGTGACTTCACAGCAACTTAACAGGCTTTTAGCAACAGAAAGTTCAGTTTTGCTTCTGGCCTGCTTCCACCGGCCATAACATTATGACCACTGTGATCATGTGTCAACATTCTGTTTCTGTCCATTTCGCATTTTAACTTGAGAAAGTCATGTAGGCGAGCCTTCCAGTCATCGTGTTCTGGCTGATCGGTTCACATTCTGTCTGTATTGATCCACTGAGCTGATCAGAATGACTCGGAGCGCAGGTTTAATCGCCAATCTGCTCTCGTGCTTCAAGAATAAACGGAGTCACTGTGATCGGCAGAAGAAAGGACGGATAATCTCACTGCTCTCACGCTCGCCTCGGAGATTCGGACACGTTGTTGAAATGATGAACTGGAGACTTTTAAAGAGCGTCAGCAACACGGCGCTCCGGGGCAGAGCCCACTTTTCATCAACTGCTTCAGTATGCCTGTCAATTTTCCTCTTTAATATCAATCTTTCAGGAGCGGCGCGCCTGTGGCCGACACGGGAGAGAAAACACACACCGCACACACACATACCTTTCGATAATTAGGTTGGCAGTTGCCCTTCAGCCACTGTGAGAAAATATTCACAGATTTGTTGGTAGTCAGGTCTTCTGCCACGAAGCCCATGTTTTCGGCAAACACAGACGCTGCGAGAGAGGAGCAACACTTTGAGGTCAAGCTGCAGGCGGCGCGCCGCGCTGACCTTGGGTGATGAGAAAAACAAAGGGTCATAAACAAAGAAGGCACCCGAGGCCATCCCGTCTCGTTCAGGCCGCTGGAGGACGGGACACGGGCGACCTCCAGTCCCCGAAGAGCCAGGCCTCAATTACCGCAAGTAATCCTGCTCAGGAGTTCCACCGCAGACTTTACACTTCCTTCTCCTTTAGTCATGTTGGTTTGTTTTAAATAAAGAGGATCAGAAAGTCACTGGCCACTTTATCCAATCCAGGCCAGGAGTGGCAAACATCTGAGTGTGTGTGTGTGTGTGTGTGTGTGTGTGTGTCGTCTGCAGGCTGGTTCCTCCGCTGCGTGTCGGTTTTCATCACCAGCAGCTCATGTTAGTCATCCGGAGATTAAAGCCTCCGCTGTGAAAGGCTTCAGTCTCGACGTGACGAACGGAGATAATTCATGCAAATTCAAGCGCCACACATCAGCGCCGAGAAACACACTTAGGAGAGCCGTGCAAATGACATGCAGAACCGAGTCGGCAGTGAGGACGTTTTCTCAAGCAGAGGCAACACTTTGGCTGCGTTCGGTTGTTTGTTTGAAGTTACCCGACTCTCCCACCAGCAGCGTGTGGTCCGTGCGCTCCAGCACCGCCCGGGCCACGCCGATGGCGTTCTTGATTCTCCTCAGGTCGGCCACCGCGCCCACTTCCATCGTATTACTGCACAAAGCAGAGCCGCAAAATAAAAACCCATCCCCGCTGGTTTACAGGACACAAACAGCAGCTGCAGGTAATCTATTTCCATCACAAAACCCGGAGCCGGGGATGAATACAAACTGCAGAAAGAAGTCTCACAAGCTACACACACTCACACACTCACACACACAACCAGGTATTATTAACACAGATGTATTATTCTCAGGAGAAACGGCTTGCAGACTCTCACACTTCATTTATTCATCCACTATTTTAAGCTAATTCAAAAATGTGTTGTTTAATCTGGAGTTTGCGTTCACATTTAAATGGTCTGCACTGTAACAAAGTGTGTGAGTGTGTGTCTGTGTGTGATACTTGTGTACATCCCCAGAAACTAAAGGCTGCGGAGTTGAATCAATGCCTCTGTGGCACAATATAATTTTTCTTTGTAGCGTTTTCATTGCAGGGCCTGTTGTATTGGATTACATGAGGCCGTACAGGTGTTTAGATTCCTGCTCTCAGGATGTACAATATGTGTGCAGCAGATAGCTCCCGGATTTCCTATGCAGCTTTATTGGATGGTGTGTGGGAGACTCTCCTCTCCCCACAATATATTCATGACTTTGTAACCCAAAAAAAAAAAGTCAATTTTCTTGCAAAATGCAAGAGGGAAGATTCCAGAGAGAGAGAGAAATATCACCGTGTGCTGCCTGGCTTTGGCTGTAAGCTGACGTTTATTTCCCATAAATACTTCTGAGTGTGTAAACGTTTGCATGCAGGGGCCGAGTAATTGGGCCGCGTCCGGATCCTAATGAGCCTCTTAATTAGAGCCGCGCTAAAGAAAGGCCGGCGAGGAAAAGGTCAAGCGGTCGTTCTGTAAACGCCGGAGACGTACAGGCGGCGGCAGCACAAAGGGAAGAAAGCTAAACCGTGTGTTGAAGCTGCAGGTTCCTAATTAACACGATCAGGACTGTCGATTACAGGTGGGCCGGTTCTCATTCAGCAGCACTCCCTCCGTTTCTGCAGGGACGCTCAACTGGGTGCTGTGGACACACACACTCACACACACACACACACACTGAATGTCAGCGGCCAGTGTTGAGCATGGCGTTTGCATGTTCTCCCTGAGTACGTGTGGATTTTCTCCCTCACCTGAAGCAAACTGATCAGTGTGACTGTGTGTGTTTTTTTTTTTTTTAGAACAAAGCACGGCAGCTTTTAGTTTTCATGCTCCTCACTTGTGGAAGAAACTTCCTGAACGCCGGAGATCTGCTCAAACCGTCGCCTTATTTACATCACAGCTGAACATTTTACTGTTCACTGCAGAATCCTCAAGATTTTAATACCTCGCTCCTTGTAATCATTCTAATTTTTCACTGTTCTAAATGCATTTTTGTTAGCTGCATTTTAAATTCTTATTATTTTCCAGTTTTAATTACCTTTCGTCTTTTAAATGTGCTCTTATTTTCTAAACGTTTTGTTTTGTTTCGATGATTTTAATGTCATTTTATGTCTTTCTCCTGTACTGCCTCGTGTATGAGCGGTGCTGTACAGCTAACCTCGGACTGGAGCTGGCTGGTTTTGGCCCACGGGCCTTATGTTGGACACTATTTTTCCAATCTAATTCATGCCTGTGGGTGCAGCTCAAGACTTTTAGTGTGAAGCAGCTTCTGAACACAGTGTCCAGGCAGGAGGACTCGGGGGGGTCAAAGGTCGGCAGTGAGAGCAGCTGCGGCGTCGGCTCCAGAGACAGGAGGCCCGGCCGGAGCTGTCAGAGCCGAGGAAGAGGAGGATGAAGAACGGGGACGCTGGAGGCAGAGGACGACCCCGAAGCCGTACCCGTTCATGATCATGGCGTCCAGCGTGGTCTCCCCGGACTCGTCCGGGCTGCCGCCGTAGCCCACGCTGCCGTCGCACTGCTCCGCCTCACAGCGGGCGCAGCCTCGCTCCACGGCGTCCAGCACGGAGCCGCCGGCCTGCAGGACGCTCCACGCTGCAACCAGGACCACAACCAGGACCACAACCAGAACCAGGCAGTCAGACACAGAACCTTCACATCACTGCTACACCGCAGTGAAATCCTCTTTACTCCCGGGAGATATCTGAACCTAACTCAGCTGTGTTGACAGGATATTTCCCTTCATTCATCAGATGATTGGATTCATGCTATCCCACTCAACGTCGTTGATCAAATGACAGAAATATGTCGAATATCAGGTAAATAAAGATTATATTAAGTATAAAACTGCCACACGAGAGAAAAAAACAGACCTGTATTATAAAAAGAATTTCTCAGAGAGATTTATCAGAATGTTTAAAGTGTTCATAAATGTAACTAATAAATTAATATAAAAATGCAACTAAGTGTTGTGATATAGCTTGAAGCTTTCCATGTTATAATCTGTTTTAGCTGGGTGGTTTCCAAAGTGTGGTTCACGTCTCATGTAGGGGGCGCCAGAGAGCTTCCTGGGGGGAAACTTCACCCAGTCTCAATATTCCATATAGATTCCCAGACCCATTCACTGTATGGACGGGAAATCAGTTCTATAGCAAAATAATCTGTCTTTAACTCAAGAGGTGTTGTGATGCCTTACTAATAAAAAAATTCTCTTTAATCAATCAATGGTATTAAAAGACGATTGAAAATCAATATACAACTACACAGAAGTTTAAAGTAACGCTTCTGCTTTTTTTTTGGTTTTTAATTTTTTTAATCCATTTCACAAACAGCTGCTTCAGAAACTCACCAGTTTCAGAATCATTTCGTGGATTAGAGGCGATCGTACCCGAGCGTCTGTTTACTCTGAGTGGATCAGAGCAGCTGACGCGACAAAACACTGAATATGAACCAGTGGCTTAAATATCTCTAAAAACCTCCAGGATCAATAAGGTTATCGCCTGTAATCCGCAGCTCCAGAGCTACATGTAGCGCCACGGCAGGGGTGTCAAACATAAGGCTTGAGGACTAAAACTGGCCCACAAGAGGAAAAGAAAGAAATCAAAAAAGAAAATGATCTTTTTTTTTTCAACAAATTTCTTCAGAGTAGCGACACGAATCAACACTGAGTTGAGACATGATGCTGCCATGAATCCTGGATGCTATCAAAGTAGCCTCAAAGCCATGCTGGCAGGGGGAGTTTGGAGGAAAACACCCAGAATGCAACAGGGGGAGCAGAAGTTTCAACAACATTTCACTGGATTTTGCACCAGAAGATTTCATTAAAATTGACTTTCTGCTGTGATTCTTGTCATTTTTCCATAAGAGGTGACATGTTTGTCGTGCATATACCACAACGAAAAGCCACTTTAAAATATACATTTAAATTTAAATAAAATCTACATTTTTTGGGGTATAAACATCTAAAATTGAAACAAAACTCCCTCCTCTAACGAAGTGTCTGTACGTGAGAGGCTTCTTGTTGTGAATACATCAGAGGGACTCTCGTTGATTGATTTATTCCATTTAACGGCCAAATTCACAAATCCGGGCTGTGGAGCCGGCCTGGAGCTGCAGCCGACGGGGGCCCAGTGACCTAATGGAGACGGAGCAGAGAAGCATTTGGCCGGTGATCCCACTGCGCCCAGCCAGGATCAAAATACCAACTGGAGGACGTAATTCCTCCTCCTCACATCCATTTTATCTGTGTGTGAGCCACACTCAGAATATGGATCTGTTCTTTCACCTCAGAGTCTATTCTTTTATTGTTATTCTTTCAGGAAATGCTGCAGAACGGGGGAGAGGACGAGCGTTCTATTGTCGGCCGCCTCTTTAAGCCCCTGGAGGAGAAGAGATCTGCATGGGCCGATCAATAGCCGCCGCTCTCAGACTGCACCTTTAAATATCTCCCAAGAAAACGAATGGCCCGGTGCGTTTCTCATTCTCATTGCCACCTCAGGGAAGAGAAGAGAAATACATCAGATAAATTAAAGGGCACGCTTCCCTCAAACAGGCAGCGTTTCAAGTTAACTGTAATCACCTGGAGGTCCGGGCCGTTTGCTGCAGATGCTCTGACTGCCGCTTTATTTATTTCTCTCTCACGTGGAGCTGAAATCCACTTGAAGGATAAGTGGCCGGAAATATTTTCAGTTTCAATTTGAACACGTCCGATGCATCATCCAGATGGGAATCAAATGGAGAGAGCGGACAGTGAGTTGGTTCTGCCCATTTCGTATCCCCATCTAAGACTCTGATGGTTTTACACACTCGTACGGATAAGCTCTGGTTGAGTCACAAGTATACTGCTAAAAAAATAAAAAAATGAAATGTTGTGAGGGGAAAATCCTGAAAGTCCTGGTGATGAAGCCTGTCAGGGATTGCTCCTCTTCACCCCACAAACTCTCATCATCTCTTCTTCCGGGAAGGAGAACTGGGCACAGGATTTAATCCCGCAGCCTCCATCCACCGACAGTTCAGACTGAAAACCGTCCAGCTCCGACTGACACTCCGAATCACTATCAATCCATCTGACTGGAGATGTGATTCGACACGTCTCAGACAAGTGATGGTCGTAAACTTCACACACTCACACATCTGTGTGTGTTTAGGGTTTTTCTCATGTGTAATTTCACTAATATTTCAGTTCTATTTACATCATGTAAAGTCGTAATTCAGCATCTTAATGGTTTGAATTCAATTTCAAACATTCTAATTAATGTTATTGTAGCCCGGAAGTTTATATTTCTAACAGAAAATTCCTCCTTCATATACGTATTTTTTACAATTGTGTAATTTCTGTTAACTCTATGGTTTGTTCTACTTTGCACATGTGCAGAAGAAGTTTTTACTGCAGCTGTTGTGGACATGCGCAGGAGCAAAGATTGAGAAAAGTTGTGTTTTCCACAGAGATGGAGTTGGAACATTTTCTCAACAAGTTGCGTTTTCAGTGGCTTCTAGCACCACTGTCGTGTGAACTTACACCCAAAACACAACAAAATTTTTTAATTTTTAATTGAAGCCATCACATAAATGTAGGATCACTGAGAACTGAACTAGAATCTGTTTACTATTCAAACAAAAGGTCTGAAAATAAAACCTTCCTTTTTTTAACAATTGAATTCAATTTGGCAGTATTTCTATTCGACCAGCAAAACCTCACATTTCACAGTCAGACGACTGATATAAAGATAAAGATGACGGTGCAGTGGTGATTCCTGTGCAAATCGTTTTCCAGTTCCCTCCACACTCCTAAAATGTTTGTTTGAGGCTGATCAGTGACTTGGACTGTGACTGTCATGTGACGAAGGGTTCAACTGTTCACCTGCAGTCTGCAGGGACCAACTTCTGCCTTACATGACCCCGACTGATAGTACGACTTTATTTAAAAGATGATTTAAAAAAGCTAAAAGGAGTAATCAAATCAATCTTCGTTAAATGCCTGGATTTAGTTATATGTCATTAGTTTAATGATTCGAATTTATGTAAAGCAGAGTAGATAAACATTAAAGTGATTATAATTTACAGGTTTACATCTACGTTTGAAGTTCTACTAAATATTCTGAGAATCAAATTAAAGATACACAAAACAAAACCAAAAAGATTCTATATATCAGACATTTCTTCTCTTTGAAATAAAAGTGTTAATTACTTAACAGTTATTAATGATATAATGTAATATCCCACAATCTTGAATTACAACATTGTTAATTATCATAACTTATGAATTCAGTTAAAAATAACTTCAAATATAAACTTCGTATGTATTAAATTTAAGTAAAAAGACATTTATTAAAAAAAATGTAACAAAAATGTAACTGGAATAAAATAAACTTATCTTCAAGTTACTGTTAAAAGTGAAAGCACAGTAGCATACACTTTGCAGTGCAGCTAATATATGTAGATCATTTAAATTCATTATAACCTGATTAGAAAATAATATCAAATATATCAAATCAACAACAAGGGAAGTTAAATCAAGTGGGTCACCAGTTAACACGGAGACCAGTTTACACGAAACGCCGGTCCAGTCACATGACTGGACTGTGTCTGATTCAGTCTTTAAAAACACACATTCTTCCTGTTTTAAAAGACTCTTATTCAAGACTTACCTGTAAATGTGGCATTCTTGAAGGGCCATGTGTTAATGACAAGAGGCAAAGAAGCGTGTCCGAGAGGAAAAAGTGACATTAAAGTGTAAATCAGGAGCGATGTGAGCATTTTGTCCTGCAGATACACGGACGGAAAAACAACGCTGTTTTATTTCATTCCTCTCGTTGAGTTCCTCTGTGAATTATCGCGATTATTATTCGGAATAATCTGCTAAATTAAATAACTCTGTGGATAAAAAAAAAAAATACATCAACTGACGTTACAGCGCATCCACTTCCTTGTTTGGTCACGTGCTGCTGGGTGGGCGGGGTCCCTCTTAAAGGAACAGTGCAACATTTAGAGGCCTGAGCAATGTGAAGCGTATCAAGGCTGTCACCTCACAAAAGTACAATTCAAGTTCGATCCCAGCTCTTTCTTGTCAGTTCTTCTTTTGATTAGAAGGGGGATTTATTGTTTTCAATAGGAATTATTTCATTTAAAAGAAAAATCGGAGGTTATTAACATATCATATCACTGCATTAAATAAAATCTTTTTATAACTATACTGCAACAGTTGTCTGGTTTTATAGAAAATCATCACCCGCTCTTTCACAGCCCTGAATGCATTCTACCTAATTCAAATCTCTGTTCTTCTGTTATGTTTCTGTCCTTCTAAATCTCAGTATAAAACATGTTTTCTGTCTCCACAGTCAGAACAAAACATGCGGGAGTTGCTTTCAGTTTTTTTCTATTCAACAAATATTTGGGACATGTTTCCATAAAACTGAAGGACAACAGTTCTTTTTAAAAGAAGGCTGAAGACCTTGTTGTCTGCTGCTGCCTTTCAGTAAAACAATCATCCCCCTTCTGCTCTGATGTGTTTTTTCTCCTGAACCATTGTATTCTTTAGCTTAGTTTTTTATTATATTCTGTTTGAATAATGCTTGCAGAACTTCTGGACTTTGTTCATGTTTCTTGATATTTTTTTTTTTTGTAATTGCTAAAAAGGGGAAATAAGTTGCTCTAACTTGCCTTTGTTGACACTTTTGTAGATAAACGACAGCAAAGGGTGCAATAAAGAAATAAATAAAAAACACAAAGATAATAATAATAATAATAATAATAATAATAATAATAATAATAATAATAAACTAAGAAAATGTGGAAAATCAGTGGAAAATGACAGCATTATTATACATACAAAAAACTGATACCAAATGAACATTTTTTTAAATATTTAAACTCAGACTCAAAAATAAGTACGTAATTTAAAGGTACATTTCTGAATTTGTTGCAGATGAATACAAATATTTTGATTGGTTATTGTTGTTTTTTCTGAAAACATTATTTCATACATTACAATATTTCATGAGGTTAGACTTCTTTTTTTATTGTTGAAGACTCACAACTAATAGACTAACTTTTTAATTATACGAATTTCTTTTAGATGCATCTAAACATTTTTCAGTGTATCAAAATACAAAAAAGAAAAATAATAACAAATTTGATCCCTCTCATAGAGACTTATGCTACTTTATCCGGAAACAGGTCAATAGATTTATTGGAATTAGAATTACAGTTGGAGAATGTTCTGATAAATTCCGAATTTCTAGTTAAAATAATAGTTATCAGTTATTAAAATAATAATACTAATAATAATAATAATAATAATAATAATAAGAAGAAGAAGAAGAAGAAGAAGAAGAAGAAGAAGAAGAAGAAGAAGAAGAAGAACAGCTGTGTTTCATGCTGTTGGACAGCAGAGAAAACGGAGACCTTTAATTTTCAGTACATACCTGCCAGTGGAAGACTTTTCTTTTGAAATGAAACTGGAAGTAATTTTTTTTACCTTCCAGTGAGTTTTCCCACCTGTTGCTTTCATCGTTTTAAACCTCCAGTCAGCCCTCATGATGTTTTTCTTTGAAGTAATTAAGTTGTCAAACACAACCTAAAGATTAGTTCCACTCTTCAGTTAAACAATCAAAACAAAACTAATTTCAAACGATTTCCTGTGGAAAAAAATCTACGAAAAAGAAGAGAGACCCAGGTTTAATGTTTGGACTGAACTCAATGGAGGGCCTTTGAGGTGAGTCAATGTTCATCTTTGTTGATTAAATTGTGGATTTAGATTGATAATCATGTTGCTGTTGGGAAATGTTTGATCAATATATGTGACAACGCGAGGCCCCTGTGCCTCCATTAATCCCTTGGTACCTGCCGCGTGGATCTATGGGAGCTTTTCAGGCTGTTGGCTCCTCCTGCCTTCATCTGCTCCTGCAGGTTGGAAGAAGTGGTTTTGGATGTTTGTAAGTTGTAGGGCTCAGCCTGTGGTGGGTCGGCTCCAGGACTTCTGCAGGATTAGCTGCTAGATTTGGAGCTTTGGCAGCATGGAAGTTCCCAGGCTCACAGTCACACTCCATCATTTTACCGAAGTTTCAGCTAAACTCGTGAGACACACCAGAGTGGGAAGTTATTTAGATTAAGGACTGATTGAGCTCCATTGATACCCCTTTATTGATTCCATCGGTAGGTAGAAGTCAGTCTGAAGAAGAAACCACAATTATGCGGCATTCTGAAAATGAAATTGGAGTGCAGACTTTCAGGAGGAGTCT
This sequence comes from Salarias fasciatus, assembly GCF_902148845.1. Lineage (NCBI taxonomy): Eukaryota > Metazoa > Chordata > Actinopteri > Blenniiformes > Blenniidae > Salarias > Salarias fasciatus. The sequence goes on along the minus strand of NC_043746.1, from coordinate 29,043,528 downwards.
ATTGATTTTACTAGCAGTGAAATATTCCTGGAGTTTATCGAACAAACCTGATTTATGTTCAGTCTGGGATTCACCTTCAGTTTGCACTCTGAGGCAAAAAATGACAGTTTCTCATCTCATCTGCTGGCTGAGGGAAAAAAAAAAGAGATGCTTTTCAGATCAATGTTGGACAAACTCCGTTAATATATTTCACTTAACAGTGACATGTTTTTGGAGAGTATAAAGGGAATGTACCAGCGGACTGCCACGGTCCGTCCATCCATCCGCTGCGAGGTCTCAGAGGTCTGATTGCACCTTCATCACAAACATGAATCATAATTTGCTGATATTTATGGATCTGCTATCGAGCGAATCGACTTGCTGTGCGGCTTTGTGCGCGGTTGACTTCATTGAGGCTCCTCTCAGGTGAGAGCAGGAGGCAGGCTGGACGCTGCTGACCTCTCTCGGGGGGTTAATTTACTGAGTCCAGGAAACACCGGGAGCTGTTTGCTGCTGGTATTTTGTTGCTGCTTGTGCCTGGAGTGAAGAGTTTAGCTCAGGACAGTCTGTGTGTGTTCGGTAAATGTCAACACGCTGGCCGAGCTGCACCTCTTCGCCTGCTGTTTGGCTGCCTTTGGAAACTTTCTCTTGTGCTGTTTGTTGATGGTATTTGCTCGACACGGATTCTTTGTTCCTCTTGTTTTGTGGGATGTCTCACAGATTAGCTTGTGATTGATGGCATGCTGCCTTTTCTCCTGTGTGCCATCGAGCTGATGGATCTACCTCCGAGGAGGTATTTTCACATTTCTTTAAAATATATATATGCATACTTTAGGTAAAACATGGCTGTCTAGATTCACATTTTCTTTCTCTGCACATTCATCTTAAGATGGAGTGAGGTGTTTTACTCAAAGTATTGATTTATGGGCTTTCCTGCTTCGTATGGGCTCAAAACAGCTGTGTGAGCGTTTTGATTGCATCTAAGAGATCGTCTTCATCACAAAATTGCTTAATCGTCCTCAAGGGAAGGTTCATCCAATCTAAATAAGTAAATAAGACTGTAATGCCCACACACAGTCAATTCCAGCAGCTTCAGCCCCGTTCAGAAGCCTTTGGACGGGAATGTGAGACGTGCGAGGCAGCCAGAAGGTGGATCCTCTCAGCAGCACTCCATCAAACAGGTTTTTATGGTGGAGAGGCTTCGTGGAAGCTCCTTGGTGGCCATATGGCATGTGACAGCCCGGAGTTTGCCAAACAGTGTTTAAAGAACCCCGACAGCACGAGCAGAAAGCACTCTCCGGTCGAAACACCAAACTCTTTTCAGCAGAAGCCCCCCAGAGTGCTCTCAGTAAGCCCCCGGGACGGCTCGTCCGGCTGCTGATGGAAATCTGAGGAGAGGAAGGACTGGAAGACGTGATGGGCAGGTTGTCTTCTCGTCAGGAGGACGTGACGGTAATAATACAGAGAGGAAGACTGTGGCTCGGGGCCAAGGCCAGACTGCAATCCTGTCGACAAGACGGTGAGAGACGCTTTCTGCCTGTAGGAGGCAAGTCACACCACGAAGAAAATGCAAAATGACACCAGTTTGGTGAACAAGTGGTTTCACAGCAAGAAGCTCCTGCTTGGATTGAGTTTGCACCTTCACCCACATGTTTTTGTCTGAGTATTCCTCCCAAATGATATATTTGGGCGATCTATCTATCTATCTATCTATCTATCTATCTATCCATCTATCTAGCTAACGAGCAAGCAAGCTGTCACCAATAAAATGATCCACACCCTTTTCATACCATGATTTGCATTTTCTTTTATTTATTGAAGTTTATTTAAGAAGTTAATGATTTGAAAAAAGTCATCATAGAGAAATTAGCCATACTGTAGCTTTCCATTGCAAAACTGAATACAGATGGTAAATGCTGTAAAAGTGTTGTGATGGTTATTGACTCAGCCGTAGTGATGAGAGACAGGATCCCCCCCTGAGCCTGCAAATTCCTCCAAAACTACCTGTACATTCAGCCTGTAACACAACAAATGCCGAGATTATGAGAAAAAGATTTATTTTATTCTTAACTGCCAGCGTTGCGGAATCATCCGTGCTGCCTGCGTGGTTGTTTGGATTTTCCTTCAGACGGATATGAATGGTCTTTTGTCACAGCTGAATATAAAAATGTTTTACTGTAAGAACTGAAATACGTGCACAGCTGAAGGTTTTCTCCTGTAATGAATGGTTGCGGGAAATAGATGAGGACGTCTTTGTAAAAATCCTTGTTTTCCCGGCTGGATTGGGTTCATAAGAATAAATCACATGACTGTCGCACTACTCACTCATACCTGCTGCCCAGCGGAGAGATTATTGGCCTATCAAAGAAGGAACAAATGATGAATGTAAGCCATCGGATTTTACGCTTTGGATTTTGATTACAAGTCACTCATCAAACTGAAATTCCCTCGGAGAAGCGTTTTGGCATGAAGTCATCAGTTAAGTGTCATCTTTAATCATTTAAGCAGATAAATCTATTCTAATGTCCCATCAGTCCTCTCCTCGTCTCCTTCCATCCGCCTCCCGGTCGGGAACACTCCATGGTGACACGGAGGAGGAAACAGGCTGCGTGTGGCGAAAAGTTTTGGCGTACTCTCCAAGTCGCACCATATGGCGCCGCGTTGACACTGCCTACCTCCTGCTGGGGTTTTCTTTCAACTTCTCGGAATAACACGTCCCAGCAGAGGAGGCAAAGTGTCCCTCAGAACAGGAAGCTTGATAGAATCCCGTCCTCTCATTTGGTAACAAACAGGAACAAAGCGTGGCCGGGCGGCGGAAACTAACAATACAGTGTAACCTTGAGACGTGGACGCCAACAGCGTGCCCTCTTTTACATTATTCATACGACAAATACAATTTTCACTTATATTTTATTCATTGGTTTTACTTAAACAATGGGAAGTCCTTGTGTGATTTGACAGGTATCTGAAGGAGGGGGAAAAAAAACAGATGAGAGCGAAAGAGAGTATTATTCCCTTTACCAGTGTTATGGATCCAAATTAAAGAACAGCCCCTGAAAGAATCCTGGTTTTATTAATAACTTCATCAATCACCAGGTTCTCTTCAAGCACTTTCCTGATGTCCTTTGGTTCAGTTTTCACAGGGTGTGAGCCACGGCGGGCCAGGTGAGGTGAACCTGAATGGACAGAACACATCGGCCCACCTTCTGAACTCAATACAGCCGTCAGGATGCGGTTCCAGCTGCACAGACCAGACACACACACACACACACACACACACACACACACACACACACACACACACACACACACACACACACACGCACACACACACACACACACACACACACCCGGTCACCAAACACACCCGCTGGAACAACACTGTTTTCCTTCAGGGTGCCGTTCCTCCCAATCCATATTCTCCTGGTCCTGGTCATATACTCTCAAGACAAACACAAACAGCAGCGCCCTCTAGTGGCCGCGGGCCCTGCTCTGTGCTTTTCCACCGGTCCCCTTAATCTGGCCTACGCTCCTCAGGGTGCTGCTGGAGGGGCACACGCTGCTCCTGGTGGCCCCCTACTGGCCGGGCCGGACTTGGTTCCCCCTGCTCCACAGGCTGTCCCGCAGCGGCCCATGGCGCCTTCCCTACAGGAGGGATCCGCTGTCCCAGCACAGAGGCCGGATGTGGCACCCCTGCCCTCACTGTCTCTGCCTTTGTGCTTGACTTCTGAGGGGGCCGAGCCGCTGCTGAGCGGCTGTTCGGGACCCGTCCGGCGAACCATTCTCAATGCTGGGGCGCCGTCTATCCGGTTGCTGTATGACAGCATGTGGCGGTTGTTTGCACAGTGGTGCAACGGCCGGGGGGAGGACTCGGTGCTAAGCCCGGTTCCGGTAGTTCTGGACTTTCTGCAGTCCCTCTTGGACAGGGGCCGCTTTCCATCCACCCTGAGGGTGTATGTGGCAGCGATTTCTGCTGCCCATGCACCGGTCACAGGCGGCACGGTTGGGGGCCAAACTCTGGTGTCGGCCTTCCTCGGGGGGGCTTTGCGGCTTCGGCCCCCTAGAGCCCCACGTGCAACAGCCTGGGAGCTACATCTGGTGCTGGAGTCTTTGTGCCTGCTTTCCTTTGAGCCTTTGGCGACGGCGGAGCTGCAGTGGGTGTCCCGCAAGATGGCGTTTCTGCTGGCCATTGCTACGGCGAAGCGTTTGGGGGAGCTACACGCACTGTCTGTCCACCCGACGTGCCTCAGGTGGCACCCGGATGGGGCAGGTGTCACGCTTTGGCCGAACGCCACCTTCCTACCTAAGCTGTTGTCAAGGCGAGCCGGCCAGCCCATTCGGCTCGCTCGATACGCCCCCTCCGTGGGACGACCCGGGGGTCTGGTCGGAACTCCTCTGCCCAGTCAGGGCCCTGCGATGCTATATGGCAGCTACGGCGGATGTGCGGACGTCAGACCAGTTGTCTGTCTGCTACGGTGGCCGTCGTAAGGGCTCTGCGCTGTCCAAGCAGCGCCTGTCCCACTGGGTGGTGGACACGATACGTCACGCTTATCAGGCCGCGGGCCGGCCTGTGCCCCAGGGGGTGCGCTGCCACTCCACCAGGGCGGTTTCTACATCTTGGGCTGCCCTGAAGGGGGTGCCCCTGGAGGAACTGTGTGCTGCCGCATCCTGAACGACGCCTGGCACCTTCTCCAGGTTTTACAGGCTGGATGTTGTGCTGCCACATCCGCTGCGAGTGGTGCTGGACCCAGCAGGGGCGTCTCAGTAAGGTGGGTGCCTGGCTTCCCGTCTGAGTTGGCATTCGTCATTCCAGTGCTTTCAGTCAGTAGGGATGAAATATAACGAGAGTTACGTATGTAACGACGTTCCTATGAATCCCGGATGACCGCCAGAGCGTTCTGTCACTCGGAATCCTGGTAGTATGCGAGAAGACTCCGTAGGAGCCAAATCCGGGTCAGAAGCTGGAATTTATATGGTTTCCGGGGTTACCCAGGGGTCACGAGTGACCATCGTTGGTATACATACTCGAACTATGCATGCACAAAGGGAACATTCCAGTGCTTTCATCTGGGATTCATAGAACCATAGTTACATACTTAAATCTCGTATTGCATCATTGAACATATTACCACGTCCTGCCGGCTTTTTCTCACAACATGCAGAGAGAGCCAGCACTTCAGGGGGCCTTCTTCTTCTGTGGTGTCTGTGTAAAATAAGGTTGAACGTGCAAACAGCACACCTAGTGGCATGAAGTGCAAATGTAGTCATGGCGTCGTCTGTGAGTAACTCTGTTTAAGCAAGGAAACAGGTTATTCCAAATGTTTCAGAAACTAATATTCACCTTAATCCATATATTGACTGCATGTAATGCATCACGTTGATGCAAGCCGGGTAGTAGTGGGGCCCCATTAGGTAGGTTCCTGATGTGTCATTGTAAATTATACGGGGGTTTCAAGTTGTGTCGCTGATATCCACCGTCTGTCGGGGCCCCCTACCAGCAACTAACCGGTGAGTACTACTCGGAAAGGGCCCCGTGCAGAGGATTTCGACATGCTGTCGTTGCAGCGTCTAGTGTAGCACCTTTAGTTTGTCGTTGAAATTGACTGATGTCAGCCGCCTCTCGGGCCCCCTTCAGCTCGGGGTCCTATGTGTAGCGGCGCCTCTGGCCGGACAGAAGGCAGCTGCTGCTCTCATTCCGCCTCGGATTTAAAAAAACAAACAAACAAACAAAAATCCTCGGCAGTGGATTTCACCACAAGAGGGACCGTGCGTATTCGTAATCCACCAACCCTACGCAAATTACACCTCTGGGCTTGTGAGACCTCACAGTTCACAGGTTTTTGAAGAATTACAAGAAGTAAAAGTAAAAAAAAAAAAAAAACAAACAAAAAAAAAGAAAGAAGTATTTTCTTTCCACTTTCAAGGATTGAGGATGAGTTGTCTTGTGGGCAAAGTTTGGGAAGTCTGACATCCGCCAAAGGTGCTCTGCTCACTTTTTTCAATGAAATGCGAGAACCAGCTGTGCTGTTAGCTGCTGCTAGCTGTTAGCTTCGCAGGCTTTCATGTCCTTTCACGGAGTCATGTTAGCATGAGGCACTTTTACATGGGCCCCGTATAATGGATTGTAAGACGGAGCGGATTGTAAATGTGTCATGTGAACGCCCGAGTGGATCCGCTTCACTTGGAGCAGATTGTATTTCGTAGCCGATTGTACGAGGTGGTGTACACCGATTGATAATCCGCTCCGTGTCTCATATAAACACCGCTTGACAGCGGAGTGGATTAAACGGGGGATTATTTGTTCCGCGCATACTTTTCCTCGTACGTAGTGGAGTGATGACGTGTGCAGTAAACGGGAAGCAGGAAGGTCAAAAACAAGCAGAACAACTCCACGGTGACAAAAAAACGGTGAAAAAAAAAAAACACTATTTAAATAAAAATTCCGAGAGAACAAACACTGGAGAAGTGAGATGGCTGCAAATTGCGCAACAGCGAGTTGTTCAAAGAGCTCCGTAGGAGACGACAAGCAGCCGCCCGGCCGGTGTTATGGATTAACTGGTTCCCTTGTTAATGAGTGATGTATTTCTGTGTAAACACATGCTGGTAACAGCAGATGTTAAAATAAGACTCTTAAATTTATAAATTTACTGTAACTGCAGATAACCGACTTTCAGTTCAATTCAGCTTTATTTATGAAGTGCCAATTACAACATTGTCGTTTCTAGAGGAGGTCCGTTCGTTCGCTAGAACGATCACAAGTTTCAGTCGGTATTTCAACATCTGTTGGTCACAAGTTAACATGGACTGCAGTTAATTTGAAACATCGGCATGCGGAGCAGAGCCCATGTGCCGACGGGGTGATGCTCCGACTGGAGGAGATTGAGCAGATTTCCAGCAGATAAAAACACTCTGCTCGGCGCTGCGGACTGCTGGCTGCAAAGCTAAAGACCTGAAAGTTCCGTGAGAGACTTTGTGCTCATGTCACAGACGCTGCATAATCCACGTCACCCAGGGCCCTGGTCAACCAGGATTCATCGTGGATCGCTTTGTATGCCCTCCATGTATGCACGCGTGTTTAACACGGTTGTTTTCAATGGGACAGACAGAACACCCATGTAAATTGGGCCAATGAGGATCAGACTGGGGTCATAAAGGGTCGACAAACACAGGATCACATCAGGAGAAGCACACATCACCGAACAGGCCGGATGCAGAGAAGGCTTTCCAGAGTCAGCTGGGTTTTCTGGATAAAGTGCTGGAACGGTTTGATTTCAACGATCAATGAACAGATGTTTTTCTGAAAGTATAACACTTGATCACTAATTCAGTCACCATTGAGACTCAGTCAGTAGGATTCTTTGCCATGAATGAATTTATTTATAAGTTTTGAGTGAAACAAGGATGTGAGCAGTGAAGGGTGAAGCTGAGATGCTCATTAAATCTGTTTGTCTCTTCGGGATGTCAGCCTCTATCTATCAGTCTATCTGCCAGTCTATCTATCTACCTATAACAAAGTCTATCTACCAAAATCTAACAACCTAAAAAAAACTAACTGCATACCAAGATATAACTACCTAAAACGAACTAACTACCTACTAAAATCTGACTACTTTAAAAACACTAACTACATTCAAAAATCTAACTACCGAAAAAAAAACTAAATACCTACTAAAGTCTTAACTACCTAAAATAAACTATCTTCCAAAGCCTATCTACCTACTAAAGTATAACTATCTATCTATCTAACTATCTCCTTTCTGACTCCCTGCTGCCTCTCCTCCATCCCCTCCTCGCCCCTCCTGGCTCCTCCTCTTCTGTTCTTGTCTCCTCTGACAGATAATCTACGTGGTTTTCAGGGTTTCTGCCGTTCAAATCGTTTTCAGTGCCGCTGTGGAAACACAAAACTTTTCTGAAACAGAACAAAAAAAATGATTCGTTGTCACTTGAAACGTGATGTTTGAAGGAGGCCCGAGTCGACAGTGCTAACCACTGCACCAACGTGCTCAATGTGATGCTTGTTCTGATTAACAGGAGCTCACAAATATTACAGAAACTCTTTAAAACCTCCAAAATGTTCCTCTTGACTTCTTCACAAAGTGTCATGTGAGTCAGTCGTTTTAATGTTTATTCTCAAATTGCTGGAAGAAAAACAAACAAACAAACAAAAAAATCCAATTTAATTTTTAAAGTTTTGGTGTAAGAAACCCGCTGCTGCCCCTTCAGGAGCGTCGGGCTGGCACTTGACCTTGAGAGTTGGATTCCGAAGGTCAAATCCTGGTGTGGGAGGAAAGTCGTCCTTCGTGAAAACCAACAGTGAATTACTGCTTCGCCTTCAGAAAAACTCTGCAATCACAGCTTCAGTGAAAGACTTTCCAAGCGAAACACGAAGACTGTAAAACTATGTTCAGAAAAACTGAAATCTAAGAAAACTAAGCTCTTCTCTTTTGCTCGATCCCTTCATAATCAATACTCCCACTTTTCAGGAGGCAAACAGCATTTTTTGTTTTTCTAGAATTCCTTTTTTTTCCCCTCGAATTCCCATCAAAATCGAAAAAGTTTTGCATTTCAACAGGAAACCTGCTTCTTGAGATTCTGTCTCAGTGACCAAACATGTTTTCCGTTCGGCGATTCTCCATAAAACAGCAGGAAAAGCAAAGCATTCTTTGCTTGTGAAACACACATACATGCGAACGTGCGGGGAAAGCTCCTGAGCCGTGTCTAAGCCCAAACAGATGCAGCAGACTGGCCATTTTCACACAACAAATGCTATTGTTGAAGTCCTCTTGTTTATGAATATCAAAGATGGGAAACAGTTTCAGTGGTACGAGCTGAAATAAAGCAATCTTCTCTTTCAAATTGTTTTTTTTTTCTTCTTCTTTTTGTGGACACACAATGAGAATATGTGATTTGGGAAAGTTCAAAACAACCAACCAGACTTTGTGATTTATTATTAATTTGATGTTAATTTAATTGTGAACGACCAGCTTTACGGGAGGGAACACCGTCTCAGATGAACTTTTTTTTTTTTTAATCTTTTCATAAACAACTCCGTGTTTTTCCAGTCGTCATCTGGAGCAGAAAATAAAGCCAAAACAGACGGGATGTGTTGAAATGGTTATTTTGGTAACGGCGAGACGTCGGCGCCCGTGTGCTGGCCGCTGACTGCTGGTTTGAAGGTCGGTCCGGACCCGCCTTCCTGCCGCGGCTGCCCGTGGAAATGTTCCCGCGGCGGAGCTGACAGGTCTATTAAAGGACATGTTGATTCTCACAGAAAATGAACGGGTCAAAATGACAGTCAGGTAAGCTGTAATACCAGCTGTCACCCAGCACAACCCAAGAAAGGAAATCTGACAAGCCCTCAGAAAGGAGAAAACGGCGCTCAGGTCCAGCAGCGGGTAAAATACCGCCGCCACACAAAGCAAGGCTGTTCCTGCTGCTTCAAACTCGCATTGGTTTGTTGTTGGTTTTTATTTACCTTTAACGGTGCAACATGTGCTTTTGATTTATGTAGCATTAATGTCGCCTCAAATGGTTTGTAAAAGGAGACAAAAAACTTCCTGCCTCGACCAGTGAGCTCATTACTGATTTCTTTGAGTCACCAAGATGATGCGTGACACATACAGAATGCATATCACTAGTAAATCACAAAACTACAGTAGACAGTTTGATATAATTGCCTCCTTTTATTTTTTAATACTGCACGAGACTCTGTGACGCTGAATGGCTCCAGGTTTATATCGTGTTAAATATTGTTGTTACTGTTCATCTGCTGAGCAGCAGGAGCATCTTCAAACTTCCACAGTGACGGTTTTGTGCTTTCACTTGAAAACGTTGAATAAACGGAGCCCGAATGGGAGCTGCTCGTCCTCCCACACTTTGAAAACACCGTCTGAGATATTTTCCTTGATTTTTTTTTTTTTCTCCATGTTAGTCACTCTCTCAAAAATAAAAATCCAATACATCTACTCATCCTTTAAATATGTGGTATATTCTGTGTTTAGACGCTCGCACTCACCTCATATCGGTTTAAAAATCTCTCCGAATCGCTTCTTTATCTGGAAAGAAATGTTGATGGGGACTGGGTGAAAAAGCAGCACACCTTGGTTATGAATAAGTGAAGCAGCTACATTTCTCATTATGCCGGCGCGCTCAGCGGCTTTAAAATGAATCAAACGCCTGCATTGCATTTTATCATGTGTCAAAGCGCTCTCCATAGAATTTTACATAGCATGCACACACTGGATGCTAAGAAGTGTCAATGTTATTCAATAACAAGACCTCATTTAAGTCAATCCATTGCATAGACATTTTTTTTTTTTTTTTAAATCTCCGTCATGTCAGCTCTGGAGATCATGTTAGCAAATCTGCATAGTCAGTCAGCCATCTACAGAGGCTTCAGAAGCTTAGATACAGCTGTATTATTTGTGATTGAATGTTTGAATCTCCTGCAAACCAGGATTTGAGGCCATTCTCTGTTTGCTTTTTCATTTAGTTGAAGCTTGCCGAGCAGACTGTCAGACATGCCGGATTAAAGATAAATCCATGCGTGCACTTCTAACTAGCAACCAGACTTCTAAGTAGCAGGGAGACAGTGCCCGACTAGGTGTCATGTACACTGTGCCGCCGCCGCCGCCGCTCCCGCCGCTCCCGGGGGGAAACGGGCCGGTTTCATGGCAGAGCTGAACTGTACTGTACAGCGCTGGACTGCGTAGTGTGTGTGTGTGTGTGTGTGTGTGAACAACGGCCAGACAACGACCCCACCGTTCATTCTGTCAGCTGCACTGAAGCAGCAGCGAGCAGGTTTTCCCGTGTTCTGCAGGCAGGGCTGTTATTTCTGCTCTCCATGCAGATTTGAGGTCATTGTGCGGTGGAACCCTGGAACTCCACACTGAACCATTCCGCCGCTCCGGCTCTGTTTGGGAGCATCTTATCTTTCAACATCTGACTGAGCTGATGATCGGAGTTCAGCTCTGATTCCGTCCATTCCTTCAATGGAGCCATATTTGACTCGGCGACCCCCCCCATGAAGCTTTGACCCCCCCGGTTGGGAATCGGTGCACTACCGCACCGTGTGGCCCGTGTCCTCTGTAATTGGATATATTTCCACGTTTCTCCTCTGACACTTTCTTTTATGATGATTTATTTCTCATTGTATAACGAACATCCATCCGAGGACTCTATAGGAATATTCATAAAGCGAAGCTCGTCAGTATGCCCATCTTACACTCCGTCCTTTAGTATGTGTAATGAAGTTTAATGTACTCCGGTCCTGCGTGCTGCGGTTTGATGATGAATTATACAATAAGCCGCTGTTTGTTTGCTGAATGTGTGACAAATGGCAACAGGAAATAAATCATTACTCGTATTTATTTTCCATTTCACTTAAAGAGGATTCATCACTCAGAAGTCCATTTGAATAAAGATGAACAAAGACGGCCCCTCCGGCACATCAATCGGAGGAAAAAAGAGAAAAAAAAAATTGGACTTGGGGATTAAGTTGAAGAAAACCATACATTAAAAGTCTCTTGCAAAGTTCCACCTGGGACAAGACTCCTTAATTCTATCACATCCAGTGCTCCGCTGCTCTCTCTGTTTATTGAAATCACTCCTGACTGCTCTTTTTTGTTGTCACAAGTGATAAATTGAAGCGTCTGGGTGGAGGTTTTAGATGCTCCCCGCTTCCCGCAGGTCTATTAAGGTCACTCTGCTGGGAGGGAAAGTGCTGTTTAGACAAAAGGAAGCGGCGGAGCGGGGCTCATCAGTAGCTGTAGTGATCCGGTGAAGTCAATCACAATGTAATTGTGCCGGTGATCCAGAGGATGGGGCTGAAGCATTAACCACACCGCCGTGTTTATCATACAGTCTGCCTCGTATAATAAAGCTACAGCCTCGCACTGGAGAAACAATACGCTCCAAAATTAGATCTCAGCGTGGCTGAGGTCTCCCCGACAGCCTACTAATAGAAACGCAGTGATAAAAATGTAATATAAAATGAAAATGAGGTGGCTGTGGGACTATCTCCTTGAAAAATACAGTATTGCCACTTAGGAAAACTCCTGGATTCTTCCAGTACACTGAGTCTAACTGCTGCACAAACCCGATCCCGGAGCCGCTTCAAAAGGCGTTTTAGGGGGCTGTGAGGCGTCTTTAGTGGGAAAATGTCTTGGTAAATGTATCACAAAACCACAGGTATTGCTCTGGAGATTTAAATTCCTCTTCACGCATAAGAGAGCAAGAAGAGGCACTTTTTCCAGCGCTGGCAGGGGCACGTCTGCCTTCCCTTTTTCTCCGGCTGTTCCCTGCTGCCTGAAACATCCTGATAAGACACACGGGTATCTGGGGAGGGAGTCACCTCGCCGTGCCGGGGTGGGAATCAAATTGTTTGATGGAGTGACTGATTACCTGTTTTTATTATTTCATTTCCGCCGCCGCCGTGGGACGGCGAGGCTTTGAAGTGGAGACGGCGGCGCTGTCACACTGTTTCTGTCAAGGCGCCGTGGTAGGGATTGAAGTCCGACGGTCCATTATGAAAAAGAGGCACGTAGTTCTGCCGCTAACAGCTGAAGCAGCAGCATTGTGACTCAGTCAAGGTGGAAAAGGTGCCTTCAAATGTGTATTTCTACATTTAATACATGCCTTTTGTCAAGGGACTGTTTATATTTTCAGTTTGGACGAGAAAAATGACAAATCTTCAGCATTTGGTCACTCGGTCTTGGTGTATTTGTGGTTTGAGGCTGACTGGTGACTCCAGTTTGCCTGTAAACGTGACTGTGACGGACGGCTGATCCGGTTTTTGTCCTGACAAAGTGGATACCGCAAAGTTTTATCTCAAAGTGATGCAGATATGACACCAAATACTTTATTCTAATGAAAAAAATTGATCTAAAATGCCACTCAGTTCAAACATCCCTTTGAAATGACTCTTAAATACCATGTACTCCACTTATATCCTCAATTTTCCGATGTAAAAATGCTCCTCACAGGCAGTCGGCTCTCAACAACGTGAACCTCGGCATTAGAAAATTATGTTAATGCACCTGAATGGGGCTATTATGCAGCTGGAGCAGGTCCTGCAGAGAGAAGCCAAAAACAGAAAATCTTAAAATTAACATTGCAGAGTGCAGACATCAGTCCCTCCACACTGGAATCGATCTTCAAACAGACACGTTTGTTTCTGAGGATCGACTCGGCATCGATCTGCACGTCGCCTCCCGGTGTGAAACCTCCACATCCGTCCGTCCGTCCGTCCTCTGTCCCGCTCCGGCCGATCGGCGCTGCTGCAGCCGGTTGCAGGCGGGGTGGAGGTCGCCGCTCCAGGGATGAGAAACCCCCCCCCCCCTTCCAACCTGGGCTGCGGGCGCGTTCCCACGGCAACCAGGGTTGGGTTCACTGGACAACGATGCTCAGAACCACTGAACACACAACTGCTCCAGAAGTGGAAGTTTTTAAGTCTACGTAGATTCTGTATGTGGTTTCTTCACAAATACAATATCATATCGATGAAACTGCTAAATGAAAAATATCACAACCATGACTGAACTATTCGCTTATTTTTGCACAATCCTCAATTTAAAGCAGCCCTAACCCACACACGTAGCGGCACCCAGAAGAAAGAAGTATCAGACCAGTTGAGGTCATGGAAGCGATGCACCAAAGTGTTGCATTTCCACTTGAAATGCTGTGGCGGAAACGGGGCCTCGGACTCGGGGTTTCCTTGATGTGAAGCCAGTGTTCTGAGCGCCGCTCCGCCGCTGAAGCGCGCTCATTCGCCGCTCTTCCCCCCACTGGATCCCCCGCCTTCATTCTATTACCTGTTAGCGGGCCCGAGGATAATCCTGTTACGGCGCGGAAACTAAATCAGAGTGCGATATCCTTTATTTGCTTTGTGTCGGATGAGTTTGGGGTCAAGGGCCTTTGTCAGTGACTTTGTGTCAGTGTTGTTTCGCACTAAGGAAGTAACACTTGGACGCCCTCAGTCACCGGCTCACTGGGGGAATTCAGCCTCCCGTCAGGGATTCAGCCAACTACCTTATTAATTAGCCTTTGCAGCTTTAGGCCAACCTGCTAACCCATTTAATGAGTAAATAATTGCTTCCCAGGTCTTATGTCATCATGTCTTTTATTAATATGGGAAGTTATCTCAAAATTACTCTTGAACCCTCCGAGTGCCAAAACAAATTTGGAGCAGAGGAGAATTTGGCCCGGAGATCTTCTCTGGGCTATAAATCTTGGAGGATTTGGTCCAAAATAAGATAAATTCCAGCTTGATTCCTCAAGGATTTTTGGGAATTGTCTAAAGACATTTTGACAAGGGATTGTTATCAAATAATTGGAAAAGTACATCCAATTTAAATATCTTTCTAGAACTTGTACAAACAGATAAATGGGACTGTGGGCTCGCTTACAGTCCTCCAGTCTCACTCCTCGCCCCTCGGCTCGTGAAGCTCGAGCACCACAGGGTCGAGACGCTGAGTGGCTTACTGGAAACACTTTTATTTTAATTACTCCCTGCAATAAAGAAAAAAACAACTGCAGAGTGTATGAAGTCACATTAACTGTGATGAATAGTTCTTTTATTGTACCCCAAAGTACAGGGAACAAGTGCAGGACTGTTTTCTAGTAACTCATACCACCTGACATCTGGTCCAAACGATTCCCGGCGGCCGGCGGCAGCTCGCCGAGCGACGCCTCTCCCGGCTGCAGATCAATAACTTGTCTTAGCCGCCTCCACTTTGTCAGACTTGTCGCTGATACATTGCAAATCAGTCTTTTTACGGAACATATAGTTGATCGGTAGAAGACATCGGTTCGGGTGTTTTTCTGCGGTTGTGAACTGGACCAGGAGGGATGGAAAACCCGGGGATCGGGTTCAGATGGTTTAAGAGACGCAGAGAGAAAGAGAGGTGGAGCAAGAAGAAACGGAGGAGGAGGTGGAGACGGAGTGTGAACAGTGGAGGACATGGGGACAGAGACAGACTGCCTGCCTCAGTGACAAACGGATCATTTCCCAGGATCCGTCTGTAAATGAAGATCGATTTTGGTTTTGTTTTCAGAACTGTTTCGGGTTCAGACGGCAACATTTTGAAAATGATGTAGTTAACATGTTGGGCCATGGGAGGGCGCTGTTTGTGTTTGTAATGAAGCCACACAGAGAGCAGTGCACAGACATTCACATGGACAGAACACCGAGCTGGAGCGTTATTATGGTGACTGTCAGCTCAAAAACTGCCAAGTCCAGGAGGATCTGGACTGGAACCAGGACCAGGACCAGGAGGATCTGGACTGGAACCAGGACCAGGACCAGGACCAGGAGAATCTGGACTGGAACCAGGACCAGGACCAGAAGAATCTGGACTGGAAGTCATGATACTGTGGAGGAAAACATGGTTCTCCCTGTCTGTCTACTGAGCATGTGCAGAAATACTTACTTAATGCGCAGTAGCAGTAGCAGTACTTCCACCATCCACTCAAGACAGAACCTGAATTTTTCCAGAAAGTGTTGTTTTCACTCATTTACTCAACATGTTAATGGTAGTGTTATTATTATTTTTTATTTAACCTTTCTTTATACAGGTTATCCCATTGAGACCCAAGGGTCTCTTAGTAGAGCAGTATACCTTCATCTGAGCGCCACAGTGGTAAAATGTGTTGCTGGTCGACCAAGACCTCCATAAATACGTTAAAAAAACATTCCAGTAAAATAGAGTAATAAATATT
Source organism: Salarias fasciatus (assembly GCF_902148845.1). Taxonomy (NCBI): domain Eukaryota; kingdom Metazoa; phylum Chordata; class Actinopteri; order Blenniiformes; family Blenniidae; genus Salarias; species Salarias fasciatus. The sequence goes on along the minus strand of NC_043746.1, from coordinate 29,027,832 downwards.
ACGCCAAATTAGCTAATTTGCCCATATTTCGACTCCATATCTCAGGTTTCGGGGCCTATTTTCTCCAAATGGATAAAGTCTTGGGCATTGATCGCTTTCATTTACCTTCCGTCTCCACTTGAATCACACTTCATTGAGCCCGTCAGGTAATGACCGTCAGCAGGTTTGTAAATAACCTCCTTAGAAGAAATTACTCCACAAAATGTGCTAATTAGGAAGAACAATGCATGTAGAGAGTGTATAAAGCCATCCAATCCATGTCCTCCATAGCGTAGTGCCTGTCTGCGGCGCTTCACTCCTTCTTTCTTACATCGAATGAACAAGAAAATCATTTTCTATTGTTTCTGCCCGGCTAGTGATGGAGAAAATAAAACAAAACCCTATGTGATTATGTTCCTGCTGCGTTCTTCTCCAGATAAATAGGTTGAAGACATAAACAAAATGTACAAACAGAAACATGATTACAGTTCAGCACAAGGAACTGTTACAGCAGAAGCTCATTTGGCTCTTTTCAAGCAGTGTTTAGGATGTTTATGTGTTATTTTAGAAATAATGTACCTTTAAAGCAGCAAAAGGAACGCTTTGTGATGAAACTGATATTTATTTATTTATTTTTAGAAGTGACATCTGTTCAAAACCTTGAGTAAACTGAGGAAGTGGAGTATCTGCACACACAACTTCAGCTATATTTGGTAATTTCTTATTTTGTTTTGTTGCTTTAATAAAGATTAATTTTCATTTGTAGCTTGATGAGAGCTATTTTTGTGACTCGTTGTCACATTAAACCACGCCAAAGCGCCGCATTAGTGCACACACCCCGGCAATTTAGATGAGGAGGAGAAAATAAGCATTTTTCAAAAAGGTTCTGTTTTGTTTCACGGCGGTTTTGTAGCCTGAACCCGATGAACTGATGACAGTGTACCGGTAGTGATAGTAATTTAATAAGAAGGCTGTTTGTAAGCTGCAGTGTGTCTGTGGACGGTCCTCCACACCAGAAGACGTTTTGTTTTTTATTCACGCTGATGCCTAACAGCTATGACAACAGCTGCTTTTTAACAGGCTGCCTATGAAGCAATTTGTCAAGACTCCTGACAACTTGGAGGAGAATTTCTGCAACAGAGGAATGTAAGTGTCAATCCAGCCTTTGTAACGTCGACAGGCAGCTAAGAGTCAACATGTGCTGCTGAAGACGGCTCTTCTGACCCGTCCTGAAGCTGGAAATCACGCGTCCTGCTCTGGCTGAGGATGAGACGTCCTGGGAGAATAATGGGGAATAATAATTGCACGTTTCAGCTGTGAAGTTGTGCGTCTGCCTGTTCTCTGGTGGCGAGAAGCTCCTGAGCGTCTGCTGGTGGAGGCTCTACTCCGTGGAGTCCTTGAGCTGCTGTAGTGATCGGTGTAAAGGTCGTTCTCAGCGTTCTCAGCGCTTCATCCATCCGTCTGCAGTCCAGCAGCTAAAGCGTAAATATCGGTTCTCTGAGGTTTTGCTTCTTGTGGACTGACCTTCGATTCTGGTTTTGGATCATATTCTGATTTGACAACGGATTCTGGATTAGTTATGTGTATGTAAATAAACATGCACTTCTAGATAGGTGTGTATGTTTATTTATAGGGTGCATGTGTGTAAATAGGGACAGGTAACTAGAATCAGTGTTTTTTTCTTTAGTATGTGTCTGTTTTTTGTGTGTGTTTTGACACGTCTGGAGCCAAAGGAATGAATGAATGAATGAATGAATGAATGAATAAACGAATGAATAAAACACTAAAAACTTTCATCAAGAAGATTTCTCAACATTTTCTAATCTTTTCAATGCCAGACTGTTTAGCAATTTCTCACATATCCTTTAGTACTTCTGTTCATATTACAGCACATGTTGGTGTAGTGGTTAGCTCTCTTTGCTCACTGTGGGGAAATCCACGGTTCTCCTCCCAGGTTGCATGTTTCACTGTGTGAGTGCGAGAGACTTCAACAAAGATAATAATCATCTCACAGTTTTGCCATAATAACTTTTTAGTTTAATGTTAAAAGTTTTTCTTCAACAGTCCTCAATGTGAAACCAAACTTAATGAAACCCTCTGGTGTAAACTCCAGTGAAATGTTGCATTATGGGTGTTTTTCCAAACTCTCCCTGACAGCATGGCCTTGAGGCTAATGCTAGTTAGCTAGCTCTCGCGGCAGCGTCACTGATGTCTCAGTGCTGTTTTGTCACTGCTCTAAGACGTTTCTTTTTTGTTAAATTCCCATTTTCTTCTCGGTTTGGCCGGATTGGAGCCACTTTCAGCCCGCGGGCCTCATGTTTGACACCCCTGGACTGGAAGCAGTTCGACTGGTTTTTTCGCCCACGGGCGACTAAAGCTCGAGGTCAAACATTAACACACATCCGAACGCTAAACGCTTCCCATCAGCATCTTCCGGCGGTTCGGTGCCAGACTGCGTGTTTGCCAGCAGCGTCTCAGACGGCGAGGAGCTGCTCCGTCTCGCCAAGCGAAGCCATGACTGATATCTATCTGAGGCAAGTCATCACACTTAGCAGAAGGTCAGACTCTTCTGAAGAGGTGTCAGCCCGCGCCGCTGGAAACGGGTGTGTTCAGTAATTATCGGAGACATAATTAATGAGTAATCATGGTTTGCGTTGTTTGTTGACTGAACGCCGGAGCGAAAGTGGCCGTTTGAGGTTGACGGAGCGGTTTGTTCCTGTCCTCTTTCTTTCACAAACGCTTCCTCTGAATGAAATGCGAGCTTCATTTTTTATTAAAATGCTCGCCTTTTCTTTGGAGTTCACAGTGTCTGTCAGGAATCTTTAGCTCTGAGATGTTTTCTTGTGTTTTTACAAGTGCCTATCAATCCGAAGCGGTTTGGCCGGCGGAGGAGATGTGAAGAAGTAGAAAAGACTTCCTGCCGTATTGAAATCCGACCTTGTGAGATATTCGGGTCTGTCTTGTCTGATAACATAATGGCTCAAACTCTCAGTTTTAAAGTCTGTTTTTTTCACCAAGAGGTGCTGAAATACAGTTTGGATGAGAAATTGGAAACAATTGAGGGTAAAGTAATCAAATCAGCGCGAGTATCTTCTAAGCACTGACCACTGTTACCTCTGCTTCCTGGAACACAGCCGGTTCAATTGAAGTTAATTAGAATGAATGTAGGACGAATTATTTGGACGATTGAGACAAATAACCAGCCTGCGCTCCACAATTGAATTGTTTTGTCGGCAATAGAGCTTCCAATCAGGGTTGGACACCTCTCCTCTCCCAGCTGACTTCAGATACCAAAAGACAATGCTCGCTCATTTGCTTAGTAAAGATTTTCCTTTTTTCTTTTTTTTTTTTTTTTTACCCATGCTGATTTCTAAATTCAATTTAAGGGCCAATTTCTTGCCGAGTGAAAGAGAGGGTCCTCTGGAGTGCCCGTCGCTGTTTTGATCATTGTCTGCTTTCAGGTTGGAGGGAGAATTATTGATCTGGATTCAGATGAAGCTGTTGGGAAGGTGAGAGGTCCATTTGTGGAGAGTCAGCGGCGGCGGCGTGCGCCTCTCTCCGGATAATGAGCGCGCATAATGAAGCGCGTTAGCGCCGCGCTCCGTCATCATCAAAGTCGTCAGCGCCGGCGCTTTGATTGGCACCTGTCGGGGGGAATCAATGGCGCTGACGAACATTTATGCCTCGCCATCTGTTTCATTGTGGGGAAGTGCGGCTTTCTGAATGAGGGGGAAGGAGCCGGGATAATTCCCTTCCTCTGTCATTTCTTTTTCTTTTTTCCCGCCCTGACAGATTCATGGCGTCTTCCAGAGCGCCGAGCTGTGTCATTTCCATTCCTCCACACGCAGGAAGTAACGCCCGCCGTCCAGGATGTTGATGTGGGCTTTATTGCCACCCCCAGCGGGGGAGCTCTGCTCCGCTCCGCCGTCTCTGTAATCAGATTACAATGAACCAGCAACAATGGTGGAGTGGAATCGGCGCATCTCGGATTTCCCGCATGTCCGGCGGATGAATGGAGGATTCGCCGTAACCGCGTGAGCGACGTGCAGATGAAACGGCGGCACCGGTCCTCCCGTGAGGGACCGCCAGCCTTCAGATCTTTAATTAGGGCAACCAGAGACAGAAAAATGTAATCAATCCCTTCACCTCTGGGCTCGCTCCGGCGGGAATATAAGATAACGTATATCCCCACGCGGCGGCGTTCCCATCAATATTCTCTTTAACGCTGCAACGGTTTTGTTTCGGCGAGAATCCCGAAACATCAGAACAATAAGCTGAAACGCGGCGTGCTAACGAGCGTGATCCTCGCCGCATCACGCTTTCTTCAATCATTTTCCAGAGAGAAGAACTCTGAAGTTGTTTTAGAAAAAAGAAAAGAAAAACAGCCCTGGCTGTTTATGAGGATACAGCAAGGTTGCCTTATTGTCCTAATTAATGTGTGTGGAGGATTGAAGCTTCCATTCATGCCACAAGACATTTGGGATAACTTTAATTTATGGAGTACAGAGAGAGCGGCTGCTCTGACACCAGCAGCAGGGGGTCTTTGAAAGCGGGCGGCGTTTTTTTTTTTTTTTTCCGCCGTGGAAAGGCTTTGAACGTCGCTCCCTAAAGCGGGCCGGGAATCAAAAGCCGGGGCTAATGCGTCTTCTGCGCCACACTGCTCCAAAAATTGTCTCCAGCCCTTCATTATTCAGAACAGACGGGGGTCGGTTGTCGGCGCGGCGCGGCACGGCGGCCGCCGGATCGCGACACACCTCCGGTAGACGTGAGCGGCGAGGCCGGAGTGCGCCGCCGGGTGCAGGCCGACCCTCCGATACCCCCCGCCGAGATACAAAGATGTTGTTGTTCTTGTCAGATGCTCGCAGCGGCTAATTAGAGAGGAAGGAGATTGGAGAGAACCAATACACTACCGATGGTGGGATCGGAGCGAGAGCGAGGAATAAAACAGGAACTGTGTCCGACATCTAAGAGAGACGGACCTCACGGAATATTCACAAATACAAACCAAAGACGCCGCCGTCTGAGTCAAAGCGTCTGTGACAGGAAGGTAGGGTAAATTGATGGAGATCAAACGAGCGGCGCCGAGTTGCTCCGTCTGATGTTTCTTCAGATGTTGATCTCAGAGGGTCGGCGTTGGTGTTCAACGGTCGGCGGCGCTGGACCGAGATCTTCCCCCAGATGCCGGGAAACGCTCGTCACTTCGACGGGAGCCATTCATTTAGGCGCTAATCACGTGAACTCCAGACCAAAAGTTGTGCCACATTATCTCGTCAGACACAGAGATCCACGGACGGGCCGGACGCAGCGGCTGTTTCTGCAATTATCCCCGTGTTTCCTAATGGAGAAAAACAAATTGAACAGCCGCGTAAATGGAACTGCAAGCAAAACCTATGATCTGTGAAATTCCAAATGTAGCCTTGTGGGGTGCAGCTGGTAACTGTTTTTATCCGGATGAGCCGGAGGAGTTAAATAAACTTCATTAAGCCCGTTTTTTCACTTCCACTCGCAGCCGAACACGACGGAAAGCTTCTCCCTCAACGCTCCTCCCGCCCATAAAATCAGCGCCTTCCTCGGAATAAAACACAGCAGAGTCTGTATTGAAATGTGTTTCTCCCCTCGGCCCATTTCGGTTCTGTTTGGATGGCTCCAGAATATGTCTGGACGAAATGAGGATCAGATTGCCCACCTCCTCCGACGCGGTGCAGTTGGCGCCGTGCCAGCAGCCACTCCTCAGTGGACTCCTTCCTTTCTTCAGATCTGCTTCGTTAGAGGGGAACCAGAACACGCCAATCGCCCGCCGTCCGGTTATTGTCATGTCTTACTGCTTAATCCTTTTATCCAGGGGTCAAAGGTCACTGGGGATGGTTGAGCTGGACAGGTGAGCACCCATCATAAGTCCGTCGTCCCAGAGTCCTGCAGAAGCTCCTGATGGTTCTTGGCTCAGTGAAGCTTCATCTTCTTGTGTTCTGTTTGTTCACAGAACACAGTGGAGTGTGGAGCTCCGAACGCCGTGAATTTCAGAGTTACAAAGATACAGCGCCACCTAAAGGCCTGGCATATGAACTACGTCATGTTGCGTCGTTTTCATAAAGTGCTGTGGATGCAGACACACTTGTCCTCAATAACACCCTTATCAATAATTCAAAGGAAAGTCTTCATTAGATGTTACAGCAATCAAACTCTTCCTGTAATTGCTGAACAGTTTTTTGCTTGTCTAATTTTCAGCAACGAGCTCCAACTCTTTCGTTTGAAACATGTCCTCCATTCAGTCCCTCCAGAGACAGCTGTCTCCAGGGGACAGTACCACTTGGATTTCTGGGTGTCCCTCATTAGACCTGTGCACAGAATGCTCCTGTATTGTTTTGTGACTGTTAAATAAGAGTCTTTTTTTTCCAAGTCATATTTTTTGTCATTTAGTTTTCCTAAAAATAAAGTGGGAATCTTGTCTTCTGATTTTCTGCTCAAACGTGATCAATATCACATCGGTTTTGTGACAGTGTGAACATTAAAGTTCCAGTTTCTGCACACCTGATCCGGACCTCGATCATACGAGGTCCCAGATCAGATTGAAGTCTTCCCATTCCGCCAGACGTCACGCTTTCTCCCGCCCGTCGTTCGCTCTCAGCTCGGATAACGTCTCCACAGCATTCTGAAGGAGGTTGCATTGAAAAGGTGGAGTCAGCGATCAGATCTCAGCAAGAAATCAGGAACGGAGCCAAAGTTAAACTCACAAAGTCAGCAGTGGCTGAAAAAAAACCAAGAGAAAGATGAATCTTTTAAAACCGACTAATATAACTTTAACATTTTCCAATATATTCAGATTAAAAACAATAAATAACTCGCAGCCCAGCTGGGAGTCGTTATGTGACAGATCCGGGGCTTCACATATAGACTCCTTCTTTTCCCAGGAAAATGTCTCTTCTGTGAACAGCAGCAGCATTAATAATGGATCCTATTGTACAAGTATTGAGTTTGGAGTAACCGTGTGAGTTTGACCATCAATAGAGAATTGACAGCCTTGCTTTTCTGCTGGTGAAGTAGTTTAACTCTGAGTGGATGGAGGATGGATTTTATCGTCTCCCTGTGGTCGGCGTCCCTCGGTGGAGGGGGGGTCACTTCCAGACTGTCCGTCAGTCACACTCATGGCAGGAAATACAGGACTGGAGTGAAATCATGAGGCGACGTCCTGACTTCTGTTAGTGTCGACTGATCGTCTACAATCATCCATCCATCAGCTTCTGCCATTGATAACCAAGTTACAGGTTCAGTGAGCTGAAGAAGCTCATGAACATCGGGCAAAATGCAGATCGACTGTGGACTAATATCACATGTAAAACCTTTTAAAGGATTGTATGCACAGGGAGAACATGCTAACTTCACACAGACATGATACACAATAGAATGTACTAGAGGCTACATTTTAAACTGCTTCATCTCGACACAGTCCTTAAAATGTGACTCTAGTTTATCATCATCATCATCATCATCATTATTATTATTATTATTATTATTATTATTATCACAGACATGGTGCACAAAATACACATATGTACAAAATGGGGAAAACTATCGTTTTAATTTATCTATACACACACACACACACGCACACACACACACACACACACACACACACGCACACACACACACACACGTCTGAAAACATGTCAGAAGTAAAACTAATCCTACTCCGACTGCATTATTCAACTATCTCATTTTGTAATCATCCTTTTTCTGAATCTTATATAAAAAATACAGCATAGTGATTCAGAATGTCATCTAATATTTCTTATCACATCTTTTAGTTTTCCTTTCAAAGCCACATACACATTAGTCTATCTTCTCCATCTATCTGAAGTCAAAATACACTCAGCAAAAACGTCTTAATGTGATTATTTTTTACCAGGAATGGTTTCATTCTGCATGTTTGTAAGACACTTACCGTCTTTATCGTGTTTCTGAGGAGTGGAGCCGTCGCGGGATTCTGCAGACGGATGCACAGACCGGATTGTCAGAGTTTTGTGTTTGATAGGAGCAGATCTGAGATTTCTTATTTCTGTAAGAGTCATAAAAACATGTTTTCTGTCAGGTGTCCTAGAGGAAGGGAGCTACCTTCAAAATGACACGATACTCCTGTGTCTACCTTTGGGCGAGAGTATTTCATGTTGACAGAAATAATTTCTGCGGAGGTAATGTGCATTCCTGAAGAAAATCACATCGACTTTACACAAGTACTTTTCCACACTTCCCTAAGTTTTCCGCTGAAGCGCTCGGTGTGTGTATGCCACAGCCCCGCCGGCATCGATAAGGGGTTTGAGTATTTTTATCTGAATGCGGTTCTCCAGGGGAGTGAGGCTGCCGATCGCCCACACAGCCCTGCTGACAGCTTTCAAACCGCGCCGCAACAACACCGGCGCTACCTCCGTTTGTGTCATGGCATCCCAGCTACCCCGGCGCGCCTATAGCGCATGGTTCCTACACACACACACACACACACACACACACACCAAGTGCTGATGGTGCGCCTGCGACCAGAAACTGCTGAAAAGTGACCCTGGGTGTGCCCTTGTCACCAGCTCAGGGTAACAAGTGAATGGAAATTGGTTTTACCTGAGTCAGGTAATCATTACTAAATGAATTTGCTGGCGAGCCAAGGGTATAAGTGGGATAAATATATATCTCTGAGATGAATACAGATTTCACTTATGTAATGAAAGGCAGGCTGGGTATTGATTTTGGAGGTTACACTCTGCACGCCTTTCACTGCTGGCCTGTTCTACATTAGAATGATGAGTTTTCAATTTGGCAGGTGTTTACATGAAACTGTCAACAATTACGGCTGCAGTGAGTTTAATGTCTGGTTGTTTTTCTCCAGGCCTGCAGGTCCTTCCGTCCACTGCCAATATGCTAATCTGTTTTTTTTTTTTGCCTCCATGCATGCATAATGAGCTGAAATGTGTTGTCACCGTGTCGATTTTCCCAACCTGTGGGTTTTTTGTTTTGCCTGTTCTTCTTTTTCCCGCACTCCCATCATAATCATCGCCGAGACACATCACCTTTATCACCGCCATCGTCTCCTCTGTCATCATCTGCATCCTAATCATCATTATAATCACAAATATCATAATTATTACCAGCGCGCCCGCCGCCATTGTCGCGCCGCTAATAAAGAGGCAGTGATTCATTTCTGCGCGCGTGCGACTGTGTTCATTACGCCTCAATAACAGATGGACCCTGTTAACTGCACACGTCTGACGACTGCTGAAGTGTCGGCTCCGGCGCTCGGAGCAGCTGGGAGGACACGGCCCGTGTTTCAGAGCCGGTCGGCGCTCTTCAATAATTCAGCCCTTCCAGCTGTCTCCAATCGGGCCCCGAGCCGCTCGGCCTCCCGGCGCACCGAGAAACGCCGCTACATATACGGCGAAAAGGTTGTTTCTTCAGAAACTCTCCGTCAGATCGCGTGGAATATTCTCCACCTTCGCCCCGCTTTAACCCACTTCCCCTCCGAGATCTGCAGATATTAGTCTTTTTCTGTGTTTTTCACTCAGGGCAGACTTTATTGTAAGCAGAGATATCTTTAATTATTGACTGGTGCCCTCAAGGAGAGTGGTTAAAGACCCTTGAATTTATTTATTTTTTCCTTCTATAGGCCTCTTGGAAGAGGAGAATGGATCTATGGACTTGGCATCCTGGTGAGATGAAAGTCTAATTATCTCTCAAGAAAACGAGTGGAAAGGCTTTTTAATTAGGGCCCAACCGAATCCGCGCGCTGAGAATTTGTACATTGTGATGGATGGTGTGTGCATCTCCTTAGTGACTGCAGACAGAATAATAATCTGACGGAGGGGAGCGGACGGTGGAGGCAGGGTGGCCGGCGAGCGAGGGGGGAAATCGAAGACCGAAGAGAGGTGTGGAAGGCCCGAGAGGTGGAGAGCCCAGAAACCGGGGGGGGGGGGGGGGGGGGGCGTTTAGGAAGGGAACAGTAAATAAGATGGATATGTATGAAAGAAAAAAGGAGGAAAATTACTGAGAAAGACGAAGCAACAGAGCCCGGAGCAGCAGCCATGATTGGTCCCGTTCCCAGCGCTCAGCCGATTGGTTCGCCTCCTTCACACTCCCCTCCGCCTGGCTCTTACCTCCCCTCTCATCTCAGCAGGGGGTCTCACAGTCGCCAAGCCCCTTAATGCTCCCCTCCACTCTGCTGCTTCGTGGCTGGCATGCTGAATGCATAATCACTATATAATCATAATCAATGTCTGTGCATGTGTAGGAGGAGTATAATAGTGGCTGGATTGAAACGGCGCTCGCTCTCTCTCTCTCTCTCTCTCTCTCTCTCTCTCCCTCTCTCTCTCGGAGTTAAGAAAAAAAAAAACAAAGAGAATACAGTATATGAAATCCACCTTTCCAACAACAGCCTTGCATGTAAATGCAGCAGGAATAAAGAGAACAGGCGATAACATGATTACGCCTGTGCTAAGTCGATTACGGAGCGGTTGCGTGTGAGTTGCGGGTGCGTTAGGCGCGAATGCCTCAGGAAGACGGCCGCCGTCGCTCACGCCTTCAGTCCGGCTCTCACTCAGGAATAAACAGGTCGTGGACTGATCAAACCGGCAGGCCGTTCAGGTTATTGGCTCCTCGGCCTGGATTTTGGTCTTGGATGCGGATGCCTAAACCGAATCACTCCGATGCTTCACGGACGCGGAGACGAGCCCGTCCGGTCATCAGGTTATCACACACGCCGCTTTTAACGTCGTCTGCGCTGCTGCGGGTGGAAAAACCGATATGCACGCCCAAACACAGCTGAGAGAATCCATTCTGAACAACTGTCAGGATCCGGATTGATGCTACACGCCGCTCAGTTTCAGATTCCACCCGTTACAACATGTCGCCTTTCCACAGCGACATTAAAGCATTTTCCAGAAGTTGTGTTTTCAGTGGCTCTGACTGCTGTTGTCGTGTAAACAGAGCCCAGAAAACTAGCAGAGTTTTCTCTTTTCCACGCCGGGAGCTGACATTTCTTCCTCTATCCTGCTTTAGAAGTGTGAAGCACCTCCAGTAATCAGCTCTGTGAGTCTTCTGCTCAGACAATATGGCCCAAACAGCTGATTAAGACACTCCACCGCCTGGTTATCAGCAGAGATTTCTTTTTCTTTTTTTTTTTGCATGTCGAGGGAAGAAATTTAAATTCTGGATTTTACATGAAGTCAGCGAAGAGAAACCAATATGGGCGGAATATGAATGAATTCTCTGGCTATTTCCTGACTCGGTTCACTCAGCGCAGCATTAAACGTCAAGCGGGGATATTTGGAGAAGTCATTAAGACACCCAGATAATAAGGAATTACCAGAGTCCAGTCTGGAAGTAACAGATGCCCTGGACAGGAAGTTAAAGACTGCGGCGAGAGAGAGCAAGTTGGCCGGGTCCTTCTGGGTCCAGGGAAGATTAATAGAACACCACGGCTCCTGTAACCCAACCAAGATATATTTTATCATGTCTAATTGTTGGGCTGATTCCTTTTTCATTTTGAACTAATGAACATTGTTCAGCCTCCAGGCTTTCTGTGATAAGTAATTAAATGAAACACCCTGAAAAGGAGACAGAAATAGACTCCCGTCTCGGAGCGAGGGGAGGCTGCGAGAGGCTGCGGTGATTTTGGGAGGAATCTTCTATTGATTCAGTCTAAACCCAAAGCAAACAGGAGTCTCGCAGGCTTAAGCTCGGGGAAAATTGACTTGGCCGGAAAGCGACCGGTGGAAGCAAACGGTGAGATTGTAACTTGTGTGAGTTCCTTCACATCCTCATTACAGCACGCCGGCTGCGCTCTAATTCCCGGGAGGAGACCCAGTGACCTGCATATGACTACGCCGCTCCTCTCAACTCCTGTGAAGATGGATTAGTGGGATTCGACCCGTCAGCGCGCCTTTTGATGAGGAGCAACAAGATGGCCTCACTTTCTGTCTCCCGTCACCAGAAACGAGACGGGAGTCCTCATCAGTTCGGCGCTACAGTGATGCGTCCTGCCTGACAGAAACCATCGCTCCGAGTTCACAAGAACTCAGATGTCCACGGTGGCTGTCCCTGAACCTGACCTTTGACCCCCCCAGCTGCTCAGTGTCAGTGTGCTCTTTGATCACACTTTTTCACTTTTGAGCCTTTTTTAATGAGAACCGAACATTTATTTGATTTTTTTTTTTTAAACCATGATCAGAACACGCTCTCAGCAGACATCGTTTCTGTTTTCCTTTAAAGCTCCGCACTGACGACATGAACGACTGAAGGGAGACTCGCAGAATGACGCACTATTCATGTGGACTGGGGGTGTCAAACATAAGGCCTGTGGGCCAAGACTGGGCCACAAGAGGTTCCAATCTGGCCCAACAAGCACCAAGTTACCAGGTTTTGTTGCACAATGCCTTGTATAATGTTTATATTGTGGTTTTTTTTTTTTTTTTTTTTTTTTTTTCCAGTAAAAGGTTCACTTTCTCCTTAGTGTTTACAGGGTTTTCAGAATTACCAGGAAAGTTGTATTTTTGAGGATTCATTTTATTATTAAACAACAACGATGTTCTCAATGAACACAAAAGATTAAAAAAAATATTTTTGGACGTTGGAGTGGGCCTTTTTAAGTTTCTATCTTCGGAGGATATCTGTGTGTGCAGGTGACTATTAGCTAGTGTGCATAATGATGAGGAAACTCAACAAAAAACTAATATATACCCATTTCACTTCTTTATTTTCACCAGGGAAACCAGTATAGCAACTCAAGATTTACAAACATACATTTCTGGCATTCAAAAACAAAACAAAAACGAATCAGTGACCAATATAGCCATCTTTCTTTACGAGGACACTCAAAAGCCTGCCATCCATAGAGTCTGTCAGTGTCTTGATCCGCTCACCATCAACACGGCGCGCAGCAGCAACCACAGCCTCTCGACCAGCGGTCGGCAATTAGCGGCCCGCGGGCCAAATGTGGCTCATTCATCAGTCCAGAAAAACCTTAGAAAAATCAGTCTTAGGATATTTCTTGGCCCAGTCTTGACGTTTTATCTAGTGTGTCTTGTTCAGTGGTGGTGGTTTTCCAGCCTTCCTTACCTCGGCCATGTCCCTGAGTATTGCACACCTGGTGCTTTTTGGCACTCCAGTGATGCTGCAGCTCTGAAATATGGCAAAGCTGGTGGCAAGTGGCATCTCGGCAGCTTCACGCTTCACGCAGTTATTTTGCGCCTTGTTTTTTTCAACGCGCTTCTTGCGACCCCGTTGACTATGTTGAATGAAACGCTTGATTGTTCGATCATCACGCCTCAAAAGCTCGGCAGTTTTAAGAGTGCTGAATCCCTCTGCAAGACATCTCACTATTTTTGACTTTTCGGAGTCTGTCAAATCTCTCTTCTGACCCATTTTGCCAAAGTAAAGAAAGTTGCCTAATAATTATGCACACCTGGTGTCGGGTGTTGAGTAGGCTTTGTCCTTGGAGTAGGACAACATGCAGAAAGAGGGTGATGTGGTCAAAGTACTCATTTGCCTAGTAAATCTGCACACCCTGTACACACCTTATTTTGCCAAATTCAGTTTTTTGTGCTCAGAACAACTTGATGCACTTCATGGCCTCCTCCACTGACATGGCTCAGCTCTCCGTCCAGATATTTATAGACGTGGTTTAATGCATGTAAAACGCTCATTTAAATATTCCCGTTTTATTTTGTTCAAGTGAAAATGCGGTCATCAGTGTACAGTTTGGCACACTTTGTAAAAGATCTTGCTAAATCGGACTCTGTGTTCATAAATTGCCGTCTTTAAATGTACTTAATGGGGATTTTATACTCAACGTTTCACTCTGTCCAACTGAAGTCTGACACTTTTTGGCACAGATTCTCCTCCTGGGACTTGAAGTTGGCATTTTCTCTTTCCAGTAACAGGTTTTTAATGCAAAGCGTCGGCGCGAGCGCCGCGTTGTGCTTTCCCCTCACACCACTGGCAAAGTTGCAGAGTTTGCAGAAGCCGCCGTGATGGACTTCCACTGTACGATTGAGAGGATTTCCCCCTTTAATTGATTGCGATTGTGATCAATAGCTGAGTAAAATGCAGGAATAGAGTACACCGGCTGACCAATCACATGGTTCACTGCCGTTCAACAGTCAAATCCTGCTAACAGTGTGGTCAGGAGGTTTTCCGCTGTCCGTTATCTGGCCGAGACATTCCCCTCAGAGGCCATTTCGCATCCGGACAGCCGTCCGGATTAAACATTCATCCGAGGAGCGCGCTGGCGAGTGGAGGAGGAGATACGCCGGTCCGGTGGGCAGCGCCTGGCATATGGTGGAGGGGAGCGGCGGGGCAGGGATGGCTGGGCGAAGCGGCCTGACATCTGAGGCCGCGGTCAGCCGCCGCTAATTGGCAGGAGACCCGGCGTGCTCCAGTAATTCTCAAAGCCCGGGTCCGGCCGAGGTGAGGAGGTTGAGCACTCATCCATCTCGGTGAAGCACACTCCCGACTCCGCCGCTGACCTGTGCTTCATGCTTTGTGACTCGGCTCTTGATGTTCGGTTTAGCAGCCACTTTACGGCGCGGCTCCCGCTCTCTGACCGGCCCCCCGCGCCCCCCCACCCCGGAGAAAACCCGCCGAGGAGCCGGCAGCCTGCCCCGGCCGCGGCGTCCTGCCACGGCAGGGTCACCGGGGGCCGAGGCCCGCCCCAGCTGGCGCCGAGCGAGAGGTGGATCAGCCTCAGGGGTCACCGGGCCGTCACACACACACACACACACACACACACACACACACACACACACACACACACACACACACACACACCGGTCTCCAATTTAGACTCAACACGTAACCTGAGATTCATGAAAACTCCTCACACCTGAGGAGGAGCAGCAGATGAAAGTCTGAGACTCGGCCTCACCGTTGGGACGGCTTTCTGAAATACAACAGCACTTCAGCCCCTGAGGCCACACTTTATTTTTTTTTTTAAACCTTTGACCCCCAACTGGGAAAGCGACTGAATTTAACAGACTTCATTTCTTCTGTCGGGATTTCTCCACCATGAAAACTCAGGGATGATCCTGATGTGAAATGAGTCTGCCAGTTTTATCATTTTGTCAGTTTAATATGTGTCAAATCCAGATCTTTAGGATGTTTTATCGTCAGAGGAGTCAAACATCTGAATCACAGATGAATCAAAGGAACAAAAAGACTTTAAAACACTTTAAAACAGTAATAAAATAATACCTATAACAGTATGTTCCTTTAAAAGATTCAGCAGCACATTTGGTCCCTTGAGGGGAAACTCAGGTTATTATGGAGGGAGTCTGTCCTCAGTGGGGTAAGTTTTGTTTAAATGTGTTTATTTTGATTTTAATCTCTCCTCCTGTGTTGGATACTTGTTTCCAACGATCTTAACATGTTCATAAAGGGCTTCATCTCCTCTTTTCTTAATCTATTTACGTAATAAATTACCTGCACATGAATAGACTGTACTGTTCCTCAGCTTTGATAATAATCAGTTGAACACGGTGTGTTAGTGGTGCAGCGTCAGTCTCAGAGTTGTGTTTGATTCCCTTTGTACTTAAAGTAATCAATCCAATCTGATGTACCTTCCTCTCAGAAAATCTCACTCGATCAATTCCTCCCCACACACTTTTTTTTCCCCCTCCCGCCTCTCGATTCGTGACTCACAAATAAGTGTTGCGAGTGACAGAAAAAGCTCATCGGGTACAAGGAGCATCACACACAATGCACTATGTACCTCCGGTTGCCAGGCAACTAAATGGGGAAACATTATTGAAAGGGAAAGTAGGAAAAAGAAAAGTGCGGTTCCTCCAACGGCGAGAGTAAAGATTTGATCAAGTAATGTCAATACGGCTGGTCGGGTGGCGCTCCGCACCGGGGGGTTCTGTCTCCGCCCGGTGTCGTCGGGCTCGCAGGTGAAGACGGGTTCAGTGACAGAGACGTCGTCTAATTAGCAGCTGAAGTAATCAGCTTAATTAATGACATCATTGGCATAACAGGTCGCGTTCAGCCCCATTAGCATAACGGCTCATGGTTAATGTATCATGGTGATCGCCGCAGCACTTAATGAGGCTCGGGCGCCTTTTTTTTTTTTTTTTTTTTTTGCATCTTGTGGATTATTCAACTCAAAGTTCAGCAGCCGGCGTGAGGGCGGCGGAAAGCGGCGCCCGTCCGACTGAGGGAAATGTCATTTTAAAGTGCTTGAGGTTCTTTTGTGTGGGATTTCGTGGAATCTATTAGCGGAAAATAGAATTAATATTCATTTTTTTATTATCTTTTTAATCACCTGTAATTAAAAGTGATGCCTGGATAACCTTAGGATGTCCTCTTTATGCTGATGATGGCTGGAAGTGCTTTTCGTTGGAGTGTTGTGTTGCACCGCCACGTTTCTGCGTGCAAATCGAACGCCGCAGGAGGAAAACAGGGACAGAGTTTGGCGTCGTGACGCTCTGGAGGCAAACATTGCTCTTATTGTCCATCACTTTAAACCTTAAACACGTCACTATTTGGTCTCCAAATGCAGATTTTTGGGTTGCAGTTGGAAATACTGCATCGTCTACCTGTGCTAACAGGTTGTTTGAGCAGCGCTCGCACCTGTCTGCAGGCACAGGAAGCTCCATCGGCGTCAGACGAACCTGCCGAGGTATCAGGGCCGGCGGTTCAGAGGAGTCAGCCATTTCACGGCCTATTTCTCTGCCTCCCAAAACCAAATGATGACATCCTGCTTTGTCATTGTGCCACCGTTCGTAGCTCCGGAGGCCTCCTGACAAATTAACCCACGCCTCAAGAGTCACTCAGCCTTGTTGCGACCATGAATTTATCATGAGAAACGTCAGTCAGACGAGCCACAATCTCAGCCCGCCTCAGTCCTACTGTCTCTATTTTTCCTCACGGAGCAAAAAAAAAAAAAAAAAAAAAAAAAACTCAGCGAGAAAACATTTATAAATTGTTCATTCGCATCTGGCTTTCATTTTCAGATCAACTTACTATTTATACTCTCAATAAATGACTTTCCAGAGGCGGCAGAAGAAGATGTAAACACTTTCCGCTGCTTTTTTTCAACTGATCAAGTTTTAGATACTAAACAGGCAACAAGCAACACTCACTGCTTCCTGTGTGGTGGAGGTTTGTTGAGGAATGCATGTTGAGTGTAAAGGCCCGTCCAGGCTTCACATGTCCGCGTGGGTGCGCGTTGCGCGTTGGTCCGCGTGACGTAAAAATCGTCATGAATTCCTGTCCGCTAGGGTCCGCGCGGACCGATCCGCGGACGTCCGCACAGCAGCCAGAAATTGAGACCGCGTTGCGCAGTGTGCGCAGGTCGCGGAAGTGTGCGCCTGCGCCAGAGCGCCATAGCAAACAAAACATGACGGTAAAAGTGAAAGTAGACGGAGCTCCAGCCTGATGGCGCCACTTAAAGACACCGAAAGAGTGAAAAACTCGTGGAAAGACAGAGCAGACTGTCTGGAGGAGGAGAAGGTCTGCAGACAGAAGTGAAAAAGTAACTAATCGCTCCGGCGCCGCCCCGCAATTCAGAAACAGAAAAAAAAGGCTAAATAAACTTTAATACTTAAAGATAATGTACTGACAATGTATGTGCTTAATTTTCTCTAAATAATCCGTAATAAAGGAGCAGATAAACAGTCTGTAGAGCCGGAAAAGCTTCTCGAGGCTGCGTGGATCACCGCGCCTGCACGAGACGCGCACAGCTGAGCTCAAAATGTAGCATGGGAGAAAGCGCATCCGCATCGGTGGTGCGCGGACCTTCCAAAGCGGACGCGGAAACGCATACATGTGAAGCATGGACGGGCCTAAGTACAATGGTGTGAGCGAGAGGTGGCGGTGAGATGAGCTCAAGTACCTCAGTCCAGGGGGCGTCGGCATGGCGTCGCAAAGATTAAAAACAAGAAGAGAAGGTTTAAGATGTCTGAAGAAAGTGACACTGTCTAAAGATAGAGTCCTCAAGATGCTGCTTTCTGCAAGATTCCTGCAACATGAGCCAACTTGAAGGGGGTTTTAATCAGGGATGCTACTTTTTAAAGCATATGCACTGGAGCTAACCTTAAACTACATGGCAGCACAAGTACATATTAAATGATATTAAGCCTACTTTATTCACCATCCACACGCAATATGACAAGAGAGGCCGAGCTCGCTGTTAATGAGGGAATCAGGCAGACTTTAATCACGTTTAGCTTGTAGCATCGCTGGGATGTGAGTCCTGAAACTCTTTAGCATGTAGCATCATGTAGCATTTAGCATGTAGCTCACACTGAAACCCTCCCGAATCTATGGAGCAGGTAAACCACTGTGCAACATCTCAAATACTCTCCTGCTGCTGTACCAACATAATTTACAGTCTGTCTTATTTTGGTCATTCTCTGTGCAGGGTTGAACCCGATACCCGATACTGGTGTGAGTATTGGGTATTGGTACGTCCCTCATTTAAACCTGTAAGTGAAATTATTAGACAGCCTGTATTCTACTTTTAACCACTGGACTTATGAAGTACAGCTGCAGCTTGAGCACGTGTCAGTACACGGGGTTAAATTCTTCAAGAAACGCTTGAAGGTGGAAATGATTTTTCCTGTTCCTGCAGAATGTTTGCTTTTCAGTTTTATTGACTTTCCACAGTGGAATTTCTACAAGTTCCAATATGTATATTTGATTTAGTTCTAAGTGAAATAATACACACAGCATCACACAATAAGTGTTTTCCTGGCTAAAAGTTTAAAGTTCATATATAAACAACCGTACAAACTCTCACACCATTAATAAAATTAGTTCCAATACTTCATAGTAAATGTTCTTGCAGTAACTCAAAACAAGCATCAGCAGGGATTAAACACACAGCTAGATTGTGATTGAATCTCAAACACTTTGTCTTCCTCTTGCATGTTTAAATGTCAGACAATAACACTGAGATAAGAGGTGGAGAGAGGAGAGAAAACAGATCCTCTGAAGATCTTTCATCACATTTCATCCCTGACATAAACACGTCAGCGCTGTTGTCAAAGCAGCCGCACTGAGGATGATGAAGACCGTCGTTTGTGTTAGAGCGTGTGTGTGTGTGTGTGTGTGTGTATCTCGGTGTTTATCTATCAGTGGACAATGTGCAGTTTTCAGTCTGTTCCGTCCGGCTGTAGCTCAAAGTCACCGCGGTGGGATTCCCCAGATTAGTCATAATCCGTAATGCCTCATTTCTGCACGGAGGGTGTTTGTTAAAGCCCCGTCGAAGACTCAGACCTGAGTAAATAATGAAGCCAACATTTTTAACTATATCTAAAGCATTGTGCGTCACATGGAAACTCTTTGGTCTGTGGGAGGATTTCCTTTTCTTTTTATCCTCTGAACCCCAAATGTTGAAAACATCCTTCTTTCTGTTTCATCCTTCTTTTTTGTGTTTTTCTGATGTAAACTACTGCTATTCATTATTTCATCTGCTTCTTGAAGTGTCTCAATACACCACCTTGTGGTACAAACCAGTACTGCAAGACTAAATGGGTTGAGGCTGTTCAGAAATCCCGTTAACTTTGGTGGCTATTTCATCATTTTTAGTAGTAATTGAAAAAAAAAATATTTTCATCACATAAATTCTGCTCTGAAACAATAAAAAAAAACTTTAAAATGTCATTTTAAAGGTCATTTTGGCTATCTCGAGATGAAATTAGGCTGTATGTTTCCCCTGAACTAAACGCGTTTGACACCCCTGATCTACATGAATGTGATACAAGTATATTTAGTGAAAATCAATGTAATCGTGGCTCCTCTTCAATTTTCTTTCATCTCAGGGAAAATTCACATTAAATTCACATTACATGTTTAAATTAGTCAGTTAATCCCATCCATCTCTTCTTCCTTCTGTATGTTTGTGTTGTGGAATACAAAAGCTCCCAAGCATGTGTGGTGGGAGAAGAAGCCAGTCATTTTCAGGATTTGTCATCATTGATTCACGGCACACACTGATCATAAAGAATTAATGACACCGATATAGAGGAGGCTTAATAATTCTTTAAATCTGGATTACAGAAGATGCCGCAGTCTTTGTTGCCGTTGGACTCTACTGTATACGTGATTCGCTCCAACCTCACTGCAGTGACCGAAAATAGACGGCGGCCTTGGAATCCGGTCATGTTTCAATTTTATTGGACACACTTCTGTCAAAATCCTTTCAGCGCCGGTGAACACTGAGTCAAAGACACATGCCAGGATACTTGGTATTAAAAGCCTGAAGAGCAGCTTATCTCAAGGTTTTAACAGTCACATTTGTTGGCCGAAGCGGCGCCATTACTTAAATACAATGAGCGAGCGGGAGGGCGAGATCGGGACCCGCTTTTAGAAAGCTCTTTGAACACACTCTGTATCTGCGGAGCCACCGGTGGCCCCCCTGTGAGCTCCGCTCCCCGCTCTCCCACGTCTGCGTATTGATCCAAAAATGATGCATGGGAAATTGATTATTCTTTTCAAACGCTGGTTCAGATCAGAAAACGCACAGAAGTTAGATTTTCTGCTTGGCGTAAGAACATTAGCGTCGCTCCGGTGAGAATCGGCACAGCTCGCACGCGGAACACGGCCCCGTTCGCGGCGTTCCCAGTGAAGATGCATCGTCTTTCCGGAGAAGTTTCACTTTGACAGCGATGCCTGTCCACATGGAAACTGCGGGGAAAGCGGTGTGTAGCGAGCGCGGCGGACCTCGTGCTGACGGCGGCAGCAGACGTTGCGTTTCCAGTGTCTCGTGGCGTTTCAGGGCTCCTGGCTGAATTCCCACAGAGCCAGAGTTCAGCCGGCGTGTCTGCACAGGACTGTTGTGGACACGAGCACATCAGATATCATTCAAAGCGTGTTGGTCTGTTTTGTGTCCGGGCGATAAAACATCTTGTTATCCCTCAAGGCAAGAATTAAGTCTTTTATCAAAGATGCGACGGTAGGCAACCTAATGGATGGGTCTCGTTTCAACCTCTTTTCAAGAGAAGGAATGAGAGAGACGCTGGCCCAATCACCGCCGAGTGTTAGATTGAACAAAGTATCATTGCCATGGGAGACCAATTTCAGCTCAATTATATCCACTCCCTGCTGCTCGTGCCCTCTGTGCTGCTCCGCCAGGCTGCTGCACAACTTCTTCTCATCTCACAAAGATGTCGAGATAATTATTTTCTTAATGGTAAACTTAAGTTCCCTTTGCAATGCCATTTTTTTTTTTCTTATTTTTAAATGGGAATGTTGATTTTTCTAAAATGGCTCCTGCGCTTGTCCACCATTTTCCCAGACTTGTCCGTCAGCGCGGCGCCGACGCCGGCTCTCCGCCCCCCAGACATCTGTATTGACAGTTTGTCTTGGGATTTGGTGAGATAAATCAATGGCATGTCTGTCAAGTGTTGATGCGGATGCTGAAGCCTTCAGGAAAGATACTTTACACACACACACACACACACACACACACACACACACACACGCTTGCATGCTAAGTTACTGAAATAGGACGATGTGGAAAGTCAACAGGCTTGGTTTAAGGCGGCGGCGACATGTTATGGTGCAGATTTTTCAGGTGTTTGGGGGGAATTCAGTCCTCTGCAGGAGTGCATTGAAACCCAGAGGATGTTTATGGAAATTATATTTAAGGCAGAAAGGAAAGTTCTATACAATTTGAGGGCGACGGAAGGAGTCGACCTGGAAGTGATTCAGCTCCCGACACAGAATAATCCCCGAGACATTCTTCTGGAGCTCGGGAAAGAACATTTGAAGAGAAAGGCTTTCTGAGTCACTGCGCGCAGACAGCTGTGTGCGGTGTGGAGTCGAAATTAAGGACCTGCGTGGCATCTGTGCGCGAGCGGTGTGTTTTTCTCGGCACATAATGCCGCACAACCAGTCAGCAGCTATTTTGACAACAACAAATCCTTCTTGGCAACCGTTCCTCCCAGCCTCTCAGTTGTGAAGGATGTATTGATTTTTATCATAAAACTGAAGAGCAGATCTTTGAGGCTGAGGGTTTGGTTAACCCGCCGAAGCCTCCTGATGGGTGTTTGCAGTGTTTGGGAGCGTCTCCCTGCGGAGCTGGATGTGACATGATTTCACCTCGCTCCCACGTGCCTTCCTGCACGTCGCCATGTGTATCGCCGTGCGTGCGAAGTGCTCAGACTCGCTCACGTTGCAGCGTCTGGAAGCGACGGAGTGCCGCGGGTCTTTCTTGTTTTAGCAGTTCATTTGAATATACAGTAGCGCCTCGGGCTAATTGACATTAGAGGGGTCAGTCTGTGTTGTTTCATAAATCTCTGATTTAAATGTAGCCATGCAAATGTTTCGTATAATACTGAATAAATCTGGAGGGACTCGGGATTTCTTCCTTGAATGAGTAGAATGGTTTTTTTTCTTTTTTTGGTCAAATTTGAATATCCAACAATGCGATTTAATTTGACTGGTGTTGTGCAAGAATCGGAAAATTAGTGCTTGATTACAAGTTGTAATCCTCTATAAACTGCCAAGTGGTTTTTACTAGTTACTGGAAGTAAGAAGTATTATTTGTTGTAATTGTCTCAGATTTGTTTTAGTTGTGTTACTGTTGTTTTGCTGTGACACATCTGAGCTCATATTATTATGATCTGTTAAGGTATTTAGGTGTTGTAACACCCACACGAATGATCTAATCTGTAGTCTGGATGTTAGAGGGAGGAAGATGCTCTAAAGGTCAGTCAGTCAAATAAATTAAAGTCCTGCAACACGATTCATGTCGGACTTTGTTCTTGCCGTTTGAATCTTAGTTTGTGTGTTTTGTGGGTCGTGGTGTTGTCGTTGTTTTTTAGTATGCAGACTTTGTTTATAGGACAAATAGCCACTACAATATCACCATAATGTCAGTGCATATGTTAATATTCATTCGCTGTCCGTCCCTGCGCCGTATGCTAATGCAGGCCTGTGGGGCAGACCGGCGGACCGCTGTACATCTTTCAAGGTTTTTTCTTCTCCTTTCGTTAAGGGACATGTTATTATTCCTAGGCATTAATTTACATGTAAGGAAAGTGGGAAAAACTTTATATCTGAAGTGTGGACGTTATTTTTTATCTTATCTTTGTGTGATTGTTAATTGTGGCGTACGTACGGGTGAAACGGCGTCGGGTTTCTTGTGCGTCACGGTCGACAGCGCGGTCTGAAGTGAGGGCTATTTTAGGGCATGGATAGTCTCACTGTACCTTAATGGAAGAGAAGAAAGCTCTTGAAGGTTATTAAAGATGTTTCAGTTCACTGAGAACGCCACATTATGACATTTTAGCGGTAGCAGCGGCTGCATGGGCGCCCACAGACATCGCGTCGTGTCGGTATAATGATGTAAATGTCATCGTCATGCAAACACAAAGCAAATGTTTCACCTAAAATAAGTACTGACAAAAATTAAAGGTCACGGTTTTATTACCGATTGGTTTATTACAAAAAGCCTCTTACTGTCACTTTTTGCTCCTGGATCTGCTGTTAACGCCGTCGCTGAGATTGAAATTTGGATTTTGAGGCGAGTATCAGACCCCGTTTTCAAAAGGTGTGAACGGACTCCATGTGCCTAACGGACGTTTGTGCGTTTTCTCTTGAAGACGTCGTCATGGAAACAGCCTCCCAGTGTGCTGGACTTGGGTTCGAATCCCGGCTGCAGCAGGCGCCGCGGTTCGTATGAAGCGGGATTAACGTCCCAGCGACGCTTCCTGTTTCACCGTCAGAGACGTCGTCCTCCGAACGGGGAAGAAGCAGCGGGAGCGACACAAACGCCAAAAACTCATAATCATGCACGTCAGCAAGTCCTGAGAACTCTGGAGCGACGGCGATGTTTACATCCCACTGCAGTGCAATTAATCTCAAATTAGGACAGGCATTAAAATGAGATTACACATGATTGCAGGCAGATTATTGTGCATTTCGTTGTGTCAGTTTTGATGATTTCAGTGTGTGTGTATGTGTGAGTGTGTGTGTGTGTGTGAGTGTGTGTGTGCAGCCACACAGCGGAGGGGTTGAGTTTATCTGCCACTCACTGTATTGGAAGACCATTTGAATGAAAGCGCGGCTCGGGCGTTATCGACAGACGGCAGGATTAGCGGCGCCGGTGAGAGCGGCGGGGTTATGAGCAGATTACACGCCGTATTTCGAGAAATTCTCGGGCCTTGGAAACCGCCGCCGTGAATGCAGCCGTTTTTTTTTTTTTTTTTTTTTTTTTTCTCTTTTTTGTCAAGGTGCGTCGACGGCGATGTGCGACACGCCGGGGCGAGGAAACCGATCCCCAGCGACTGCGTCTGTAATTGAAACACGGCGCCGCCGTCGCCTGCCAATAATGACGAATAATTGTCAAAGAGGAAGTCTGTCATTAATGAGTGTGTGTGTGTGTGTGTGTGTGTGTGTGTGGGGGGGGGGGGGGGGGGGGGGGTGAAGGAGCCGAGAGACGTGGTAATGAAGAATCTCAATGTTCTCCAGAGCGCCAGGAAGCAGACCGCTTGTCTTCCTCCTCTGGTTCAGACGTGGCGGCGGAGCTGGGGCTGTAATGGCCTCCCGTTCAGCTGTCGGTGGACGGCGGGGGGCGGTGGGGGGAGGGGGGGCAGACAGGAAGTTGAATGAGTGCAGTTAGATTGCATTTCCCGTCCCCGTCATTGTTATTTTTGGTCAAATAACGCATTGCTCCTCCACTCACAAGCAGCAGCGAAAAGCGGTCGCTTTGTAATCAATCGCTCTGGAAGCGGCCGGAGGAGGGGGGGGGGGGGGCTGCTCGCTCTGCGCCCGCCGCTGTGCACAAAATGGAATAAATGTGACATTAGGGGCGCGAGTATCATTACCTTGATGAATCACTGAAGGTATAACGATTATGGAAATTGTCATCGACTGATCATTCATCTCCATTTCTGGGCGCTCAGCGCCGGCGAGGCCCGCTACACCCAAATGTTATCATGTCAATAGCCGGGCGCGTTATCAATGCTCGCTCTGCTCTCACAATGGCGGAGCACTGTAGGTCTGTCGTCCTCCATCCGTCTCCGCCCGGACCCCCCCCCCCCCTCGGTTGGTCGTCAGGTGAAAAGAGAAGCTAATTGAAAAATTGAGCGGCCGCGGCGCCGGAGTGGCCATCGACTGCGGAGGAAGATGTGAGGCTCTTAATGAAGGAGTCCGTGTTGATTTGGACTCCGGTCCGTCCTTCCAGTCAGTCGCAGCCTCCCCGCTGTCAGTCTCTCCGTTCAGAACGCTCAAAGCGCCGACCAGAGGACGCCTAACAGCCGCTCGCAAAGTAATACGACAATCAGCGTAACGCCGCAACTGTGAGTTTTCTAATTACATGTCCGTGACTAATAGCTAATAACATAAACCCACATCATATCGAAATATTAAAAAAACAAAAAAACAAATTATCACTGTGTTACACACACGCGCGCACACACACGCAGACACGCACATTAACAATGTAGTGATAGTAATTATGCATGGGAAGACGGAGCGGCGGTAATGTGCAGCAGCAGCTTGCCACAGCGTCCCGGAGAGATTCCTGCAAAGATATTGCTCTGTGCTCGCCGTCAACAATATCGGGCCACCTCGGGGAGCTTGTTAGTGCTCTGCATGTTTGCAAGTATTACGATAACACACCTACAATAAAACAGGAGAGACATTTAGGCTCTTTTACTCACATGACACATCACATTCCCCTTGTTGGGGATACGTATGAATATGATTAAACCCTTGACATTCATAATTTGCCGAGCGGCGGTGAAATTGGTCAGCCTCCGAGACAATAAATCACAGTTATGTCAAATGCGCTCATTAGACATCAATTTATGAAAATTGTGCAGGATATGAAGATTTGCAAAGGTCCGGACTCAATGAAAGGCTGTGATGGAGCCCCTCTGGAGAGTTTTCTAATCACTGCAGCAGGAATAGCGGCGGGTAATGGAGGACATATCTCTTCATTAGCCCCGTGCTGGAGTACTGTAGTATTCGCTCAGGCTTTGATAAACGTAGTGCTGTTTTCTTACCCCGGCAGTTTTAGCACACAAAAGTTGCCTACGTTTAACCAAGTCCTCTTGGAGGGAGTGTTATTGCTTATTGCATAAAGGCAATAACCAGCCAGGGAGGGGATAATAGCGTACTTAGCTAACATTAGATCGGAATCAGTTTTACAGGGACGGTGGAAGCAATGTGGGAGCGCGCTTCCTTTTGAGGTGAAACCGGGGTTTTATTAAAACACGGTCTCCCGCCTGTGAAACAGGGATTTCTTTCTTTCTTTCTCTCTGAATAATGCCCTCGCTCCTCGCCGGCAATACAAAGCACTTCGGAGCTTGTTAGGTGCAGTACGGAGGATTTAGTTATTGTTTTCTGTTTCGTCCTCGGCCCTCAGCTGGAGAGGAGCGTTAGTTTTCTCACGTTTTCTCGTTCCGCTAACTGAAAACAGCCGTGTTTGACTAATCGAGGGTTTCCAGGAGGAACGCGGGACGATGCAGGGACGCCCGTATGGACAGACCACCCAGTCGGATCGTCAGAGCTTTTTTTTTTAAAAAAGTTGCGCTTCCAGTGGCTCTCAACGCCGCTGTCGTGTAAACAGAGTTCCAAAACGCTGCCAGATGTTTGAGTTTTCGCTTGAAGACGTTGTCGTGTGAACCTGCCAGATCAAAAAGGCAATTTGGATTTAATACCAGCGAACCACATGACAAACACTGGTTTGGGTGAAAGTTATTAAAAGCTACGTTTTCTTCTTGGAATGCACGTTTTTATATAAAGTCTTCTGCAGTTATTCTTTTCTTGATTATCCTGTAAAAATGTGTTGTTGTTTTTTTTCACATGAATGTCAGGAGTTTTACCCTCCGTTTATTTCTCGTTTCTGTCAGGTTCTTAAGAAATGGAGCGAAAGCCGAAACGTCCTGTTGGGAGAAAGACTCCCGACTCCTGCAGTCGATTATTCTTCTGCCAAACCTGAAACTCTTCAACCAAACAGATCTTTATTCCAGAGCTGTGGCAGAAAGCAGCAGAAAACACACAATTTTACAACATGACTTTTCTCCTTCCCAAAATATATCTCATTTAAACTTTTACACAGCATAGAAATCACAACATGAAGCTCGGGACAGCAGAGTCCTTCATCAGTTCGATCTAAATCCTGAATATAGTTCATATAAATCATGCAGAGTTTCTCACACTTCTTTATATGAGTCTGATTCTTGGTCATGATGAAGGTCTGTAGTTTGATTTCCATAACCACGCCATGCATTTTGTACATTGATCAAGCCGAGGTCTTCCAGCGTTCTGTCGTTCCTGTTATAAGTTAGATTTTCTGTGTATAGACCCGGGAGGAGCACGTTCAGGGTCTGTTTGGAGATTTTTTAACTCTCCACAGAATGTGACTTGATGGATTCTCCGTGTTTCAAGGCCAGAGCGTCAGTCAGAGAACATTTAAAGCTTTACCAGATGAATGAGTGAGAAACATCAGGAAGTTCAGCTTCTGAAAAAATACTACTTGGCAGAGGGCAGAGCAAATCCAGCGTGTCCCTGGTAGAAATAAACCTCGTTTTTATATAACAAAGGCGTTTCAGAGGATCATCAAGAGGTTTCCTTTGGTTTAGTCAATTCTACGTTTCCCTTTTTTCAGCTCTTGATGAAGACCGGCTGACTGCTTCATCCCTCACCAGTCCTCGGTGTATTGCCGTCTGCTCCCTGAAGTCATTTGCAACTATCTGCAGACTTAATCTGAAGTAAGATCCCCGTAGCAGAGGACGGGGACGGACGAGGACTCGGCCGAAGGGTAAAGGGAGGTCGGTAACTTCCAGAAACGGCGTCCTCGGCGCCGTGTTTCATCAGCAGGTGAGATCTTCAGATGTGTCACTTCTCGGTGAACGTCGTGCCCACACAGGAAGTGTGAATCTGTGGTGTTGGTGGAGATGTGATCGCGCTGGACACCGCCGGCGCGCGGGAGACAGCGGAGGACAGGACGGCTGCTCCTTCTGCAGCAAGACGAGGAACTTCACCCTCTCTGAACCCGCCGGAGCATTCCTCTGACGCTGCTGCCGTCTCCGTCAGTTCTGAACACGATTAGAGTTACCTGACAGAAGAAACGGGAACTTATATCATTATCTAAACGCTTAAAGTAAATAGTGCTGCGAACACAGGCAGGGGAGCGACGAGACACTCAGCTCACCAGACGAGACGAGACACGATATTCCTGCCTCGATCAGGAGACGAGACGAGATCCCCACTTCACTTTTAAGGAAACTAAAATGACAAAATGCATGACTGGAAAAACAGACTTTTTTTATTGAACAGTCACAAAACAGTACAGGCGTGTTTTGTGCACAGGTTTAGTGACGGGAGACGGAATGGAGACAGGCGTCTCTTTAGAGGGACCGGCTGTGAGGACTAAATGGAGGAAATGTTTAAAACAAAAGAGTTCAAACTCACTGCTGAAAATTAATGGTCAAAAACCCCAGTGGAGCCAAGACGAAAAACTGTTCAGTGATTATAGGAAGAGTTTGATACCTGTAACATCTAATGAAGACTTTTCTTTTAATTATTGATAAGAGTGTGAATAATTCTGGACATGCCACTTATGGTTCAAATGCAAATAATAAAAGCACAGAAATATTTTTTCCACAATGTTTCTTCTTGTAGATTATCTTATTAACTTTGGAAAATGCCTGTGTCATATCTGGTACATAATATATATATATATATATATATATATATATATATATATATATATATATATATATATATATATATATATATATATACACACACACACACACACACACACACACACACACACACATATATATATATATATATATATATATATATTTTTTTTTTTTTTTTTTTTTTTTTTTTTGGTTAAATCAAAGTGATTACAGATTAAAAAAAATAAGTAAAATTCTTCAGAGTAGCAGACAAAATACAACACAGAGAGCGAGCTGAGGCATCAGTGATGCTGCTATGAAGGCTAGCAGGCTAGCAGGCTAGCATTAGCCTCAGAGCCATGCTGCCGTGTTTCTAAAAGCGTTATTTTATCCTTTTATTAACCAGGTTAAAGCCTCGTTGGGAAATAAAATCTCTTATTCAGGAGGGACCCGGCAGAAGGTAACAGCTGGAAGAGATGTTTCAAGGACATTTCACAAGGTTTCGTTTTAAATTGACTTTGTGCTGGAATTGCAGTAGTTTTTTCAAGGTTTTTCTTTTTAATATCGATATTTTCATCATGGAGACTCTTCCAACACAACATAACAAAAACTTTAAAGTTTAAACCTCACATAAAACAAGTTCTCAACAAAATATCCAGAAGCATCTCAGTCCTGGAGAAAGCTCCAGAAATCTCTCTATATTCTCTGCAACTCACTGATGCGATCGTAGCTAACACACTGTGTGGAAGTTTTGGGGAAATATGGGATGGGGTTCCTTTCAGGACACGTCTCAAAATAATATGGTGTTTATTCCACTTCTCCAAAATATACCAGTGATGAACAAAAAAATGACTCAAAAGAAAGTATGTGCAGAGTGAGTTGAGGTTTTGGGCGTTCCTGAGCTCCTCCTTAGCTCCGTTCTCCAGACAACACAAAGGAAGAACAATGTGTGAGCGCTCCAGATCACGCTCTGGGTCTGGTAACAACTCCAATCCAAAATGGCTGCCTGATTTTCCATAAGCCACTCCCACTGGGCAATCAAAAAAGGCATTTTTGTGACAATTAAACAGACAGAGAATCATATTGAACAGCAGTGGAATGGAAATAACAAGCTTCTCATTATTATAATACATATCTCAGATCATAATACACTCTTCAAAAGATAAAAATACACAAATTAGTCTGTAATCCAATGCAGCTGGTCGGGTGGCCAGAACCGTCAACTGAACTACGGAACAGGTCCAGGGAGGAATCGTGGTGAGGTTTAGTGAGGGGCGAAGAGAAAAGTTAAATTCATGGATCTTGCAGAATTTTAAACCATTCAAATAATTGATAGAGGAAAGAGTGACTTATTACCTGGTTACATTCAAACATTCTGTAACAGAAAACGGCTATGATCTCAGAACAGAAATACAGTTTAAAACTCAAAGTTTGCACAACTGTAAAAAGTTTTTGTGTCACAATATTATTTTATTACTGTATATTACAGTATATCATAGTATTCTAATGCATCGGAAGTGACGATAATCATCAAGATATATTGTTTTGTACATTAAGATACCGGCAATGATGCGAACTGTGAGGTTTAAGTCAGTATTTCTTCCTCCTACTCGTTTTCCTTCTCGTGAAAGACGCAGGGACATATGTTGACTCCTTCATATTTATGTAATTAGATGTTCTGCTTTTCTTTATTTTCTATTATGTTCATTTGGTTTCTTACATGTTCAAAAAAAAAGCTTCTAAACCAAGAAAGAAAACCAACCTCAATGTAAAGGTTATTCTGGCACGATTTTACAGATCCGGCTCACTTCAGATGAGTTTTTTGTGGCTCCTGAACTAAAATGCATTTCACACCCACGATCAAATCTGACATCTTTATATGAGGCTTAAAACCAGAAGAAGAACACGTTTTAGCTTAAAACTGAACATTTTAATTAAACCACAAAATAAAGTGTAAGTGGGCCAATAAATCTCCAGCAGATTTCTTTAAGTTTTAATTTATCCTGCATTCTAAATAAATAAATAAATATATAAATAAGATAATCAGGTTTAAAGTCAATAAATAACTTTTGGTGCAAGAAGAGTTTCACAGCGACTCGGTGCAGCCGATGCTCCGACTTTACAGCAGCGCATTAATTCCGTAGTATTTTCTAAACTTCATTAGAAGCTTTAAAGGCTGCAGCCTCATTAAAAAAAATTGCTGAATATGTAAATTATCCACAACATCTACAGTTAGAATCCATATCTGCAAAGAAAGCAGCAGAGATGTGTCTCACAGTAACAATACTTTTAAAGTCCTGCAGTCAGTCCGTAAACACAAGATGGAGATAAAGTTATTTCTGAATAAAATTAATGCTAATATTCCATGAATAAATGATTTTAAGTGATGATGGAGCTTGAGGAGTGTCTGTGAGGCCTCAGCGCTCGCTCTCTGGGTTCCTCTGTAATAAATGGATTTTACAAACGGACTGGCAGTTTGCTGGATCGCTGCGATCGTTCACCGGCGTCTCAGCTTTAAAACGAATGTATCTCCGCCGTTGCAGCCCGGACACCGCCACGGCGATTCACCCCGAGACAGAAAACAAACCGGAGGAGCCGTTCCACGAGAGAGAGGCTGTTTTCCAGCTCAGAGCCAATTAGAGGGAGACCTGTGGCACCGCCAGGCCTTGTTAGCCTGCGTTTCCTCACTGAAACATGTGTGCAGCTTCGCCTGACCTTGGAACAAAGGTGGACCGATATGCACACGCACACACACACACACACACACACACACACGCACACACTCTCAGTGCTTCAGTAGAATAATCCATGGAAATCAAAGAGCGCTGAAGGAGTTTAATGGGAGCAGCTGGACGTTGAGGCGTTATTGAGATATTAGGAGAATCTGCTTCCTGGAGGAAAACTTCTGCAGGGATTGATGGAAACGACCTGGAATGACTGAGAAACACCACCCTCTGAAACAAGGAAGAAAAGCAGCGTCTGCGCTGCTTGTAGTGGATGTCATCATATTTATATTGTGGCTTAATTTAAAAAAAAAGAAGAAAAAAAACTTTAGATTTCCAATTAAAAATTCAAGAAGAAACTATTTCAACACAAAATTACAATTTTTTTTAAAATGTATTTAATTAAAAAGTCTGAAAATGCAGTTTATAATCAGGAATGTATTGATTTTCTTTTTGCACATGTAAAACATTATGATTGATTATTACTATTATATATGGAGATTAGTGCTGTCAGTTTTAATCTCGTTAATGACAGTTGATTAATAGAGGGCTGTCAACAATTAAGTTTTTAAATTGTGATTAATCGTAGAATTAGGGTCAGGGTGAGATATTGGCTCAAAGAAAGGAAATATGAGAGAAAATTCTTTTTACTGTCATTGGGACGTAGTTTTTTTCCTCCCTGCTCAGTTCAGGTGAATTATGAGGATTAAATTCTTCATTTGAGGCTTGAAACTGTTTCATATATCCTGCTGTGGCCGTGAACGTTCTGGACTGTTCAACACCGGAGGAGAAAATAGAGCTGGCCTTCCCTTGAGCAACTCAATTTTAAAACGTTAGATGGTTCAAATTCCACATTTGTGAGTGTTTTCTGAGGTGAAACTGCTCCACTTATCTCATCTCTCAGATAAATCCATTTTGTGCATTAAATTGGTGAATTTGTGTGTTGACTACAACTTCACAAATGATGTGATTAATCATGATTAATTATGGTCTGAATTTTGATTAATTAGTTAAAAAATGAAAAACAACACTAATGGAGATTTTTTTTAATCATTTTTTTATTTATTTTATTGTTTGTTCAATTAATGTATTTTACTGTATATTGAATTTATTTATTTATTTATTTATTTATTTATTTATTTATTTATTTAATCTTTTTATCGAATTCTTTTCAAACTAGAGACTATTCTTCTGGGGTTTTTCTCAATTAAAAAAAGTATTATATTCATGCATGCAATCAAAAACACACAGTTCACAATTAATATTCAGGTTCAAGCCCACTTTTGTAACTTTCAAAGAGCCTAATTGTATTTTTATTTAATTTGTTTAACCTACGTTTCCAATTCAAAGCCTTGCAGTGTTTTTTTAAATTATTATTATTATCAGATGTCTCTTCTAGTTAATGTTGCACCATCGCTGAGGAGCTCATGTATTCTGAATATCTCTGAGACTAATAAGTAATAATCACTTTTCCAAGGTTTTGCAGAGGAGATTGATGGTCCTGTACAAACAGAACTTCTCACATGTCCATGTCCAAAAGTCAGTTCGATAAGGAATTATAAGGCCTCGTATTGATCTGATGAGATCGCTGGAAATGTAAAGTTGAAGCCGTGAGTAATCCTTGAGGAATGAACGCTGTTTACATGTGTGGATGAGGGAGCCAGGCCATAAAAAGGCGGCGGCGGGGGGGCGGCTCTCTTCAGGGGGGCAAACTGATTAAACTATGGCTGATAATACGAGTCGGAGCCCACCCACACATACACTCGGGGCTTTACCAGTAAAGCTCTACAGCAATAATTCCAGCGCGTGAATGTCCTTTTTGACTCTCTTTAAAGGAAACTTTCAATTAGTCATGTTGGTCTTTAAGTCATGTTCCTTTGTTTTTATCCAATATTCTCTCAAATCACTTCACCCAATTTTAATTTATCACTTTCTTAACATTTTCGGCACACTTTAATATAAATACATTTCAGAAAACCTTGATATAATCTGCAAACTACATCCGCTTTTCTTTGTTTTTATGCTGTTTCTGAGTCCTGCGGTGCTCAAGTGATGCAATTAAGCATTAAAAAACTCTAAATAAATCTCTCTTTCCACTGCTAAATAATTACTCTAGAAAGAAGTGTGTTATCCTAATTATCCCAGCGATCCTCTGAGCATTAAAAGAAGTAGACTTTTCCTCTTCGGCGAGGCGTATTTAAGAAGATATGAAGCGAAGTTGGGCCGTGTTTTAATCAGTGGTGTTACTCTGCTGACCATCTGCCGAATGTCTGCACTGCCAGAACCGTGAAAAACTCCACGCATGAAGCTGAACGCCGCTTTTCTGATGAGTCAGCAGTGTCTTTTCAAGGCTTCAGGTGGATCCGTTCACTTCCTGTCGGGGTTTTTAACCACTTCCTCCCGAGAGCGTCCGACGGATCGGGAGCTGCTTGAACAAAGAGAGAAAGTCATCTGTATATCCATGATCAATGGTTTTACTTGTGTTCCAGCATCATCTGGAGGAGTTTTCATGGTTTGTTCCACCTCCACCCTGGTGCTGACCGTCCCCTGGGATCTGTCCGCTCCGTCTCCGTCCTCCAACATGTCAGGGCTTTGAATAAACGTGCAATTCATTTGCAAAAAAATGGCTGAGAGAGGACACTGCTGATATCCCCCCCCCCCCCAACATAAATGTGTATTTGTGCATCAGGTCGCTTCTCTTTTCCCCCCGTTTTCTTCAGATATAGCAGAAGAAAGGTGCTTCCTCTAAAACCCCGGCTGCATAAGCGAGGGTGAAAGCTGTTTTGTCCCTTTGGAAGGGATTCATTTCCACATGAAAAGAGAAGTTCTGTCCAATCCCTTTATGCACGTCCGTTTAGTTTGCCCAACACAATGCTGGACCAACAAAAGGCAATAGCCTTTACAGTGCGGATATAATGCGCTGCACACATATAGAGCGCGCATCTTTTGTTCCCTTTGCTTTCTAACAGACGTCGGACAAGACAAGACACCGTTTGGAACACGTCAGCCCGGCC
This sequence comes from Salarias fasciatus, assembly GCF_902148845.1. NCBI lineage: Eukaryota > Metazoa > Chordata > Actinopteri > Blenniiformes > Blenniidae > Salarias > Salarias fasciatus. The sequence continues at coordinate 28,993,503 of NC_043746.1, read as the reverse complement.
GTCTGACCCCTCGGGGACAAATTCCTGCATACAGGACGGGCTGGGGACTGGATGCGTAATTTGTCAGTGTTGCCGTATTTTTCTCCCTGTCCTATAATGTCCACAGGTCTGAGCGTCCCAGCGGTGCGGCCCATCTGTTTCCTCTGCTGATTCTGTACATATGTAAAGCGCGCGGCGCCGGGGAGGGACGCGGCCTTTCATACTGTAATGTATGCGATACTCCTGGGCTTCAGTGGTGAAGTTTCTGGTTCATGTTTTGTGTATTCAGGCACTCAACCCGCAACCCGAGCAGCGCAGCAAATAACCAGGTGGGATGTCCCCGCTGTAGTTTGATTGTAATTGGCTGACTTTTTGAGTTTAAAGGAGCTTTCTTTTAATTCTTTTTTTTTTTTTTCGCACGGCGGGACGTACGAATCAACTCCTGCATGTCGGCTCTGATAAAAGCGTCTCCCGATCAGAGGCAATCAGTCTGCAGGTCATTTGTTTAGAGATGAAACGTTTCTTTTAATTTAATCCGAACATCTCCATCTCCTTCAAGCGGCGGTCGGGGCTTTGCTTGGGAGCCGGCTCGGCGGTGTAGAACGCCGCAGCAGTCTTTGATGGAGCGTGTTGGAAGCGAGTGGCCTCCAATAGAGGGCACAGTTGACTGCATGGACACGCACCGAGCCGGGCGCAGCAGCCGCCGCCTCTTCTGGGAACCAGAGAGAGGGAGAGAAACTGAAGCAAGCATGGAAACTAAATACAAGTCGACTTACAAGAAGTTTTTTTTTTTTTTTTTTTTTTTTTTTTTTTTTTTGGAGAAACAGAATGAGTTATTTTCTTTGGTTCAAGAAAGTGAAGGACTGTTAATCTATCATTAACCCTCTGGTGTAGCGAACTTAAAAGGACCTTCGTGTGTGGATGAAATGTGTGAATATGTTGCTTAGTAACTAACTTCCACGTACAGTCTCTCTGAAAAGCCCCCAAGAATATTACCGGAGAGGAGAGTAAAAAAAAAAAAAAAAAAAAAAAGAAAAGTAGTTTGACTTGAATTAGAGGAAAGAGGGAGGAGTAGTGGCTTCAGCAGCCCTTACAAGAATCCCTCTTCTTTTAATGTCCTTTCTCTCTCTCTCTCTCTCTCTCTCGCTCTCTTTTTTCCCTGCATGCCCTTGACTGAAGATTGAATGGCAGAGTTGGAGATAGATTGTTGGGCAGTTGCCTTTCATGCAGATAATGCCATTTGATGGAGGCAGGGTTTTGATGTGCGGCTGGTATAATGGAAGAATCGGGCTTGGAAGGGGAGAGCTGATTCTGCTCGGAGAAAAGCTGTCCTCGGTGATAACTTCATCACTGCATGTGGTCAGACGTGGGGTAAATTCAGGAAGAGGATTAGAAAAAAAAAAGAAAAAAAAAAGTGCCCAGTCAGTCGGCGCTGCAGCGGTGGAGCCCCCCCACGGAGCCGAGGGGCCTGCAGACCATAGTTTGAAGGTCTGTGATCTAGCGTTGGCATTGTTCGTCTCTCTCTCTTCTCCCTTCCTCAAAACGCCTTTCTAGTGGGATTAGCGAGCCGTTGCTTTTGTAATTAATGAAACTCTGCTTTCCGTGCTCCATCCTCTAAACGCTATCACTTCAAGTCTGTCAGATTGTGTCGCCTTTGTTTTGTTTTGTTTTTTTTTTCTTTCTGTTTTGAATCATAAAGCGAATTCAGAATAAATGTGATTCCAGTATTAGACTGGGACAGAAAATGGCTGCAAAACGCACTTATCTCTGCAACTGAAGCTCATCAAGATGAAGTTTTCACATTGAAGAACTTCCATTCCGTCCATGCAATCAACGGCTGAGGGCCTATCAAAGCCCGCGCGGGGCGCGCTCGCCGCCTAATAAATGTTAATGTGACAGACAAGTGCAGCCGGTCTTTAGATTAGAATAATATTTCTGAGTGCTTGGGATTGATAGACCTCAAATCGTGCATATTTACAGCCTGTCCCCGCTGCAGTCGATCAATCCCACTCCAGATGGTGGATGGAGCCAAAACAATATGAATCAAGGTTTATTCGACAGCCAGCGTAAAAAGAAGGAAAGAAGGGAGAGAGAAAAAAAAAAAGAAGCCATGTTTTAATTTGAACACTGAGTCGTTTAGGCCTTCTTGTTTATCTAACATTTTAATTAACAGCTTGAATAACCCGGAGCTGCTAGTCTTCTGTGAGAAATAACACATTTATTTACATCAGTCTGGCTTTTTCCTTTTGTCAGACTGAAGGTGAGAAATTGAGATTTGTGAGTTAGCCAATTATATGGCAGCCAGCGCGACCATAGGTAAGCTTAATGAACAGCTTCTCGCTACAAAAGAGAAGAGGAAAGAGCAGGCTGGAGAGGAGAGAGAGAAGAAACAGGCAGGTGGGCTGAGTGGAGGCTCACAGCTAATCCACCTCTGCTGTTTCACTTCCAATTCATACAACATTTCTCCGAGACGAGGTGGTTACTCTCGCCTCGCCGCTACGAGTCTCTCTGCAGAGTTTGCACCTTCTCCCCGAGGGTTTTCCAACAAACACCAGTCCAAAAAACACGGTGGCATCTGCTTGCTCTGTGTTCAGCTTCCTGCAAAGACACGTTGGGTTTAAACAGCATTGAAGATAAATCCATCCATCCATCACCTCATTCAGCTCAGGGTCTTGGAGATAAGAATCTGATCCCAAAGGATCATGGGTAAATTTCATTTTTATTTCTATTGCACTAAACAACACACAGTCAATTCAAGATGCTTTTATACTGAAAATCCAACAATTCCACATTATGACCAAGTGGAGGATTAGGAAAACCTCCTTTAAACAGGAAGAAACCTGCAGAACCAGACCGAACCTCAGGTTCAGGAATCAACCCTGGGTTCGGGTAGGGGGGGTTGGGGTTCTTGACTCGGTTCAGCAGAACACCCTGAACACTCCATCACTCCATCACAGAGACACACGCTCTTATTCCTGACCCCAGGAGTGTGTTTGGAGGACGGGGACACTGGTAGAACATGCAAACTCCACGTGAAGCAGGATGGCTGAGAGCAGCAGCGGGACTCAGTCCAACTCAAGGTCCTTTAAGGTGAAGACGTTTGTTCTGTTTGCTGCCAGCTGTTGCAGCTGTGGCAGTTTGCATGTTGCTCCTCAGCCTCGGGTCGCGCTCGCGCCTGCCTCGCGCTTGTCGGAGCTGGTCTTCAGACCAGAGGCGAGGCGGAGGCAGAGGCAGGGGAGCGCGGCGGGATGCGCAGTTCATCAGCTGACAATCGCATATCGGACAAAAGAGCAGCGGAGCGGCTGGCGAGCATCCGCATCCTCCCCGACGCACTTTCCCCTTTCCCGCACGTCCCGCGCCGCCGGAGGACGCCTCGACGCACGCGGAGAGGAGGAGAGGGGGGACAGCCGCATTGTTGGAAGTATCGGCTGGGCTGAGGACTGGAGGGCAGCGGCTGGAGCTCTCTGCCTCCGCACCGCACCGCACCGCACCGCCAACCGCGCGCATCCGAGCCGTGCGTCCTGCGTGCGCACCAGCCAAGGCGCAGGAAGGAGGGAGGGAGAGCGAGAGAGAGCGAGGGGGAGAGAGAGAGGGATGTCCGCGGAGCTGTGGGAAGCAGGGACGAATTAAACACTGTGCCAAATGTGTGGCGAGGAACGCGCCTCGGAACGCACGCCGTCCGTGCCCGCAAGTTTGGACTAAAAGCGCTCGGCTGGAAGTTTACGCGGCGCCGCGCCGGACGCGTCCTCACGCGCTTCACGCAGGTCAGTGTGTCGCTGCAGACGGTTTCCTCCTCACCGGGCGCCGTCGGCGCGTCAAACCCTCGCCGTTTTGGCCGGGAATGGGGACGGTGCGGTGTGTGTTCTGATGCCGTGGCTCCGGCTGACGGTGTGGAGCTCGAACCCGGAGGAGATGTTTCTGCCGTCACGAGGAATCACATGAGAAGCTGATTCTTTTTTTTTTTTTTAATGTACTGTTTGGTTTCCAGCGTGCGCAATTTGCAGATGCTTTTTTCCAAACACTTTATTCTCGTAGTTTGTGAAAGTGATGAGTGTGTTAAAGATTCTGCAGGTTCTCGGAGCTTTACTACTGATACTGAGACGTGAAATGAAAAGGAAGGAGAGTCTTCCTTCCATTAAATCCCCCCTCTTCGGCTGATAGTATTGAGACGGTCTCCTGATCTGGTTCACCTTTCACCTCACTGCCCTCCTCCGGACTGCCGGGCTCCAAAACTGAATTTATCTCCATAGAAAATGAAGTTAAAAAAATAAAAAAAAAAATTAAAAGAAGCTCCTTGTATCACCTGAGGAGATAACCTGCTCAGTTCAGTAATAATTCAGATGAAGAGAGCTTACACATCCACTGAACTTCCACCAAGTGTGTGTTTTCACCCTGAGGATGAGGAGGTGGGCAAACTCCATCACGGCTGCTGAACGACTTTGCACCGGCCTCCAGGAAGGTTGTGTCTGACACAGCGGGTCAGGAGCTCTTAGCAGGCTGCAGCCTCCTGGGCGGGAGGAAGAGGTGACTAAACCCTGCGTCTCTGATTTTCCAAAAGTGCTGCCAGTCCCAGGTGGAAGCCCTCAGATATCAGTTATTCATCGTGACGCGGCGGCTGGCGTTGATCTGATCCCACTGTGGCGTGGATCAGGCTCCACGCAATCTGCAGAAACACGCACCCCCGTCCCGGCGATAGCCCAGAAGGACGCGTATATCTGCCCAGATAAATTGATTTATGGCTGTTGTCCTGAGCGCCGTGGAGATGCTGCAGCAGTTTGAACCGTTTTCTCTTTCATACCCTGCTGAATAGAAAAGTGATGCAGATCTTCCACTTCCTCGGGCCTCCGTGGTGAATTATGCTCCGTCGCCCTCACAGATCTCAACTCACACTCCCAGAAACCCGAAGGAACGGGGTTCAACTTTTGTTATAATGCAAAGTGGCAGGTGTTTTGGGAGGAGGTGGTTTGAAGTGATCTATATATATTTTTATGGTTTGTAGCCTTTGGCTGTGCCAGAAGCCGGGTGGAAACAAGCGCTGGCTTCGAACTACCAACCTGTCTTTCCAGTGCCAGTCTGTAAACGACCGTCCGTGGCCCTGTGCTTCAGTCGCAGGGCGTCCGGACACGTCGGACCCCTTCCAGTTGAGCAGTGTTCAGGGTTTTGGGTAGTGGAGTTTGTGTTTGTGAAGCCTGTGCGGAGCGCCTCCGCCTGCCGACGGACGCAGCGCGTCGTGTTTACAGAAATCCAGCTGGAGTCAGAGCAGAGCCGGAGAACACCAGGCTCTTGACACATTGTGCTGCGCCGTGGAGACACCAGCAGTAACCCTGGCCGTGCGGCGTGTCGACGGTGGAGATGAGCACACATCCAACATGGAGCCGCCGCTCAGCTGACGACCATTTCTGATGCAGCAAAGACAGAGAAATTCCTCTTTCTTTTTCCTTTTTTTTTCATGCTAAGAGGCTTAAAATCATCTAATTAATTCAGAAATATTACAACTGTGTACACAACACTGATACTCGGTGTTCCTATCCTTAAGTAATTTCCCCTTTCATTATTCCTGTGGAGAATTTAATATTCTGTGTGATGAGAACTGCCTCCTTTAGGGATCACGCCAGCTTGAATGCCGGCCCTAAACAGTTTTATAGATTGTTAGGGGGCAATCAAGACGACTCCTCTCCGTCTTTAAAAATTGCTCCTGGAAGATGGGGGCGATACGGAGGGGGGAGTCGATCCCAGCTCATAACACCTCACCTTATTACTTGTGGATGCCGACGGCGGCTCGGAGGATGACCTTAGGAATTACAGCGTTTTCTACGGCAAACAGCGCGGCCCAGCCGCCTGTTTCAACACGTCAGAGCAAACACGTGAAGGTTAATGCAGCCTGACAAGCTACCCACAGTTCCCTGGGCTCGACGGATCGCTTCCATGTCATATTTACTTTACATAATTGCTGCCCTCTAATCTGTTACTATTAACACACAGCCTGCCCGGCGATTGTCTGCTGCACTCTCTCTCACCTGTTTTCCCTGGCAGTACGTTTTCCCTCCGCTCCCCGGAGAGCGGCCGGACATCGTGATAAATAGAGTGCGTGGAAGTAAAGCGTGCCGTGATGCATCCTTGAGGAGTGCGAGGAAGCCCAGAAATCTCCATCCGAGCCGCGGCGTTTGTTTCCCTGACCTCAAATCAGAGGGTTGTTTAGGTTTTTAACGCCCTGCTGCTGCATCCCAAGGAACATTTAACCCGCTGTTTGTATTCATCCACGCATTCTTCAGCTGGAAAAAAAAAAAAAAAAAAGACAAAGAAGTCATTTGCGGCTCGTGCAAGTTTCCAAATTATTGCTGAAAGTCACCCTCGGATTGGGGAGGGAGGAGATCGCATGCTCTTGAAATGTGCTTAGAGAAGGGATATTTAGTGACAGCACTTGATGCATTACCACTGTGGTCCTTAACTACATTCTACGCTGCACAAGAGAGGGAGAAAAACATGGCGTCGGCGTTCGGGGGATGTGTTATGCTAAACGCCAGATTTATTTTTTCATGAATTTGATTTAACAATTAAAATAAAGGTTTGTAAAGGAGCTTAAAGAGACCAGGACATAAATCTGGTGCTGTATTAGCCTAAAGATGGGTTTTCTTTGTGTTCCCCTCCTGTGATGTCTCAGTATAATTCGATACTGCTGCTGCGTTCTCGCTGGGAGGAGGTGGAGGCTGCTGTTGTCCCCATCTTGTGGCCGATGGCGTCGGGCTGCGATCCAAACGTGACCGCACGTTAGCGCGTCGGTGCCACGCGTAGGCGCCGCGCACCGCCAAAAAAAAATCCAAGCCGGTAATTGTTTTGGATGAAGTGCAAGCCTTCCTTCACACGAGTGCGGATTACTCAGAAGAGCTAATGTCCGAGCATGACGGCTCCCGCGTTTTCTGTTTTGGGCCGCGGGGCGGAGGCCGGCGGAGATGAAAGCCACCTGCGATTAGCCGCGGGACCCCGGCCCGGGAGCGGCGCCGCTTCACACTGTTCTAACCTACAGATTAACATTTATGGCTCAGCGTGCGCCGCCAGACTTTCTGGGTCAAGACCGAGTGGCGAGATTGAGGAGCGGGTTTGACTTTGTGAGGGAGCGAGCCTCGCCGCATGCTTCCGGGCCGGGCCCGGTGGGCAGCGCCCGGCGGGAATGTGCTTAGCCGCGTCACGGGGAGAATCAAATAGAAATGTGTCGCGCTCCCCGCTTGGGAAGATTGCCCTAAGTGAATGCCTGCACGGCGTCTTGGCTCAACTTTTTTTGTTGGAAAAGCAGACATTTCATGCGCGGGGGATCGAGCGGGAAGCGTTACATATTTAAAGGACGTCGAGCAGCAAACAATGAAGTCGTCAGCAGAAGTTTCATGTGAAGCTCTGCTTTCTGAGCCCGTCTTCCCTCCACGTAGCCCAGAATGAGCGCGGCCTGCCAGAAGCCCTCGGGCCTGGTCTTTTGTGGCCCCCGGTGGGGAAGGGGAGGGGCGGCGGCGTCGGGGCTGCTTGATGGCCTCAATAATTCAGTTGACGCGACCTCTGCGCCGCTGAAAGCCCCGGGGCCGCCGGGTGACGGCGAGCCGCGGCGGGGACAACAAGCGGAGGCGCCGGTTCACGCGGGGGAGCCGCGCGCTCCGCGCTTTTTTTATCACCGGCAGGGCGAGGAGGAAGAAGAAGAAAATATTGAATGCGGGACGGCTGGAGAGCCAGTGTAATGGTATACAGGTCAGCGGTCTTTTGACTTCCAGTGGCGAGCGGCGTGTATTCAGGAGCTGCTCTCAGCCAATCGTTACAGGCCACACTCTCCAAGTTTCACCCCTGGAAGTGGAGAAAACCAAGGCAATGTGGTGAATTTTCAGATTGATGTTTCTTTTATAAGGTCTGCAGTCGCTCAGTATTCTGATAGTGTGCCATCATGACCTACATACTCCTTAAAACGCTGACAACTGGAGAATAAAACCCTCCAGTTTCTTTATGTATTGTGTGGTTTTTATGTGGCTCAATGTGCCCAAAGAGAAAACACACTATATTATTCTCTGTAAAGTGTAAAAACCCTGCTCGCTATTTGTACCTCGTCTAATCTCACACTGTTGGAGGAAGCGTATTGATTAATTTCGGGACGGGTTATGTAGATGTGTGCGGCTGCAGCGGCACGCCAAAGTCTCCATTTGGTCCGAATTGATATTTTCCAGCAGTCGCAGCGGCGGCAGCAGTGAAGTATTGCCTTTCCATTGCAGTATTCTCCATTGAAGCTTTCCCTCAGACTCTTCAGTTGTCTGTCACTATTATATGATTGCTGTGTATATTCCACCCCTCTCTCTCTCTCTCTCTCTCTCTCTCTCTCTCTCTCTCTCTCTCTCTCTCTGCACACGCTAAGAGAAGGAGGGTTAGTTTGTCGTACACTCGTGTGAGATGCATTTGAATGACACACAATGTCAGCACTTTAGAACACCTCTCAGCATTTGAATTTTTATCTGCGAGCCGAGTCGGTACGCTCCCGGCGTTCCAGTCGCAGTTTGAGTAATGATTTCCAGCCACTCTCTGACGGGCTACAGTACTCCTACAGATGTCCAGATTACTCCGCCGTTTGATTGAGAATTTGTAATTAGAACGACGCGGCTGTCTAAATAAATAAGACGCCTATTATGGTTTCTCTTTCTCTCCGGCATCAGTCAAGGTCTCAGGCCCGTTTGCCTTTGTTTACCGGCTGTGTTGTGCGCAGATATGGTTTGAATTTCATTCTTTCAATCACCCTCTGTGGCGCCGTGATTGCTCCGTTGCTTCATTACAATGCAGCCGCGGTATCACAGCAATTTAATTTATTTCCGTGACAATGGGTCGATGGTGGATTTGTCTTTAAATTGCCACAGGTCTGCCGGGCGGCGTTTGTTTTGCACGCCGTGCAGTCGATTCGTCGTCAGCGAGCATTAGATGACAATTGTTGACACTGTCTTCGCAAGCTTCTCAATTAAGTGGAATGTACATGAAGATCATTACTTCCTGAGATCCCCGTTGCGAGATAGCACCGCGGCGATCCCAGGAAAACAACCCAAAGTGGGACTCATTGAATTAAGAGCGTGCGGTGTAATTGGGTGTGCGATATGGAAGGCAGCTCTTATTTTGATAAGAGCTCGGTTCAATACTTACAGATAAACGGTGCAGTCGGTATGTGTGAATTTGCTGAATAACCTGTTATTACCGTTTCAGATACAGAGATACTCAACGGGAAATACTATGAACCCTGTTTTTTTTTCTTTCTCTTTTTTTACATATGCCAATTGTCCACACCAAGCAATTACATTTTAAAAATGAATTTGGCTGCGTTTGCGATTTTTCTCACTAAAGATTCAATGAATATATAACTCAGGAGCGTCACTGGTGAAGGGTTATTTGGGGGATTTGTAAACATCCCTGCTCAGCTTATTATGTTGCATCCAGGGACTGGCACATGCCTCTCTCTCTCTCTCTCTCTCTCTCTCTCTCTCTCTCTCTCTTTTTTCATTATTTAATTCCGACACACACAAAAAGGGAGAATAAAATGGTTTGGATTAGATGTTGACCGCTATGATTTACCAGAGACAGACAAGAGAAATAAGAAAACAAAACACCCTGAGTTCAGCTGAGCTGCTTCTTCTTCTTCTTCTTCTTCTTCTTTTTTTTTTTTTGATTTGTTTTTCATAGTCACAGCGGCTTTGTTTGTCTTTTAAATGTGCTGCAACGATGAGGGATGAGGCCCGGAGCTCCATGTGCGTGGAATAATCTGAAGTGGCTGTATCAGAGATTTGCATCACTTTACTCCACTTGTGAATATTCTGCTCCGTTCGCCGAGACAAGCGAGCTAGCATGGAGCGGAATTTCATCATCTTCCCTGAGAGTCTCGCCGAATGCATGGGGCTCATCCATCACCTCGCATGCTAAGGATACAGCTGCCACTACAATTTAATTGCTGGTAAATACTGTGATGATTATGTTTACTCTTCTTCCACCTCAGTGTCCTTATGAAGTCGGTGGAAATCGGGAATTATAGTAATAAGGACTGAAATCTATTTACATAACTTGGAAAGTTGGCAGTGCTAATTGAGATGAAGTTTGCCTATAGGAGGGAGGAAAAAAAAAAAAAAAAACCGGATGATCCTCGTGCGTCTTGAGGTAATGGTCCCACACTTCACGTGGCGGTGGCGGCGGCGGCAGCGGCGGGGGATTTCAGGCACTGAGCCTCGATGAAGAACGAACACAATCTGGTTCAGATGGCGTCCAGGATTCTCAGAGTCTGGGCATGGCGCTGCAGACAAACACTTCTGTGTCTCCAAAATCACTGGTGTCAGGGGGAAACAGGCAGCATCTGATGGAACACTGCCCCGCTTCCCCCAGCGCCGGGAGGCGGGGAGCGCCGGGGAGAGCGAGGAGTGAGGAGAGCGTCAAGGAGGAAGGAGAGAGAGAGAGAGAGAGAGAGAGAGAGAGAGACTCGACAAGATGAATTATGCAAAGCTGTCAGAGGCGGCTATTGTTGGAGGTGCTGGCTGTGTTAAAGGGAGCCGGCCCTGATCTGCACCGGCCCCGTCCGCCGCTCCCCGCCGCCGCCAGCCGTCTGATCCGGCCGGGCCACGTGGTGGCAGGAGAACCGGCACGCCGTTTATATGACCGTTATTTCCAGGGGTCACCAGCAGGGACGTCCCGGCCGAGCTGCCGGTTCAGCATTCTGGTCTCGGGTTTTGTTAAACGCTGAAGTCAGAGGTCCGTGACAGCTCAGCTTAAGCTGTTTGTTCATTAGCCCCGTTCTACAAAGCGCGTCTCGTCTCTCCGTCCAGAAACTACACGACGTCGTCTCAGTTTAAATCCAGACAATGATCAGAATCAGGTTTCTGAGAGGATCATTACAGGAGTTTATATATTTATATCAGGAGTGTCAGACATGTTTCACTTCAGGGGCCACATTCAGTCTAATTTAATCTCCAGTGGGCCGGACAGGTCAAAACAGAGCCGTAATCACATTTGAATTTAAATTTGAATGCTTTTCTTTGTAGTGGTGAAGATTATACATAATGGAAATGTCTATATTTCCACAAAAGCTGATGATTGCTACAGAAAATAACTACCATCTCAACATGAAGGCGATTTTAATGAAACTTTCTGGAGGAAATACAGTGAAATCTCTAAAGAGGGCTTCTCTTGCTGTTGCATTATGGGTGTTTTTCCATTCCCCCCCCCCCCCCCCCCCCCCCCCCCGACAGCATGGCTTTGAGGCTAAATGTTTGCTAGCTTTCCCAGCAGCATCACTGATTTCTCGACTCGGGTCTCAGCGTTGTGTTTTGTCCGCCACTCCTAACGAGTTTTTAAAAAACATTTGTATTTTCTTAGAGATTTTTTTTTACATTTTCTTGGTGGTCTGACCAGATTGCAGTTGCTCGTGGGCTGCATTTGGCCCTCAGGCCTTATGTTTGACACCTATGAAAAAAAAATGGTTTAATCATCATTTGATTTTAAAAGAAAGTCAGTGCTGTGAACTAATTTCAACATTTTCATTGATTAAAAGCCCAAATAATTTCACACCTGGTGGCCAGAGAGCAGAAATGAGGAGGAATGAAGTGGAATGAGACGAGAGAAAGATCACTGTTCATCATATGGGGTTTGTGGATTTATCTCAGATCCTATTGTGACCACAACACTCAGTCCTCACAGTGCTTCCACGTCTTGACGTCTCTGTTTTTGCAGAGTTGGAGCCCTCTGTGCTGCATTTCTCTGTGAAGGATTGTTTCAGATTTAGATCATATTTTTAATCCTCGGTTCTGGGTGCTGGTTGGTTTTTTTGCTCCTCCTCTGTCAGGAGATCGGGACAGTCCTAATGGAGCGCTGTGTCTCAGCGCGGAGCCAGCGGGACGTCGGATTGAAGAGCCGCTCTGGCTCTCTGTGGGGGAAATCGGGGAAAACGTCCTGTTACGTGGAGAACATTAGCCAGACGGTTTCTTACCTGCCTCGGCCATCGGCGGTCAGCGAGCCTCTGCTGCCGCGGCGTCCCATGATGCTCGCTCTGTTTCGGAAAGGCCACGTCAATATTTACCTCCCGACTCGTCCCGTAATCGTCTCGGCCTGCTTGGTTTCTGCACACTTTCAGAATTTGAATGGAAACCAGAGCAAATGGCAGCGTTTCATGGAGTGAAATTACTTTTTTATTCACTTAAAACATTAAAATTTAGACTTGAAATGTAGAAAGAGGAGAAGAAAAGTCCACAGCAGACATTCAGCCCAAGATGTTGTGGTGAATAAGATGCAAATGAAAAGTCATTTGATGGAATGAAATTGAAAATGTGCCTTTCTCTGGATAAGTTCATTTCCCTGCGAACTCAATCAACTGAAATAATGTAGGTCCTCCAGCCGTTTTAACATATTTTATGGGATGAAATGTACATGTTTTCCCTTTTAAAATGCTTGTTTTACTCCGCCAGCAATGAACAATTATCCGAAGCTGGAGATAAGAGCGAATTCGCGCACGTCGAACACGCCGCGGCGAACGAAACGCGTCCTTGAAGAACGACTTGAGCGCTTTGCTCTCGCATAGCGGCACAATTCAGCAAACTCACTAATCAGTTAATTGTTTCAAAACCAATTAGTCGACTGATTGATTTGTTGTTGTTTGGCTGCGGTTCAGCCGCCGGTGGAAACCCGGCGGGCCGTTCGGGCGCGTTGTGAGACGCTCTCCTCTGTGGTCGTCCCCTCCAGATCTCCAGATCTGGAGTTTAAGACCCAGAAAGCAGAATCCATCTGATGGAGGACGTTCGGTTTTCTCCAGTCTTCATGACTGTTTTGATGTTTGAATGAGTGTTTTCCTCTAATTATTTCAGATTTTTACTTTTAAGGACCTGTTTTTTTTTTTACTAATGAAGCTCTTTTTTTTATGGAAATCGAAGTGAAATGACAACAAACGACTTGAATCTTTCATTTTTTTGAGCATTTCTATTGGTGGCTGAACAAAAAAAAAAAAAAAAATGGGTCAAAGTCATTTCAGTTCAGGAACCACTTATAGCACGTATTTCATAATCTCAATCAGAACAATAACATCTGGTAACAAATGTCTCTTTCAGCTTTTTCCTGTGTGAAAACATTAATATAAAGTCATAACAATGACTGAGCACATCATCTTTTGATTAAAAAATATATTTTTCAGACGACTGTAGAACCGTGTTGTAATTAGAATGAGAAGACAGAGTCGTCCACTCATCAGTTTAGTCTATTTAGAGAGGGGTTTTAACTATAAATTATGAAAAACAGTGTGATTTTGGTCAGTTTTAGTCTTTCCAACAGACATTTTTTAAGTTTGCCTTTTGAAATGAATAAACTTCAAAAAGTAGGTCCTGAAATTTGAAATTTTCTATTCCTCAATTTTTTAAAGAATTCACTATTAAAGTTTTAAATTATGACAACTGAAGAGGTTTATGTTTGAGTTCATACATAACGGTTTTAATACAGTAAGAGAAACCTTACATTTGATGACATTTTCTTCTCAAAAAACATTGAATTAAAAAACGAAAAAACAAAAAACAAACCTTGTCAACAGATTGTTGTCTGGAGCCAAACTACAGGAACATTTCCAAATAGCCTGCCCTGTATTTAAACCCCACATTCTTGATTTATTTCGCACTGACAAGTGATTGCACTTCCTGCAGCATGGTGGGAAATCCTGGAGGTCACAGTGTTTCTCTTCAGGCGGATGTTTTAGTTTCTTGTCAGGAGGTTTTCCTGCCTTCCTCAGTGTTCATGTTTTCATAAATTCATGTTCACATGAAGGATCTGAGGCTGCTTCACTGCACGGAAAACTGAATAAAAACAGTTAAATTAATGTTTCTAGTAGATAATTAAACTATGTAAGGCTTCATCCTGGACCAACACTTATTTATTTATTTTATTTTCCCTTTTTTCTCTTATTTTTCTTCTTTATTTGTTTTCCTGACCAGTTTGGGCCCACGGGCCGTATGTTTGGCCCCCTCAGGGTGAGCGGAGGTGTGTTTTTTGCGTGACGGAGCTGAGGCAGGCGAGCTGCTCTTCTTTCCTGCCGAGGAGCTTCGCTCTGCAGTGAAAAACCTCTGAAAGCTCCGGCTGGCAGCGGCCCGGCGGCGCCTCCCCCCACAGCGCCCCCCCTGACCTTTTCCACATAATTTAAACGAGCATGAAAGTCCTTCCCGTGTCCTGGTCGTGTCCCCGTGTTGCCGACGAGCAGGACGCCGGGGCGGGCGGCGTCTCGGAGGAGTCCGGAGGTGTTTATCCGGGGGACACGCCCGGACGCTCCGGGGCTTACGGCTGATCGGGGGGACATCGGGCTAATTCCTCCTACGGCGCAGGATTGGGGCTCAGCGGGCCGGACTTTGTAGCATTAGCTGTTTTTCAGACGGTGAATCTCCTCACGGGGGGTGTAGGGGGTGTAGGGGGGGCGTCTGCTTCCACTCATCCTGTGCATTAATCTGCCAATCTGCACGGCTGTGTACGATTCCCTGAAAGTGATGAGATGTGAGTGAGATGGCCTGTGGCATCGTAAAACAAGCCTATGTGTGTGTGTGTGTGTGTGGGGGGGGGGGGGACCGCAGTGTCAGGGTTACAGGAGAGTGTGTCACTGATTGCATCTCAGCCCGTCGGGGGAAAGCGAATGATATCAGGCGACTCGGAGAGAGGGAGGAAAAAATAAGTTTAAGAGGCCTAGAACAGCTCACAATTTTCATTATCCCCGCATCCTGCGCTCCGTCGGCGGCTGCTTCAGTTTTTTGGGAAGTCTCTCCGGGGCCGGCGCCGTGCTGCAGAGCGCCGGCGCGCCGGCCCGGCTTCATTGGAAGGTTTTGATGCTTGATGTGAAACGAAGTAGATCTCATTTGGGGAAAGAAGGAGTCTGATACTCAAGTCTTACAGCTCAGCCAAGAGAGAAATGAAATTTTGTGTGTGTGTGTGTGTGTGTGTGTGTGTGTGTGTCACTGGAAAATGCCTGGTAATAAACACTTCTGACACACCGAGGATCCTATCCACATTCCACTCGAGGGTTTTTTTTTTTTTTTCGGTGCGGATTAGTCACATTCTCATCCCCCTTGTCCACATTCTAGAGCAGAGTGAGAGGATCTTCTTTAAGTTTCCAACAAGTTAAAGATTGCAGCGGCGATCCATCTGATGGCTTCTCAAATTGTTTGGGATACAGAGTGGAATCTTGGGGAGGATTTCTGCTCGGCAACACGGAGACGTGACGTCTGCTCCGGTAGAAGTGACTGAGTTCAGGAATGCTGTTCAGCAGGACTTCATTCCTCTTCCTGCTTTAAATGTCTTATCGTGATGCATTTGGAAGTTAGCGGTAAATAAAACCTGAACCAAGCCTTCATTTTCCTGACTGAACCGCCTCTAAAGCAGTCTTTTGGCTTGTGCTCCACATGCTGCCCAGTTTTTTTTTTTTTTTTTTTTTTTTTTTGTGCACCACGATCCAAAAATCAATGACTTTCACAGGTGATTTGAAGAAGAAGGTCATTTGAAGCACATCTGCAGCCGCTTTCGGCTGTGATTCCCCCGTCATGGCGGCACAGTTTATTTCCACAGGAGGGATGATAATATAATATATAATGACACAGAGTCTGGCCCAAGGTCAGGATTTTGTTAACAAACTAAATAAGCGGCGGCGTGCAGTTCCTGTATTTACCTCACGTCGGCAGCATACATTTGAATTATTATTGAAATATTGGAGCAAACCAGATCAGGTTAAATCTGTGTGAATCGAGCTGAAATAAAAAGACCAGCTGATTTTTTCCTGTGGCCTTCGGGCTGCTGAAGGTTCCCCGTCCTTCACTGATCCTCTCTGAAGCGTCGGTGTGGATTTCCGATGGAAATGTGCCACTTAGCGGCCGGGCGCCGCCTCTCGTGGCTCCGATACGGGAAGCCGGCGGCGTACAGCGAGGGATGAGGCTCCTCCTCGCTCACCTCTGGCGGCGTCTTGTCGTGCAGGTAGCTCGGGGTTTTTGTCAGCCTCGCACTGAATTAATTTCCATGCGGCGGAGAAATAGTTCTTATGAAAAGTGCTGCTCGCCTGCTTTGTGGATTATTCAGAGGAACAAAGCCACTGTTCTGGAAAACACGTTTCTGTTATGACTGCTCAGAGCTCTGTGGATCTCAAATGGAACTGCAGTTTAAAAGCAGGAGCGGTAAGGCGGGAGCGGCTGAACGGATGGCGGCACGCCACCGCCCCGCTCTGAGAGAGGCGCTAAATCCACCCTGTGTGTGTTTGTTACACAACTTCAGGAAATACGTGAAAACCTGCAAATCCTGGTTTGATTAATGAGCATTGTGTTAAAATCAAGTCCAACAGAAGGAAGGCGAAGTTGGTTTTGAGGAGGGAAGTGGAGCATGCAGGAGTTGAGGGGTGGGGGTGGGGGGGGTGGGGGGCGGCGTTGGGGGTGGGGCGCCGGGGAGGGGATGAGTGTGTGCTTTTGAAGATGAAGCAGATGGATTAGTGTTATCTGAGCCTCCTCTCCTCGTCTCTTCCTTTCCAGGTAGAGTGGGAGGACGGACTGCATGGACTGAGGAAGAAGTGACCGTCTGAAGGAGGGGTCTGCGAGGGGGACAGGAGGAGGAGGAGGAGGAGGAGGAGGAGGAGGCGGAGGAGAGGAATAATCCAGTGGCGAGAGTCTCGGGAGAGCGTCGGCGGCGAAGGGGAGGGAGTGGGACGCCCAGCATGCAGGCAGCATGGAAAGGGTGAGGGAGCAGCGGCCTTTCTGCTCGCTGTCCAAGAGCCAACGGGACCGGGAGAGGGAGAGCGAGAGAGACCGGGACCGGGAGCGCCGCTACACCGCCTCCTCCGCCGACCGCGACGAGGCCGCCTGCCGCGTCCCCACGCAGAAGTCCTACAGCTCCAGCGAGACGCTGCAGGCCTTCGACCATGACCCCTCGCGCATGCTGTTCGGAGGCCGGGTCAAGGAGATGGTGCACAAGGAGGGAGCGGAGTACAGCAGGCCGGGTGAGACGCAGCCGCTCCTCAGCATCCTCAGCATCCTCATCACCCAGCACGCCCCCCGTGAACGCCGCCGCTCTGCTCTCACATCCTCCAAATGACGACAAACAGCAAACTAATAGAAACCGGTTCACTCACTTTTATCCTAAATACTAAAGAAATTTGGATTTTTTTTTGTTTCATTCTATCAAAAAGCCTTCCAGGCCTTTTTCATTTGAAAAAAAATTACTCGACAAAAATGCAGTTCGTCCTAAAAGTGCTTCAAAATGTCCACTTTTCCAATCCTCCCGAGTGTGTCGGACTTGAGTAAATCCTCCATTTGTGCTGATTAACGGGGAAACCTCATTAGTAAATGAAGGAAGACGCGTTCAGTTTGTTTGTTGAGTGAATTTCAGCATCTCCTCCACTTCATCTCCACGAGGATGAAAAAGACTGGGAGCCGCCATGATGCTCCACAGCGGTAAACACAATTAAAGGCTGTCAAACAAAAGCGCGACTCAGTTTGGTTTTCCCAAATTTTAGGTGGAAAGTATTTAGGTGTGACACAGCGGCGGAGTGTGACCTTATGAGACGGCCATATGTGTTGAAATAATAAGGAAAAATGCTCAGCGAGGAGCCCGCTCCTTTAATTGGCTGTTAGGAACTGCTCTAATTTCAGTAATTAAAAAGTTTCTGCAGTTTCCTTTATTTTATGGCACTCCTCTGGCTCATAAGATTGCAATCAGAAAGTCCATCCATCACTCCCTTACATTTTCTGCCTGCTAATTGGTGTCCATTTTAGAATTAATGCGATTTTGATGGAGTTGTGGGAAGAAAACTAGCTTTCTTTCTTTTATTTCTTTTTTTTTTTTTTTTTTCCCTGAATCCAGGCGTTAAGTGTTAACGAGTGTTTCGTACATCATCACAGTAAATGTCAGCGTTAATGTCGGCGGAGGGGAAGAAAAAGCATATTTTGCGTCCATTAGATGCTGTATTTGCTCATTGTTCCCCCCGTGTGTGAAAAGCTGTGAAATAACGCCGTAAAAGAGGAAGGTTTTATTCCAGAGGTCGTATGAAAAGCTGTGAATTTACAGTAGATTAGTAAATCCGCCAGCCTCTTTAGTGTATGTTGTTTTTTTTTTTTTTAACGTGCATTCGCTGACCTGCGAATGTTAAAAATCAATACACTGCAGGAGGAGTTGCATTTAATTTACATAAAAATATCACATAATGAATAAATATACAATGATTGCGGTTTCTCATTTGGAGCAAAAAAATATTATTTTTTATAAAAAATAAATAAAACACATGAGTATTTCCTTGATAATTTAAAATAATCACGCTGCAGTCAATTTTAGATAATTTTTTTGATAAATTGCAGGTTTAAATTCCTAATTTTTTTTTTTTTTTTTTCTGTTTCTAAATGATGAGCTGAACCTTGAAAGTCCAGAGCAGGAACGCAGTGAGGCTGTTCGTTTGAATATGAGTTTAAATCGATGAGGTTTTGTCTTGATGATGAAACTTTCAGGTTTGTTTTAGACGTAGAAGGTGTTCAGGCCTGGCAGCAGCAGCAGGATGCTGCGGTGTGTCTTTGGAGGATGTAGTTGAAGCAGTAATTTAAGGCTCACCCCCCCCCCCCCCCCCCCCCCCCCCCCCCCCCGGCCCCCGCGACCCCCCTCACACTAAGTGTTCCTTGAAGCGGCCCGGCTCGTGTCCGCCGGGCTCGCTGCTGCTGGCTTTGCTAACGCCGCTGCCGTCCGTGCGTGGGTCCGCAGGCCAGACCTTCTCGCTGAGGCAGCTGGGGTTCTGCGAGCCGCCGTCGGCCCGCCGGGGCCTGGCGCTGTGCCCCGAGCCCGGCCTGTCCCACCCGCTCGGCGGCTACGCCCGGGGACCCGGCGCCACCGAGAACCATGAGCCCGTCTCGCCGGAACGTACCATGGCTCTCTGGGGGACGGGGGCCAAGTCGGGGCAGAACTCCTGCCTGTCCAGCCGCTCCAACTCGGCGCTCACGCTCACTGACACGGAAATGGACAATAAATCGGACAACGAGATGGGTGAGTGAGCCACGCTTCCTTCTTTTACCCATAAGCGTTTGTTTGTTTGCGGTTCACGCTTCCCAAAAGGCGAGGGGGGAGCGGCAGCAGTGAGTGGGCTGGATTATGGTTGGCGCCGCAGCCGAGGCCCTGATTGGCGGAGAGCAGGGGGAGCCCGATTGGTGGGGCCGGTATCCGGAGAGGTCTTTGTTGGGATCAAAGCCGGGCTCCCTTTACCGCATGCGGGAAAGAATTTGGCCTTCGGATTGAGCGGTAGCCGGTCACCTGGTCCGTCTCCGCAGGAAGCAGAGGAGTTTGATAAAGTTTCCCCATGAGCTAGCGTATAATCACAGATAGCTTTGTGTGCCTCGGCCCCAGATTTTTGCTTAGAAATTCCGCGGTGGTTGACTGGGCATACATAATGGCTGATTAAATGGGCACAATGGTTTGAAGTGCAAATTTGATCACGCTGGAAACCTGAGATGGAGGATTGAGCTCCGGCTGTTTGAAGAGGGCAGATCTTTGTTGTGTCAAATGGAGGCTACGCTGCCAAGGAGTATTGCCGCTAAACGTACGTTTTTCTCACATATCACCCTCTTCTTTTTTTAACACGCTTGATAAAATGGCGTCCAGCAAGTATTTGAGCGAGACCTAGCATGGGTGGCAGCCTGTCATTACGGTTAAAGCCTGCTGGTGTGTTCCGGGGCTGGGCCCTTCAGTCTGATTGCTCAGGTCAAAGCTTCAGAGCGTCCCTGCTTCGACACATGCAATGTAAAGCTCTAATTACTGTAACGAACCAATGGGCTCGCAGACTGGCAGGCCTTTCAAATAATTAGCCTTGATTATACTCCTCGTGTCTTCAGCGGCCGTCATATTCCTCCTGAAAACGCCGGCCACGCTCTGACATTTCAGACAAGTCCCCCTCTTAATGGCGGTATTTATCGCGCCTGATCTCGGCGGGTGGGACACCGGCGAGGCTCCTACCTTCGCCAAATGCCACAGTTTGTTTGTTTTGTTGACGCAGGAAGGCTTCTGTTCACGCTTGTTGGTGGAAACACGGAAAGTGAAACCGCTCATCTGCTGCTGTCGTCGGAGAAAAGGCAAAAGTCTCGGCTTCAGTGGATTGAGCTTGGATTCCACCTGCCCTTCACACACACACACACACACACACACACACTCACACTCACACACACTCGTTCCGCCCCTCTGGCGTGCCTCCTCTGGAGTTTCTTTTGGAAGCGTGTGCTGATTGGCTCTGGATTGAACAGCGTCCCACTGAGACTTTAACTAACCCGGTATTGTCTCAATTACTTTCACTACAGGGCAAATAAACACTTGATCTGCTTTATCTCAGGTGCCAAACCTTTAAAATGCCGGGATTTGTTTGAATGCATTAAAGCTGGGTGTGTTATTTCATGATTTTATGGTTTGAAGTTTCTGGCCCCCCTCTGGAGTCTTTTTTTTTCCTGATCTGGATATTAAGCCGTGCTCGAGGAAAACCTTGCTGCTGTTCCACCTCTATAGATCCAGGCCTTTTTTTTTTTTTTTTTTTTTTTTTTTTTTTTATCAGGAGACATTGCACTTTTGACTTTCACAATTTAATGAAGCAGCTAAGAGAAATGACCCATCCAGAGGTTTCCATCAGCTGAATATGCATGCAGAAGCTGCGACAAGGGGCCGTTCAGCCCCACTTATTCATAAATGAACTCAATATTTCATTCTAATTCGCTCTGTTCTACAGAGAGTTTGACACAGGCAAGTACCGGAGCCTGAGTGCATTCACAGAGCGCCGCATCCGCAAACGCTCACCTCTCCGAGGAGGAGCGCCACCTTTTACCGTCCTCTCAACAAGCCGGCGCTCCCAGTGACCCGCTGATTGGATAAGAGCCCTCGTTCACCGGACGGACTCAAAATACCCAGAAAAAAAAAAAAAAAAGATTTCTCAATAAGAACCAAGCCAGTAGAGGACTGCTCAGCCTGCGTTATGGAAATGACATTATTTTAAACTAGAGAATAATGTTGAAAGGATTCTGTTCTGCTTGTGGACATTTCTTTGCTGCTTTCTGACTGAAAAAAAAAAAAAAAAGATAATGAATGAATGGCAAATCAAGAACACAGAAATAAATAATTATGTGACATTGTGTTAGTATTTAATTAAACACAATGCTCACATAAACAGGTTTTTTTGTTGTTGTGTAAATTCCCTTCTTAATCCCAGTTGATGGTTTTGTTTTGAAAATCTGCTAAATTCAGTAGGATCATTCATTTAGACCCATTTTCACACCGTGGACCATTAAATATGTGTAATTTATGTCAGTCTTTCACATTTCCTCACCTATCTTTCCCACATACTGGAACATAAATGTGTTATTTGTTGGTTTTGTGCTTTTAAAAACTCTTTATCTTTAAAATTCTTGTGTTTTCGTGAGTGTTTACTGAAGGGTTAAACCCATTGGAAGTGATGACAGGCACAGATTATTTTTTGTTTGTAAAATAAAAAAAAAAACGAAAGAAAGAAAGATGAAATCAGCTTAGCAGATTTTATTGATTCTACACTTGAGATAATCCCCAGCCGCTGATACGATCCCTGGAAAGCTTGAAAGTTGATCGATTAAAGCATTTCGCTGCGTTGCTTTGGTGGCGCGGAGTCCTCGCACGTCTCCACATGTCACGCCGTCCTATTTACATGAGGCGTCTGCTCCGAACCGTCACATCCGCAAAACTGCACCAAGAAAATGTCTTTGAGCTCATTTAATATGCGTGCTCCCTGCTCGCTCTGCCCCTTTCATGTATTTCCATGCCCACGGATATAAATACCTTCTATCGATTTCCATGCATAACACCAGCTATTTTATGTCATTCTTTCACCTGACAGTGATAAGTTACACACACTCTGACACACACACACACACACACACACACGCGCGCTGGATAAACACGCCGCCATGTTTATGCCCAGTCTCTGTTGTATTTGCTCTGTGACATTCAGCAGCTGCAAAGTGTTGAAACTTCTTCCCCGTGGGGAGAGAGGCGAGCTATAAGTAGAAACGCAACGGACAGAAAAAAGAAGAGAATACAGAGAGGGAAGAGGAAAGACATGTTTTCAGCCAAGTGACACAAGATGGTGCTTCAGACGCTGCATTCCTGTGCGTGCGTGTGTGTGTGTGTGTGTAATCATAACTTACACATCATAAAAACACATTATTCAGTCTGTCAGATGGATCCATCTGATTCCGAGCGTTTTATATATTAATTCTACGTCTCTCGTCTGATAATCGGAGGAAGGTTTTTTTTTTTTTCTTTAACTACTATTCAGACTTCTAATTACAGATGGAAACACACACCGAGGCGTTCGCCGGCTGGCCTTGGTGTTTACCCACGGCTCCTTTCACAGACGGTTTGCGTGGGTCAGAATCCGGGTCACTCGCCGTCTCCCTATATGTTTGAATATCTTGAAATATTTACAGAACAACCGTGCAATTTGACATTTTTGGAATTCTCAGGATTCAAATGAATAATTTAAAGCTATTTACGATGAAAAAAAATTATTAAAAATATAAAATTCGATAGAGTTGAAATTATACTTCTCGCTCAGAGGAAGGGAAAAAACCCCCTCTGGTCTCCATCACCAGTCGCTCTCTGTTTATCGGCATGAACACAAACTCCTGACAGCAATTCGCTTTTTTTTTTCTTTTTTTTTTTTATGCCTCGCTATAAATTTTTAGTGGTAAAGATCCAACTGGTGATATGAGCGTTTATGTTCAGGCCGGTTAGAGCTGCTGAGTAAGTGTAAACACACAGACACACTTCTTTTTTATTTTTTTTATTTTATTTATTATTTTTCATCTTTTTTTTTTCTATTTTTTTTTTTTTTTTTCTCCCAGCCTAATGTTGACAGCGCTTGGCTGCAGAATCGATATTACACCCCTTCATAAAACATGAATGACTGCATGAAGCAGAAACACAGCATGGCCCAGTTGACCGCTGTTCCTAATAGGGTGTGAAGAAGAAGAAAAAAAAAAGAGAGAGAGAAGCTCCATCTCACTTGTTAGCTACTGCAGGGGGGGGGGGGGGGGGGGGGGGGGGGGTCATTGTTCAGAAGGGGGCGGGGCTTGCTGACCCCCGGTTAGGAGAAAGGGACTTCCAGCGTGATGCCTGTCATCTCGGGTTAAAGCAGGATCCTTCGCTCCGGCCTTCTGTCCATTTCTCTCTCTCTCTGTGTCTCTTTGATGTTTCCTCGCTCGCCCCGCTCATGTCGGAATGCGGCGGGAAGGAATTTTCGCCCCGTCCGAGTCGCGGCGCATGTTTTTTTTTTTTGTAGCTCCATGGACTCAGTGTGCGAACGGCGGCGGTGAAAGGTTAATGAAATCAGCAGAGGAGTCACAGCAGAGTTTTTTTTTTTTTTTTGGAGGTGGGAGTATTAAAGCGTACCGAAAATGTGTGTGTGCACGTATTCGTGCTCCCACTCTCTCATGCACACACACACACGTTTGTGTGTGTGTGCATGAGAGAGTGGGAGCACGAATCCGTGCACATCTCACTTTGTTTCAGAAACATCAGACGGCGTCTTCTTCTTCTTCTTCTTCTTCTTCTTCTTCTTCTTCTTCTTCCTCTTCTTCTTCTTTTCTGACAAAGGGCCGGACATCTTTTGAAGAACTCTCTCAAACTGTTTCATCACTTGCTAGCGGGGGCGGGGAAGGCTACGTCAGGAGGAGGAGGAGGAGGAGGAGGAGGAGGAGCAACGCTTTTTTTGATTGCCGTCACTCGCCGTCGCCACTTCTCGCGGTGACGCGCCGAGGCGTCACGCCCGCCGATCGATGGCCGGCGTGGGAATCCGCCGCCGTGCCTTCAGTGAAAAAAAAAAAAAACCCTCGCTCTCCACAACAGGAGATGATCTGATTAGACTTTGGAGTGTCTTTCTGTATAAATTTACATGCTAATGAGGGAGGAAGCAGATTTTCCTGAAGCGGCTGTGCGTCTTTAATAGTTCAGAGAAAGAGTTTTTTTTTTTTTTTTTTCTGCGAACGCGGTCCATGTGAGGACAGACTGTTTGTTTTTTTTGGAAACGTTTCCTAATTGATGCATTATTCATAATATTCGATGAAGGCGGTTTGATTTCACATTAACTGATGTCAGGATGACAAATAAAATCCATCCTCAATAAGTTTACATTTAAATAATTTCTTCAATTTGACACCAAAAAAAAAACCCAGATGCATGTTTATGATTTACCGTCAAAAAAGGAAGAAATGATACAAACTGATGCCTCCAGTCTTTCTCTGTCCGACCAATAATCAGAAACTCAAACCCAGTCAACAGATCCTGACATAAATGTGGTTAAATGCATATTTAAGTAGCTCACGCTCGCTGTTTCTGAGCTTATGCAACACACGGGATGAGTTGTGTATTGACACACTTTTGGCTGCCTGAATCATTTGTGATGTGTGTGTGTGAGTGTGTGTGTGTTTTCACCTTGCAGTTGGGAGTGACGCAGCCTGTATTTGGGTTAATCTTGCAGGCTTAGTGCGCCGTGTGACAGATTGCAAAGATGCGTCCGCACCTTAAAAAGCTATTAACTCTGTTCAACATCTATTTTCCGTCACCTCACGGCTGAGGAACAACGCTTTGCTCAAGTTTCACCCTGTTTTTTTCATTTGTGTGTGTGTGTGTGTGTGTGTGTGGCGCCGTCTCGTCCCGGCTCCGTCTAATCACCGGCGAGATTGCAGGACATGTTATTATGATTAGGAATTACTCTGCAGTTGTCAATTATGAGGGCCACTATTTACCGTCCTCAAGAGAAAACGGCTCATTTCATTTCATCACACAACCTAATTGAGTGATTGTATTACCATGCAACGCGGAAATAACCAGGAAACCATTTGCTATTCCATGAATATCAATGTAAGAAACGGCGATTAGCATGTTGATCCATTTGTTTTTAATAATTACATGTATGTCTGCTATCTGCTCTGCAATCAGCGACTCACAATCTCCTGAGCTGGGAGACACACCTTCGCTCTCCGGAGAGGCGGGGGAACAGGAGCCCAGGCATGTTGGAAAACATATTTCTGATTGAAGTGAATAATCAACAGTCTGAAGCTCTGTGCGCCGTTTATTACAGCGGGAAGACAGTTTTTATTAAACAAGTGGTGGCTGTGCGTCCGTCCGTGTTTTCTTCTCACCTGACAATAACAGACTGAAGGAAATACCATCGGACTGGAGAGAAGCTGCGCTCGTTATTGAAATGGCTGTTATTTTAGTCGTATTTCTGATAATAGCATAAACAGTGTTTGCTTCAGCTTCTACCGTTCTCAGTTACTGAACCTGAATGATGCATTTATCTGAAAAAAAAAAAAAAAAAGGGAAAAACAAACATGCCCGACATCAGCGGGAATCTATTGAAGTGACAGTATCAGTGTTTAATCTTGGGAAAACAGCTTCTGCCTGATGATTACTTGTCGTTATATTGGATTCTCCTCTGCTTCACACCTGCTTGATGAAGTGATGCCTCATGGATCGTGATATTTACGCCCTCTATCATCACATACAATCTTTGTTTTTTTTCAAATGTAATGACAGCTTATTTATATCAGACCCTGTTTTTTTTTTGTTTTTTTTTAATTGGTTAAATTTTGAGCTGATTTCCTCCCTGAGCTGTTCTCTGTTGTACAGAAATATGTGGATCATCAACAACTAAAACAGATAATGGTATTTCTAGATGTTTAGCATAAGAGTTTGGGGCCCAGTACAGACCCCTGGGGGACGCCACAAACAATGTCCAAGACTGACAGTCACCCATTGTCACAAACCATTCCTTCAGTCAGTGAATATTGAATTCTGTAGATTATCTATCTATCTAGGGGTGTGTGTGTGTGTGTGTGTGTGTGTGTGTGTGTGTGTGTGTGTGTGTGTGTGTGTGAGTGTAATCATATATATGTTTTTTCTTTCTTTTTGGTATGTATCTTTCTTTTTGTATCTTTTATATATACCTCTCTATGTTAATTCATTAATTCATTCGGGTGGAGTTGTGTTGGTAAAAAGTAAAAATATTGTATTTATTCTGCTGCTTAATTTGGGATGTAGCATCAGCGTACTTTCATATGATTAGAATAATATTTATTTCATTTATTTGGTTTACTCTCATTAAAATTCTACAGCATAAACAGAAACTCCTACTTTATTTAAAATACACCCAATGAGTTCAGCAATAAATCATTTTTAACCTACTTTTTTCTGTAAAAAAAACACATATCAGTACTCCGTCATGTAAAGATGATCTTTAACCCTTCATCTGATACGTTTCTTTTTAAATAATACATCGAAGGACAGCGCTCATGAGAATGACTTTTATTATGAAAATGATGAATTGCGTCAGTGAAATACCTTTCAACAGATTTATTTTGACAAGAACGAGTCGCTTCATTTACACTCCGCTGTCAGTCTTAGAATGTCCTTTTATAACTGAGGAACTGAAATCGAGACATCATTTTAACTAGAAATGGTGAGAAATATTTATGATTTAAGGATTTTTATGGCAGAAATGACCATTTTCGTTTGATTTTGGTCATTTTCCTCCTTTTTTACAGATTTTTTCTTTTTCTTTCTTTTTTTTTTTTTTTTTTTTAATAAATCTTTATATTTTGACTTGTCCCTCTCTGAGGCTGTAATATGTGATTTCCAAAGCCCATTTAAAGGATTTCCTTACTACAAAAAGTGAAATGCGTGTGATTTTTATCACTTTTACACGATTTGGAAAGAAATTTCATTGTGAAATCTTTCTACAAAATTGAACGTCTCATTGTGGAAATCTCCGGAACAACACCTGAATTTTCCATTTGCTGTGTTTTTTGATGAAGCGAAGGGTTAACAGAGTCTCAGTCTGCGGATCGGAGCCGGTGGAGGGTTGAGGACAGTCACAGTGGAGTATCTGGGTCTTTCTTCCCTCCATATGAGCTAAAATAGAAATTCCTTTGTGACTCTGGGAGCTCAGATGTTTTTCCCCCAGACTCCACTAACCTCTCAATTTATTTGGCTTCATGCGGTCTTTCTTTTTCGGCGGCGGGACGGAGGAATATCAGTCTCCGCTGTCGCGGCGCTGCCGATTTGACCTTTGCAGTCGTCCATGTTGGATGTTGACGATAAAAAAAGTCAAAGCGGTTCTTCTTCTGCTGCACCTGAATGTGAGCCCCTCCTCTTCCCACTGCAGGTTTTTTTTTTTTTTTTTTTTTAATCCTTTCAAATAAGAGATGGAGCATCTTTACATATCAAAGTTCTCACTGTGACGAAAACCAAACTCACCTCAACGCGTACAACTGAGCCGCAGTAAATTCACAAATTCATGAGCGCAAAGTGTGTCTGTTAATTGTGTTAGGCTGCGCTAATTTCCTCTTTGACACACATAATTAAAAGCGCATTTCCCGGCGAATCGCGACACTCCTCACTGGTGGCAGACATGCGTTTGAGCCTTTTATACACTCCAATAAATGTTTCATTAAAAGGCCTCGACTTCAGTCGGGATTTCAGGGGTTTTTCGTCATTTCGGCGTTTCATCTGCTTCTAACAATGCCACAAATCAAAGGCTTTCAATCTTAATTTGCTCCGGCGAAATCAAATAGTCTGTAATATTCGCCCGGGTTCATAAAGCGGCGGCCTGCGGTGCGTTGTTTCCCGCGCTCAGAGGAGTCGGGAATATGAAATCCGGGGCGTTCGGGGACACGTGCTGCTCTGTGCGTTCCTCTAACTCCAAACAGCAGCGTCCACTTCCTGTCCGGCCGCTCCAGGAGGAAGAAATGAGCTGATAGAAATGCTGATGCAGGTCTGAGCCGTCCTGGAAGATTACTGTGTTTTCACCAGGACTCCCCTCCCCGGGTCCTGCCTCTCAGCACCGCTGCCGGCTCCATCAGGGCTGCTCAGCTGAAATCAGACTGCAGCTGGACTTTTACTCTATAAAGGCTTTTTTTTAGAAATATAAAGTTTTTGATGCTTCATGACTTTAGTGCATAATAGACTCTAAAGTTGCAGAATATACATACTTGTTAATAATTTTTGTGCTTTATTTTCACAAAAATCAATATAAAAGTAGCAAAGCAGCCTCTTGAACATAACAATCAATAGTTTGCAGCCTGTTGATAAAAATGTGATCATCTGAGTTACTAAAGCTGGTTTTATGTACTTTGGCTTCAGATTTAAAAGAACCCAGTAGAAGCTGCCTTCCAAAAGGATTGACTGTAAGTTTATCATTCATTTATAATTTTTTTAAATGAGTTTTAAACTCATAAATGCACTTATGATCAAGATTTACACCATTTCATTGAAGACTCATCCACTTGAGTCGCTGCACCTCTCTTTCCTCGTTTAGTACTGATCAGAGTTTGATTTAAAGGTGTGTGGCTGTGTACATGTGTCTACAAATACCGCCTTTATTTCTATATTCACGCATCCCGAAGAGGTTTATTTTCTAACATTTTCTATTTTCGACCGAGTTTTAGTCTCATGCTTCACTCTGCACGTTAATGCTGAGAGTAAATCTGCTTTAGTGTACCGAAGGAGCTTCATAAATATACTTATAATTAAAAATTTACAGCTTTTTTTTTTTTTATTGAAGATTCGTTCATTTCAGTTCAACGCCGCGGCTGCGTATTGATCACATTTTTATGCACTTTTAAAGGCTTTACAGGAACTTTGTACATCTTAGGAGGAGCAGTAAAAAAAAAAGGGATTTATGGAAAGTTTTTTTTGTGTCGCCATCTTTATTATGTGTTGCAAACTTTATTTCTTGTCTGGTAGAATATGACAAAAATGAGAATGTAAGCATGTATTAAAGGTTATTTAAGAACAATCAATTATTTTTAAGCTGTTTTAAACTCATTGGTTCATTTCATGAACATGTGAGTGACTGTGCCTCTATTGATCGTATTTTTATGTACTTTTAAAGACCATAAACATATATACTTGTACATCTGTGGAGCAGATAAAACAACAATTAAGAGTAGCTTTAAAAATGGCCATAAAAGCCCGTCTCGCCCCCTTATGGCTGACGGGGGACGTTCCTGCCTCTAGCAGAGTTTAATGGTAATAATATTTTTGATTTAATCTTCAGATTTTATTCAAGTAGTCTGGCTGATCTGCCGCGCCGCAGAGAAACAGCAACAAAACCGGAGGAAATATCGTAATTAGAGGCCTAATAAAACGTCGGGATGGCTCATGTGGGAGACGAGGGCGGGAGGCGCGGTCACTCACCTCTCCCTGAACGCACCGCTCCTTTTTCCTACCTGTCACACTTTATGAACGCTGAACCGAGAGAGAATTAACCTAAAATAAACTCCGCCGCTCGTATTTTGCGTGAAGCCCTTTAGACTTGTGCTTCAAACTAGTAAAGGCATCAGATGAGGGGCTAAGCTCTTCAGGTGACGGGATTTTAAACCCGTCGCCCCGGCGTGGCGTTCCGGGCGTCAGACACGCTCACGGTGGGTTTTACGACAGAATGGGACCGATCAATATTCCCAAACCTGGATGCTTTTCCTGCACTTTAAGTGAAGAGTTTTGTGTTTCTGTTCACACAGAACTCTGAAAACGCAGCTTTTTGGTGCAACTTTTTGAAAACTTTTTTAGGCCAGAGCCGTACAGTGAGAGAGTTGCGCCTATGACTGTTCCGCCATTTTTTTGTCCAGCAGTCGTCTCGCGATTGTTTCTTTTCCTCGATTACTGGCCGAGTTAAAACATCAGCACCATCAAAATGTGCGTGTGTGTGTGTGTGTGTGTGTTTTCATCACAAAAAGACCGTCAACACCACCAACCGGTGGGCCAAAACGCTCACTCCGTCTCTTCCAGCGCTCCTGCCGTCGCCATGGAAACGGGCACCGTTTTCGAAACGAGCAGCGGAAATACAGAAATTGGCGCGTTTCCACTTGAAATGTTGTGTAAACGGGCTCTTAAAAGGGAAAGACGCTCCGCTGCCGAAGGATGTCTTTATGGCCCCGTGCAAGGACCGCAAGGGTGGACTGGAAGGAGGGGGAGGAGGAAGACACACACACGCACACGCACACACACACACACACGCGCGTGCCTGCACGCTCGTTCCTTAAGGGAGAAAGGTCAGTATCCAGAGGAGGAAATGGTGAGCCATTGTTATGATTGATCACACAGCAAGGTCCGGGGAGGACGCAGTGTCACTTTCATTGTCAAACTCATTATACCACAGAAGAAGAGTCCCCACCCCGCCGCTCGTGTCCTCTCTCCACAGCCGTAATGTGAAGACACCCTTCCAGCGCGCTCGGTGACGAGACGGGCACGTCAAAGAGAGAGAGAGAGGGAGAGAGAGAGAGGAATATGCTGAATGCACACAATGCTCTGGCTCTATAGCGAGGAGGGAGAAAAATGCAGAATTCTGCAACAGAAAAAAAAAAAAAAAGAGGCAGGGAAAAGAAGAAAAAAAAAAGCATTTTAAATGAGCAGTGCGGCACTCCGCGCTCCCAATGTTTGCACGAGTAAACGTCGGCTTATACCATCAACAATGAGGAGAACGGCCAAATCAATTAAAATACAACAAAATTGAAGTCTTGTAGCCAAAGGCGGCTTGCAGGAGGTTTGGAAGGATATTCTGGTCCTGATTAAAAATGAATGGTATCAGAATACATAAAGCTCTCTGGCCCGGCGCCCAGAGCAGAGCATCCTGGAGCTGTGGTCACTTCAGAGGCGGGGCGGCGGGCGGGGGGGAGGCATTAGGTAGCCCGGCTATGGAGGGAAGCTCAAGTAACACACTCTTCTCAGCTCAATTCATCTAATCACCAATGCAAACCTAAGCACTTTGCAGATATAGATTTGAGGCCAACGATTGATATTGTATCCCGTGTAAACTGATTCACGCTCAAAGGGAGAAAACAGGGGCCTTCTCTTCTCCGTTTCCTGCCTCGGCGGTCCGGGCCGGGTCTTTATCTCGGTTAAACACAAACCAACACCAACAAACACGACATGAAACAGAATCCTTAATTCAGATGACAAAATCTCATTTTCCCTCAAAAGGCAGCTCTGGAACAGGGACCACTGCGGTGGGCTTAATGGAATCACCGGCGGAGGAGGGCGGAGGAGGGCGGAGGAGGACGGAGCCGTCGCGGTGTTGTTTACTCTCTTCATCTTGCTTTACATTAGCCATTTGTGATTTGAGAATATGTAATGGGATTACCGGCCCGGCTGTAATGTAGACTTTACTTTTGGTGAGCTGTAACTTTATTTGGCTGACAGGGAGCATTAAGGATGTCGTTTTATTCCCAGATCTGCGGAATTCAGGCGACGTTGACAAAGTTCTTGCATCAGTCGATCTGAAAGTGAGTAAAAAAAAAAACAAAAAACAAAAGAACGGCAAAAAGCTGATGTTTGAGATAAAGCACATAATCCGGGGTCATAAAAAGGCAATGAGTTGTAACGTCCAGATGCTCCTTGTTTTGGATTGTTGTGCCTCGGCGGTATTGATCTTGCCTAAAGGCTTCCAGGAGAGGTGAGGCTCGCCTCTGCCAAGAGTAGAGGTCACTCAGACAAATTGGCCAGGTTGGCTTTTAGCAGCTCCAGGGTCAAAGCCCATTCATCTTATTAGAGCGATGTATCCTTTTAGAGGCCTCGGCGGCGGGATTAGACAGCGGAGCAGCGCCGGGGCATTAGATGACAGACCGCCTGGCAGATAGGTTACAGCAGCTTCCTCCCGCTGCCGCTCTCTGCAGCTCCCGGGCCGGGCTGCACGGCGTCCGAGAGGAGAGCGGCGTTCCCAGAGAGGAGCGAACGCTGAGGAAACGGCGAGGCGTCGGCGCTCCGCTTCTCTCACTCAGTTCACTCCGGAGTTTTTATGTAGTTTCATAGAGCAGAGCTGAGCGTGTATAAATTTATCGACTCAATACACACACACACACACACACACACACACACACACACGAGAGTATGGTAAGCAATTCTGCTTAAAGGTGAATTTTATCGTCAAAACAGTAAAAATATAGTCTTGAATCAGCAGTGTGTCAGGGTGCATCAGTATTTCCGTTTTCTAAAAAAATGTTTTTTTTTAGTGTCACATGTTAAGTTATATGAATCAGAATCAACATTGTCTCACTTTGTGTGATGCAAGAGCTTCTAGTTGTTAGAACTAATTAAAAAAACGAGGATAGATAAAGATAATTCCATATACTTGTATTCGCATGTTTACATTTCCACATACTCACATATGCAAACAAATGTGTCGTATCAGAGGTTTTTTAAGCTGAAAATGACAAAATGTTGTCATAAACCAGCAGGTATTATTGCACACGCAGCATTTTCTTCATCATTTAGATCATTTTGGTGAAATACTGTTATTAGTGTTTTCTTTATCTGTGTCTTCCCTGACAAATGGTTGAGAAAAATGTAATCTAACACATAAAAAGAGGAAATGCTGTCATCCCAGATTCTGAAAATAGCAAGAATAATATCAGATATCAAAAAATCAAATTTATGTCTTCAGCTACAGGTTAAGTTACACATTATTTACTTTTTCCTTCAAATCACTTTCATATGTTCATATTTCCAGTTTCATGTGGTCATACTGTGTGACACACTGTCAGAATTTTTTTTTACACATTATATATCATATAAAACCAAGAAGTACTGTCATCTCAGAGCTGATGAGCCTGAAAATAACCACAACCCTACATGGATATATATTTTTTCCAGATGATTGCTGATAAATGATGAGTCTTTCTGGAAAAACCTAAAAAAAAAAAAATCAAATATATTGATGCCATTGTCAGAGATTTTACAAAAACCCCATTGACATATAGTTTATTAGATTTAGCCTCAAACATACTTGATATACTTTGATTTTGTGATATTCAGATCGATGGTGGTCAGATCAGCGTCTGCAGTCGCTTTCTGTTCGCGTCGCGGAAGCCCTTCTTCTTCCCAAACTTCCCTCCCGGAGCCTCAGCGTGGCTCCGAACGGCGCCGGACTGAGCGGAGTTTGATCTAATGCCGGGCTTATCTCCTCGGTATCATCTGGGTATGAAGCGATCAGACGGGCCAGCTGGGCAAACACGAGCCCGCCGCCTCACGGTTTGTTTATGTCGTGTTCCGCCGTATCTGGGTGCTGAATCTTGGATTTGTCACCATTTGGAGCTGCTAATGTGCAAAGATGCCCAGTGCAGATTTAAGGCGAGTTAAACTGCCATGTAAGGCGGTGTCACTGCGAATCTCATCTCGTGTGCTTTAACCACAAAAAAAAAAAGAGAAAAGAAAAGGAAGAGAGCACTCTCTAAGCATTCTGGAATAAAAAGCTGGAGGAGCTGCAGAGCGCAGAGCTTTAACGGCGGCCGGGCGTTGTAAAAGTGACAGAATGTGTGATGTCCCCGGTTGTCAGAGCAGAAATATTGACACGTCTTGACCTCGGCGCCACCCCGAATATAAACACTACAGAACCGGGTGCGAGTCCCTCAATCATGGCGGCGGCGTCGCCTTTATGTCTGCTATATTTAATACATCATTGAAGAAACCCCAACGTGGTGTCAGGAAGACACACACAGCCCTGCAGTAATTGGATGATCCCCCCCCCCCTCGCCCCCCCCCTCTGCTCCTCAGCCATTGTTGAGAGAAAAATGTGTTGGCTCTAATTTAAACTCCGTTTCTGACACTTTTCCGCCGCGCTCGCTGAAGCCACTGCGCCGCATTGACATTTGTCATCATAACGGCGCCGCTCCCAGAACCCCCTCCTCCTCAAGACGCCGCGGCGACGGCGAATCTGAGATTAATCGCAGGACGCCGATGATGGAGGCCGTTTTCAGGCCGAGGATCCGGTGAAGCGAAGCGGTTCTCCCGAACCGCCTGTTTACCGCTCACCCCTGACCTTTCCCCGCCCGCTTGGCGTCTCGCCGCGCTCCGCCCGCCCGTCCGCCCGCCCGTCCGCCCGTCTTCGCGCCGCTGGAAGACGCGCCGGGGGGACGGCCGGGCTTCAAGAGGACTTTCTGGGAGTTTGCTCTTCAAAGACGCATGAGGATGACATTTGGGACTTCATTAAAACAACTTGAGAGGGAATTTTTCTTCCCGCCTCTGCTGCATGACACAATATATTTACCATGGCGAAAGAATATTACTCACAAATAATCCACTGTCACAGTCTGCCTGCCGCAGGAGCCATCCAGCATGGGGGATAGCGCGGCGGCGGCGGCGGCGTGAGTGATGACGGCGGCGGAGCACGTTAAATCACGGTGTCAGTCCGTCCGTCCGGCCGTCCGTCCGTCCAGCCGTCCGTCCGGCCGTCCGTCCGGCCGTCGCGTGCTCTCAGGTTACGTGTTTGATAATTGCGGTGAGGAACGGGACGAGGGACGAAACGGAGGCGGTTTGTCTGCTGCTTTAATCTTCTATGTAAAGATTGATTCAGGGCTCAGCGGCCGGCGTGGAGCTGCTCCCACTGCAGCTCTGAACACACTTTAAAAGCAGCTCAAATCTGACTGCTTCTTCTTTCTTTTTTTTTTTTTTTTTTTTTTGGCCCATATGAAACATTTATGACAGTCTTAACAGCACAAATATGAGGTTTCGCAGCAGATGGGGGACACTCTCAGCCCGCATTTTACTCACAGGTTACGTCATCGAAGTGAGACGGCCGTCGTATTTCTGCACCGGAGGAGGAGAATCGCTCCCGATTCACACGCAGGTCCTGCACAAAGGACCAAACAGAAATAATCTGTGGTTTTTCTGATGAATCCTGTTTGCAGAACTCAGAGCTGACACATGTGGTGTACATGGAACTCTCTCTCTCTGCATGTGGGTCATTTCAGGGCGCAGACGTTAAATATAAGGTGAACAATTACTATAGATCGTGTTTCAGTGGAAATAGAAGGATATAAACTGAGATAAAGGCCTGCAGGGTGAATGTAAGGAGAGATTCTGAAATGCATAAACAGGCTGCACTTTGAGTTTGATGCATTTTGCAGGTAATCAAACAACTGATTAGATTAGATTTTCCTTCATTTGTCCCACAATAGAGGAAAGTGCATCGTTCCAGCAGCCAGTGGACAGAAATAAACCAGAAGAGGATATGAACAATAACAACAATAGCAGTAAAACTCTAACGGGGCATTATTTCCATTCGTACAGAGAGTTAGCAGTAATAACATGAGACACTGTGCAGGTGAAGTTTGAAACCCGAGAAAGGTCTGGAAATCGACCTCTCTCTGACTTTACGGTGAAGTTCATCCTATAATGTGGAGAAAAGTATATTTTCTCTCCTCCTCAGGGAAGTCGGTATTTTTCAGCTTACCTCTCTGACACGTTTCGACTGAATTCTCCCGTCTGCGTCAGAAATGTCATCCGGCGCCGGATGACGTGTCTTTCTATCAGCTGGTGTTGAAAAAGAAAAAAAACTGCTTTCCCGGAGAGAAGAGGAGAGGAAATGCTCTCTCCTAACGAACAACGCAGAGCCACTAAT
The DNA here is from genome assembly GCF_902148845.1 of Salarias fasciatus. Classification (NCBI taxonomy): domain Eukaryota; kingdom Metazoa; phylum Chordata; class Actinopteri; order Blenniiformes; family Blenniidae; genus Salarias; species Salarias fasciatus. The sequence goes on along the minus strand of NC_043746.1, from coordinate 28,958,105 downwards.
TCACCTTAGAGGCCTGCTTTGGGGCTGTCGGTGGAAACGAGCCGAGCTGGGGGGAGAACATGCAGACTCTCTAACTCACTGCTGAACACCATGCATCACATTTCGTTTGTCTTGGCCGGACGTGTGTCTCCCGCCCTGCGTGGCGGAGTGTGTGCTCACTTCCACCCTGCCTTCAGTCTCACAGGCAGGACCAAATGAAAGTACAATATTAGCTAGAAAATTAAACTTTATGCTAATACCCGCTGAGGAGCGCTCCGATTATCTGGTGGCAGCACTTTGACTCTCCATTACGGCTCAGGGACAGCATCCATTTCTCCGCCGGGGGGTGGGGGGTGGGGGGGCTATATTCTCTCCATCATTTAGTTTGTAGATGTTAGTGTTATATGCGCCAGGTGCGGTCTGACAACTGAATGAGTAATGTGTCTGGTAACGGGGAAGCTCAGTCAGGGGAAGCCCGCTCCCCGGACTCTCCATTAATATCACAGTCCACTCTTTCGGGGGATACTGCTGACATTTTGCTCTCTGTGTAATAGAGACCTAACCTTTAAGCACCGTAAGGAAGAACTCATTTTTCATAATCCCACTGTCCATTTTGGAGAATTCCCCACCTAATGCCTTCTATGCATCTGTCCTCATTTTTCTCCAATTGTTTCTCGCTCTTTTATTATTTCCCTTTTAGAGCGGTGCGGCGGCCGTCATCTGTTTCCAGGTTACAGGTGTAAAAAATGAAGGTTCCCGCCGTCTGTTGCTGAGTCTTGTGTAATTTTGCAGCGGTGTGAGGCCCCCGCCCGATGACGCGGACGGATGATCACAGCGCACGTTTTGTTGTGTCCAAGTCCGCCTTAATGCCTCAAATCCAGACTCAGGCGTTAAGCCACCGTAAGAAAAAGCGGCGGGTCCCCGGCGTCCTTCTCGGAGCTGAGTGGGCTGAAGGAAAGTCATTGTTTCAGCAGCCGGTAATGATGATTAGCCACAATCTGGGAGATCGACTGCACATCGGTCAAACGCGCCGACATCCTCAAAGGGAGCGATGGCCCACTGTCCGAGCGCCGCATACTGAGCAGATTGATCGGGCTTCCTGCAGAGATTTAGGGCAAATCTTTGATGTGTGCGTGGAAATAATGCCGACCGCCTCTGAGCATGTGCAACTTTAGCTGTTTTTTTTTTTAAATAAAAAAAATAAATCACACTCTGAAAGTCAATAGAAAGGAATAATAGAGATTTTTTGATGCCATGTATTCACTCTGTTCCACTGAATCTGCTCGGTGAACCTCATTGTTCAATATTGTGTCATTTTCCTGAGTTGCTGTAACTCATAGTTTTTTGCTAACTTAAAGTAATCTGCAGATAAAAGTATGATACTCCACTCCCTGCATTTAAAACTGAAAAGCTATGACCATAAATACTCATCTTCTTTCTGCTCATCTTTTGCTTCAGTCAACAAAAAAATGGATGCCATGAGTTTCCTCATATTTTGTGAGTTGTGCTAACTTTGCTAACGAGGCTAGCTCTGTGTTGCAGTAGCCTCCTGAAGGCTCCTGGACAAACCCGCGCTAAAAAAAAAAGACGCTACAAGAGCACCCCAATGTCACCCAAATATGTGTATTAATATTAAAGCCCTGGCTGTTTGAGCGGCGGCGCTCCGGCCGGCGTCCCTCTCCCTGGCGTAAAACAAACGTGGCTGACAGCAGCGTTGTGTAAGAGGGCAGAGAGGGAGAGGGGGAGAGACAGCCACAGCCTCACAATAATAAACAATTCATAAAGAGGAGCAGGAGGAGCTGGAGCGCATGCAGCCGCCGCTCGGTGTTATGACGCTGCCGCTGGTGGGTGAATTCCACGTTCTGCACGTGATCGTAATGTGGTAATCGGAGAGCTCGTTTATTTCACTTACGTCTAAGTGGAGGTCTCCACGCTGAAATTAATTTTGCATGCAAAACCTGCCGTTGACGTGATTGATGGAAGGTTTTGGGGGGTGTTTCAGGGCCTTAAAGATCCATCCTTTCAGCAGATGCATGGTCCAGCGTGTGATTTGTGTAATTAAAGGCGTGAGGAGTGACCGGCGGCGCCCGCCGGCACCGGGCGCGCTTGTAAATGTTCTCTTCATTTATTCTGACTTTACTGGAAATGGCCTTTATTATAGAAACAATGATAGAATCCAGTAAATCAGGGAAAAGTATAGGGTGTAGTGTTGCCATCAATAATAGATTGGAAACAAGTCGGCGCTGATGGAACCTGAGGCCTTTCCTTTGTGGAGGTCTTAGTGCCGTAGCGATGCGTGTGAATAATGCATGGTCCCAGATAGACTCGCTCTCCAGCCCTTCCACTCGCTCGCCGCCTCGCAGGCCGGTGCGGCACTTTTCCCCGGCAGTGATTGGCTGTGCCTGGAGGGCAGCGGAGGAGATGGGAAATCACCTGCCCCATTTAGCCGCGCTGTGCTAGCTGGCCGGGCGCCCCGCTGCTCAGACCTTTGTGTCTGCCGCCGCCACTCGACATTAGGACCTCTGGTTAACTCCAGTCGGCGATGCGGCGGCACAGAGCTGTCATTTGGATACTTATTATCGCCCCAGACTTTTTTTTTTTTTTCTTTTTTTGAAAGGTAAATGTACTGCACAGCTGCACTCCCGAGGTTCCTTTCTCTATTTTTTCACCCTTTTCTCTCCTCCCGACAGAGCCGGCGGCGTGATTGGCAGTAATGCAGTGTCGCAGTTCTGCCACAATCATAGTTGTTGCTTGTGCTTCTTCCTCGATGTTCCTCACCTCCACCCACCCACCCATCCCCCCCCCCCCCCCCCCCCCCCCCCCCTCCCCACCTCCTCCCTCTTCACTGTCTTCTTTTAAAACTTTTTCTCTTTTTCGGCGAGTTTTCTTTTTCACACGCTGACGCACGGCGCCGGTGTGGGAAGCATCCGCCACGTCGTCAATGATCGGGGCCCTGAGAACCGAGGGGGCTCTCGGCGTCCTCTCACCCAGGGGTCTCGGTGGGGAGTCCGCCCAGGCCGGGCACCCAGTCCAGCCCCCCACGGAGCGAGAGCCCGGCCACGGCACCACATAATCCATATTCTAAAGGCCAGCTGGACCGAAGCCCCGGCGCACAAGGGGAGCAAAGAGACCTGCCGCCCCCGCCCAGCCCCGCTCCCCAGCAGCCCGGCACCGCCGCAGCTTTGGCATGTCAAAACTGAAACCGGGCTGAATAGCAGCCATTTAGCAACAGCTCTTTAGTGAAAATAAGACTCCGTTTTCCCTCCTTTGCTGAAGAATTAAGCATATTATGTGAAGAGAATCCTGGCCTGTTTCCCATATTGTTTACCGGGGTGAAATTCACTGCAGCATCTTTTCCCGGTGCTGGTACCATTTTCTTCTTTTTTCTTCTTTTTTCTTTTTTTTTTGTTGCGCTCCTTCTCCTCCCGCCCTCTTTGTTTGCACATGGCGCTGTGGTGAAAATGAGCCGCTGGGCTGCAGGTGGGTTTAGCGTCCGGGGGCTTTTGGGGGTAAACCTGCCTTGACAGCAGATGGATGAATGTGGACGGGTGACTGGCAGTTTGATATTTATTCCCCGGACAAACCGAGCCTAAGCCCACCGCCTCTTCAGTTGCCCCAATTACTGCGCTCCTAACCAAGCTCTGTGCACAAACCGCCGCTGCACGGCCGTCCGCTCGCCCCAAACAACCACCGCAAATATGCACACATATTCCAGGGCTGGTGAATTATGATTTCAGGAGGTTCAGGTGGAGAAAATAAATCCCCACATATGCAAATCTGCAGCATCATCTTGGTTAAATAGCAATATATTCACAATTATTTTGATTATATTGCAGCAACACCTGCTCAAATCAAGCATATAACGCTAGAATTCAGTGGGATTATTAATAAAAATGTCTTGAAGTCTACATAAAATGGTGAATAATTAATTTCCTGAAGCGACTCACGCTGCCACTGCTACTAATTATGATAGCTGTGAAAATAGACTTCAGAATATGAAAAGACGACATAAGTCTATATATAAGATGTGTGTAAAATAAGTTTTACCATTTTTATCCAAACATCTTTAACAATTATTCACATAATTTAGCATATCTGGTAAAATATAAACAATAGATGAGATGAGATCTCCTGAATAGTGAGAATTATAGAATATTCTGAATAATAATGCGCAGAATAGAAATGTATTTAAACCACTGACCTATAAAGAGTTAAATAAGTTCGCATCGGCCCTACGGTCCTTTCTGCATTCACTTTCTCTTTCTCTGTCACGGTTGAAGCTCTTTTCACTCAAAATGCAGGTTTCTGTTGTTCAGTGAAGCCCCGCCCCCCTCGGGCTGTGATTGGCTGAGGCTCCAACCTCTGACCCGTCTCTGTCCTGGTGTCTGAAACCAGTCCAGGCGATGGAAGTGCTCTGTCTGTTTGGATTAGTAACAGTGAGAAATGTCCCCAAATGACAGAGTTGAATTCAGTGATCTGTCTGCTCAGGCTCCTCTCGGCGATGCGAGACGATCGGAATTGTGGGATTTCAGATCATTTTTTGAACATCTCATAAATGAACTGTACCTCCACGAATAAGTCATCAACCATCCACGTCGGCGTGGTTTTAATACGCCGCCACCTCTCTGTGGGGGTCGTAATGAGGCCGTTTGTTATTCCCAGAAGAATTGGAATTGACAGAATCTCCACGGCGTCTGAAAGTGACGGATGCAGAGACGCTTCCCGTCCGAAAATAGCCCGTCCTCCAGCGGTCTCGGATCCCTCGCTCTCCAGGATGGATGATGACTGTAATCATCGGGGCCACTCCACGTGCATTTCACTCAGACCTGGTGGAAGTGGGGCGCTCCAAACATGTCCCCCCCCCCCCCCGCCGCCGCCGGGGCCCACAGGCGTGACCGGTGCTCTCTCTCCCGGTCCACGTGCGGCGGCGGCGGCGGCGGGGAAAATGTCAAAGACGCTCTCCCGCCTTGTTCTCCGTCCCACAGGCGCCACTTTTGATGTCCACCTTCACAGGAGCCTTATCGCCGCTTTGCTGTTTTAGTTGTTAGTCATTAATGAAAGTCAAATATTACAGACTGCTGCGCCCGCACGATAATCCAGAAAAACCCGACGCCTCATTGATTCCGCGCTGAGATAGAACGCCGCGCCTTTATCTCAACAAGTCGACAAATTGCTATTCCGCAACAGCTCCCGCTGATGCATTTCCTATATGCACGTAAATACTTATAATTTAGCTGTAATTCATTATTGACTGGGTCTGATGTCGAGCTGCAGAAACAGTAAATGGTTGTTTTAAAGAAAAGCGATTTAGCCGCGGTGTGTCATTATGTGGAGAGATTCTTCTTCTCTGTTGGAGTACATGAAATACATTGTGATACGTGGGCAATCCGGCTCTTCACAGACCGCCGACGGGGCGGCGAGGTCAGCGTTATTTAACGTTTCAATCGAGGGGACGCGCTCGTCGCAATTTCCCGGCTAGCATATCTGCTAACGCGATCGGCCGCCTATTGATCCCGGCGCGCGGTGATCGCCCAGGCGCTGGATTTCAAACATAAAGTTCCTGTCAGGACGGCCGCGGCGCCGGGAAAACAGCCGTTATCCGTCAGGAGCGTCTCGTCCGACACGGCAGCCTGACGGCCGCGAGGGAGCACGGGTTAAATAAAGGAGGGAAATAGATAGATACAATTATTTGTAATAATAGAGCTGAAACCTGTTAGCAGCCGATATATTGTTGCTTCTTTAACGCTCATAATCCTTATTTTGTTGTTGCCGTTTTGGAAGTTTGTGATTTAAAAAGCACAGCGCTGCAGATCTGGACTGATTATTCAGGCTGGCTGTTTGTTTTTGAAGAAGCTCAGCCAGGCTAATTTAGCCTCATATTGATAATTTTATGTAAATATACAGGGTTTTGTAGATTTTCGAGCATATTTTTTCAATAGAGAATTGAAAAGCTGCTGAAACAATTGTCTCGACAATTTTCTGAATAACTAATAGAGGGCAGAGTTTGACAAAGTGAGCACAGCTGGAATTTAAATGATTGTCTTTTTACCCTAAAGGAGACGAACAGTATTTAAAAATCATACAAGAAACTAAATATTTGAACCTTTTTTTTTTTGAAAAACATGAATAAGTTCAGGCAAGGTCAACAGATAAACTATTTAAATTTGACTTGAAGTTTGGTGATTTTCATACTAAATGATTGTTTTTCACGACCGTCAGAAGTGAACGAACATTGACAACATGAGGTCAGTGTGTGGCATCAGCGATTATTTCTGCTTCCTAACTGATCGGTGATCAGAACGTCCCGTTGGGTCGCCGCCGCTTCCGTCTGCGGCAGAGAGAGTCGCGTCCACGACGCCGCGCGCCGGCAATGAGCTTAAGATATCATGAAATATTTAATTAATGGGACGGACAAAAGACGTTCATTATGTGTGTCAGCAAAACAAAGATAAATCACAATCTGCGTTGGAAGGCGATAAATCAGAGGGTGTCAGAGTGACGGAGAGCCTTTTAAAAAGTGGCACTTTCAGGTCTGCATGCGGCGACTCTCCCTCATGAATCCACATCAAGGCTTTGTGTCGCCGTCCGTCACTTAGCTTCTTAATCTTTTTTTAGATAGCATTCCAGATTTTTTTTTTCTTTTTTCGTTAATGTTTTAAGAGCGAGGCAGCCCACCTCTCCCTCCCTCCCGCCGTCTCCCTCCCTCCCTCCCCTCCTCTCTTCTTTTGAGGGGTAAACACACACGCAAAGCTCCTCAGCCTATCATCTGTGACTGCCGCTACAGCCAGACAGCGTAACACGATCCATGATAGAGTGCTGCAAATCGCCCGGCGCTTTCGACTACCATCTCACACAAGGAGGGGGAGAAGGAGCCCACCAGATAGGTTGAGTTTTTCAAAAAAAAAAAAAAAAAAAGGAAAAAAGAAGAAAGAGGACAGGGAAGAGAAGGAGGAGGTGGTGGGAAGCGCTGGTGGAGAGTGAGTGCGGCAGCGGCGGCTGGCGACTGGAGCGATGCTGGTGTGACTTTCCGGTCCACTAGGTTTTAACCCTTCTGCCATCGCCTGAGCGCCGTCCATGTGTCAGAGTGATGCTGTGCTCCGGCAGCGTGCGGCTCGCGTAGCGGCAGCGGCAAGAGGAGGAAGAGGAGGAGGAAGAGGAGGAGGAGGAGGAGGAGGAGGAGGAGGAGATCCCCAGCGTTTGTAAATCCAATACAAAGCAGCATCGCAGCCCGGGAAGTGGACCCCGACACTGTAGAGCCTCACTGGGGGATCGCTGCTGGCATTTCTCAAGGTAATTCATCAAGTTGTGTGTAATCCTGTTAGGATCAGCATCTCATTTTCATTTCCCTCTTCATTACTGTATTCTAGCAGCAGGGATTTATTTCATTTTTTAATTTTTCTTTTGGCTGGACATCTGTGCCGACAGATCTGGAGTTGAGCATGAATTGCATCTGTCAACAACTTGAATCTGGCAAAGTAATGTTTAATGCATTGCAATGTGTGTGTGTGTGTGCGTGTGCGTGTGCGTGTGTGTGTAGCAGCAGCCCCTCTCTTTCACTGAGGGCCTTTTTGTTACTGCAGGAATCTACATTCTATTGTATTCCTTTCAGTCCCCTTGTGGGTCTTCTTCTCCTTCTCCTTCTTCTTCTCCTCATGAGGGGGCGGTGTGTGTGTGTGTGTGTGTGTGTGTGTGTGTGTGTGTGTGTGTGTGTGTTGGGCTTTAAAATGCTGCTGCAGCCAAACACGTGTAGACGTATGAACCAGTATCTTGCTGTTGATTAGCAGTGCAGCCAACAGACTCACACACACACACACACACACACACACACACACACGTATCTCCGTCGAGGAACTGGGGAAAGCAGATTCTGGACCTGAGCTCCAGATTCTCCAGGATGGCGTGTCGCGGCTCTTTGTGGCGGATTCCGCTGATTCCACTGCAGTGTGAGGGAGAAATCTTCAATAGTGCAACTTGATTATGTGGAACAAATCAGGAAAGAGAGATTTTAATATTGTATGAAATATAATATGAGAGAATTCAGCCTCCAGCTTTCCAAACTGCATCAAAGTAATGAGATAATGTACTTGCATTTTTTTTGGCTCGTGCTCCAAAGCAAACTGTTTTTTTCCCCCTCCCAGATTTATTCCGCGGCCGGACGTGGAAACGTGGCGGGCGAAGCCGAGGTGTTGCCGCTCGCTTGTTGATGAATCTTTTGGGGCTGACGTCACGGCCCCGGAGACGGAGATGGATTGAAGTGCTTAGCGGACCAATGGCTGCGCGGACAGAGAGTAATCGGTGTGTTGCCAGTTTGTGGCCAATGTAAGCAGAGCAGATGCATCAACGGAAGAATAAGTCTGAGTGTTGCGAGGGGTCAGGCCGTGGCGGGGCCCGCGTACATCTGCAGGTGACGGGTAAATACCGGCAGGTGAACGCCAGCCGCCTCGCCTCCGCGGGCCGTGCATCTTCTGAGCTCTGGAGCTAGGAAGCTGTATTTCTAACGTCCTGGACAAGAAGGGATAGTTAAATGTACATTTATTTAGTTGTTTTCCAGCCGTCCAGGCGCAGTTTATGAAGATGAGATCTAGTTTTCCACAGCGGGCTTGGCGCCATGTTTGCTGTGCAGTAATTGGAGGGGTGGGCACGTCGTTACCCAGCCGTCCTCAGACGTGTCGGCGGTAATTACCGTGAGAAAGCGGTATAGCTGTATCTGCTGCGTCTGCGAGGAGCCGAGAGGTGAGGTTTCGGCGGCGGCGGCGGCGGCGAGCACGCGTGCCGTCAGAATTGAGACGATAACCCCGGGATCATAAATCACCGGGGGCTGATGGGCTATCAATACTTTTGCGCGAGCCGGCCCGTGATTCATGGCCGCTCTCGGCGGACGACAGCTGCTCGGCACTCGCATTAAGAGCGAGGTCCGGGCAATTTTTGTTTTAATTTTCGTATCTCATGTTTCATCGGGCGGCCCTGCCGGTCTTCCTCTCCCTCGCTGGCTCTCGGCTTTACCGGCAGACGCACATCAGGGTTTGAGGGCAGAGCGAGGGCCGCGGCCAGCAGAGGCTTCTCTGCATTACCCTGCGGTTTCTGGATGCACTGCTTCATAATTCATGTAATGAAAGGTCGAGCTGTTGTTTAATTTATGTAATAACTGAATGAGGAGTTTGTTCTTGAGTGGCGCTCGCTTCTCTAATTTCATGTTTGGTTTAATTGAAGGTGGTTTAAAAACCACATCAGCGGGGCGGAAATGTCGAAGCTAAAACGGCAAAATGCGAGAAATTCTCGTCCTGCTATCACGTTGTCTTTAGAGCGAAGCACACAAAGCGCCCGGGCGCCTTTCTGCTCCATTCATGTGTGAAACCTGAGCCAAAAGATTGTAATTTTATCTGTTTCGGCTGAAAAAAAAAAAAATATATAAAAGCAACATTTTTGCTTCCTAGAACCAGTCCATGCGTGGATTAGTTCATTAAAGCGTGCAGATGATAAGAAGACCACAGGGAAGACTGGTCCATGCAACGGGTGGTCTCCAGGCTGCACATTCTACTATTTCCATCTGGGATTAATCAAATATTTCTACTCTACTGCATTACATTACATTCAAATTACATTGCACAGCATTGCATTCTACCATATTACATTAGATTAAATTGAATTATATTGCATTACGTTACATTTCTTTGCTCTGCATTGTATTGCATCTACACTACTCCACTCCACTGCTCAGTGATTACCTGAGAAGAATAGACCTCCCTGCACTCGACTCCCCGCAGCCACAAAGCCAACATTATTGTTCATACATTATCTTTGCATTCACATCTAAAATAATCTTAATAAGGTTTTTTTTTTTTTTTTTTTTTTTTCGGGAGGCATGTGAGTGTGAAATTGTTCACAGAGTAAACGCGATGCCATCAGGGAGACAGTGAACCCTTGTTTTTAATTAAAACTCAGTCAAATAACGTGGCCGGGAAATCGGCACACCTGAAAGCTCCAGCCGCTGTCTGTCAGGGAAAGTTAATTAAAAAAAAAAATGAAATAAAAACCACAATGGCAAACCTAACTGTTGAATGTAAGAGACTGTTTAGAACAATAGAGATATTAAGTGTAGATCCAACCCTGCGGAGTGCTGTGATAAAAGGAGCAGTGCGTTAATTGTTATTTTTCTTAATTAATTACTGTCAGACGGAGCGGCGGCGAATCGCTCTGGCGGTCTTCGTGGAGACCCCCGACCTCTCCGTCAGCCGCCTGTTGTTCGCTCCGTCAATGAAATTCAGACCGACCACCGGTTCCACATTAAAAGTCCAAGGTTAGAGATGTACAGCGAGCAGCTGCTCGCCGCTTCAAAACACATCTTTAAACATAGAGATGAACAGAAATAATACATATTCCGACGGGCGGGGCCACCCTCATCGATCCCATTGATTTTTTTTTCCTTTTTCTTTTTTTTTTTTCAAGCAACGGTGTTGCAGCAGTTGTTGATACACCTCTGTCCACAACAGCAACACAATGCACGGCTTTGAAATGCTAATGGCCCGACACAGTGACTCAATGTGTCTTTTTAAAATTCTCTGAAGGCGACGCCGGGAAATTTCACTTTCTGTACTCTGACATTCGTCCCGATGTGCATTATTGCAAAATAATGATGCAAGGAAGCAGTATTTCACATTTATGGTTCGGATTATACCTTGACTGTATACTCGTAATGTGTTTAATGCTTTGTGTGTGGATCATTTGCTGTGTAAATTAGGTTTTAGTTGTGATTTAGTGGGGAAATAAAAATGAACTGAGCACTGATCCCCCCCCCAAAAAAAAACAACAAGTCACAACTGCAAAAAGGCTGGGACTGAAAATGAGCCTGCGAAGGTTCAGCTGAAGCAGATTTCAGGACAGTTTTAATCTAACACAATTTAAGATGCAGGTACTTAATCTGATAAGTTTTCACATTAACTGGCAGAACGAAGTGTTTTTCTAAAGCAAAGGGACAAAAGATGTGAAGTTCTGAGATATTTAAAGCTCAAGTTTTCACGCAACACCTATTTCACACAATTCTCCTCTTTACCGTTCACTTCTTATTGTTTAAAGAAACAGAAAGGATAGAGCTGTTTAACAAATGTTTTATCTTGGGGTGTCAAACATAAGGCGTGTGGGCCAAAACCGGCCCATAAGAGGCTCCGATCCGGCCAGACCACCAAGCAGAGGATAAATTCAAGGAAAACATTGATTTTTTTTTAAACAGATTTCTTAAGAATGATGAATAAAGATGCTGCTTGCTACCTGCTTAATATCAAACTGGCCTAAGAGCTCTGCTGTCAGGGGGAGTTTGGAGAAAAACACCCAGAATGCAACAGCTGGAGGAGACGTCTCAAGGACGTTTCGCTGGATTTTGCACCAGAAGGTTTCATTGAAACTGTCTTCATGTTGAGATTGGAGTCGTTTCCAGCAGTAATTGTTTGGTTTTGTGAAAATATCGACATTTTCATCACGTATACGCTGCACCGCGACACTTTAGAGGTTATTAAAGCAGCATTTTGTGTTTGACAATCCTGCAGGGTTAAGTCTAAAACTGGTCATTTACACAAAAGTCACATTTTCTTGCCTACAATTGCAAATTAATTGAGTTTGTTTTTATGCCAGTCATATTTCTATCCTTTCATACACTTTTCTTGCACATTTTTATGTAGTGAGTTGAAAATCAACATAAATGAAATGTTTATGTTGATTTTGATGTCTGCTTTTCCACATCAGCCACATTAACAGGCACTCAGAGATGCTACTTCTGTTTATTTATAAGCAAAATGTCTGATTGAGAACTATTTATTCCACTGTTTAGCACGACTTTCATCAGTTCACTGTTGTTAGATTTTGCCGAGACAAGAAGATATTTTAAAAAATGTTAGAATTAGATGAAGCTGAGCTGATATGTTCCAGGAAATGGTAAAATACCTCATTTTCAATGTTCTGTCAGGGATAGAATTTTGGAGAGTGAGGTTTGCAAGTCATTGCATTTTATTTCAACACTGTCCGTCCCAACTTTTTTTGGAATTGAGGTCCGAAATGCAACAACTGCTTTATTTTGGTTGGTACAGAAAAGTAGAAAACTATAATTTATATTCAATATAAACAGCTTAAATCAGAAAACATCAGCTTCTCAGTCGTTGTTCTAATAACTCACCTAAAGTCATCCTTCAGTTCGCTTCCTGCTGATAGTTGTCTGTTGTTGTTGTATTTTGGATATCTTCAGACCAGTCGACGCGTTTCAATCCTCTAAGTTCTTCAAAATAGAAAATCTATGGCAGTATTTGTCTTAGAAATTGTGTAGTTTGCTCTCAGTTAAACTGGCAGATGGTTAAAAACCCACTCGGCTTTGAATGTGAAAAAAAAAAAAGAGAGAGAGAGAGAAGTGTTTTTGTGATTTGTTATTCATCTCCGTGTACGACTTCTAAATTTAGAGTACTTTGGGCTGCGTCCAGTCTTATTACATAGAAGAGTGGCGAAATCATGAAAACAACCAACTTTCTTCTCAGTCCAGAATATTGGGTGCTTGATGTGCGCCTTTCGGTGTTTCTGTGCTGCTGCTGCTCACAACAGACACATGAGGAGTGTGACTGTCTTGCCAGGATTCATAAGATAATGGCGTCTTCTCCCGGGGTAATGATGGCCGGGCGTCCGCGGGCGTCATTATCCAAACGGGGATGCCAGTGGGTGGCTACCGGAGCTGGAGGTGAAATAAGCCATTTAGCAGCTTTATGATAGCCTCCCCGGCCCTCGCTGCTCCTCACATCCAGGGTCAAAGCTTAGCGGCCATCTAATCTCCCTCAGCCGCGCGGCTTTCATTAGCGCGTCACTTGATCAATCAAAGCTCCTCCGAGAGCCAAAGTTGGAGGCATTTGGAGATGAAAGGAGGTAATCAGGATACCTGCTCAGATCATCATAGCTGTTTACAGGTCCCCCTTCATGTCGGCTTTAATTGACATTTATGTGAGTTCTGATAGGCATCTGCACGCGCTCCGCGGCGCCGCTGCACGCCGCGCGGCCGCGGCGGCCCGCCGGCAGACTCGCCGCTCAGGGAGTTTGATGTTCTTTGTCATGTTCGCCGGGTATTATTTTCAGTGAGAGCCTATTTGTGATCGCAGCGAGATTACGCCGGTTCTATTTATTACTGACATTTCCGAAAGCCTCAAATTAGACACGATGTTGTAAATACAAAGTTCATCCTCCCAGCTAACACTGGGGCGGCGGCGGAGGGGGGGGGGGGCGCCTTCACAAAAAAAACGCCTCACTTTTCAATTTTTGAGAAGTTATCATGATTAAAAAGGAGGGTGAGATGTTCTTTATGAGAACATATATCACTGCTGATTCATTGAACCAAATGAGCTCTTTTGCAAAACCCATAAATGTCACGTGTGTGACACCTAATCTATATATCCAGACCCGTCCCAAAAGCAGTGAGATCTGTCAGAAAATTTACAACTTGTGGCTCGTTTGATAAATACCAAGCGATCCTCGGTGCGGCAGGCTGACGAAACCGGGTGCAGGAAGCACGGCGCTAATCCATCTCTCTCCACATGTTATATAAAGTCTCGCTCCGCTCGGCGCTGGTGGGTGGATCCGGCTCGTATACGTGAGCCTCTCTTCACATGTCCAGCCTGTGTGCCGCCGCCGCCGCCGCTCAGGGGTGTGTGGGCTGGAATTGATCCCGGCCGACCGCTCAGGTCATTCGGCCGTCACGCCGAGGGAGATAAAGATAATAACACATTCTCACCTTCACACCGGCTGACAGTTTAGGAGCATCGATTATCCCCAAATGCACGTTTTTCAACTGTGGGAGGAAAATGAAGGCGTTGGAGGAAACGCACAGACTTCAGTCCGTGTTTGAAAGCGACTTCCGGCCAGCGGGCCACTAGTGGGTGCTGTTGGCGGTTTTTACAATGAAACTCGAAACTTTCCGGCCATTTTCCTAAAAGCCGTGTTTTCAGTTGCTTCGAGCGCCACCGCGGTGTGAACTGACCACCAGAACTTTGGAGTTTGACTGGAAAACGATGCGAGGCCTCGATCTGTCAGTCGTCTGTTCCTCTGCCGATGGCCTTCATCCCTGAAAGGCTGCCATCTGTGCTGGGCTCTGATTGGCTGCCGAAGTGGATCGGGGGCAGCAGAAGCTGACCCCTTTAGAGCGCTGCGCTGCAGCTCCATGTGAAAGTCCAGGTGTTTTATTAGCTGCGGGCCGTGGAACCCCGGCGACCTCTCAGGATCAGATTCTGGAGAGCGTTCAGATTCCTCCATGTGCCAGTCGGCCGAGCTGTTGTCACATCTGCATACAACAGCACATGTCAGAAAGCGCCCCGCCCCCCCCCCCCCCTTCATCTGTCCTCACTTCCTCCATAATCAGGGGCCGGCGATGGGAACAGAGGCAGAGAGGAGCTTTTTATCCCTCAATAAAGGGCCACTTAGGCAGATAGTTCTCCCCAGACTCATCAGCTTTGGTCTTTTTTTATTTCTGGCACCACATGAAGGAATTTGTGGAAGAGGGCAAACAGTCCATCTAATTAAGAATACCTTTCATATGCGCTCACCTCTCTCGCCCGTAATTTCTCTTTTCACCCTTTCTCCTGCCTCTCCCTCGCCCCCGCGCCTCCCTCTCCTTCTCCGTCTTTTCTCTTTCTTATCATCCATCATAGGAAGCCCAAAGGTGCCCTTCGCAGTTACTGTACCTTTTTGGTCGGCTCCTGATGCCTTTTGAAATCATTGACTTACCCACGCTTTGATGTTGCCTTCAAATGGATACAAAGCAAAACTTTGAAGTCACGACCCAGATGCGGCCCAGAATGTGGAATCGCTGCAATAACTCAGCGCTCGGCTAAATGTTTTGTTTGCCAACAGTGAGTGCTGCACATCATTAACGGTGATTTAAAGCGTCTGCGCCTCCAATGAGTTCGGATAAGATAAGAGGGCTTATATAGCCATTATACAGCAACACTGTAGAATTACATTAGCACTGCCGAACATTAAGAAACTATGTAAAAGAAGAGGCCAAATAAATAAATAAATGAGCAATTAGCGCCGCGGAGGAAACAAAATGGAAACACGTATCGGTGACAGTGTACCAGAATCAGCATTATTTGTTTTGAAAAGTGGAGGGAGAGGAGGAGCGCTCCGTCTGACTTTGTTCTATTTCTGGGGATGGCTGCCGGAGGATTACTGCAAGTGGCAGAGTATTCATTATTTAGATGGCAGGAGCAGAGTAGAGGAAGGGTGGTTTCATAAACCACTTGACGATGACATGTGTGCTGCTACACTAGACGTAAAAGACAAAAAAAGAAGAAGAGGAAGAGGCAAAGTTTCTCTCCCAAAATGTTTTCTCCCACGGAGGGCACTTGAAGCAGCCGAGCCGGCCGACGCTAACTGAAACTGATGGGCCGGACGCAGATTGATGGAGTTAATGGATGGAATCGTTACGAGTTCTCGGGGATCGCTCTGCTCCCCGTATAGGAGGCTGCGGACGTCATGAAGCGTTCGTCCCGCTGCTTCATGGCGCGTGTCAGACGCGGCATTACGCCTTTAAATACAGCATCCTCGCCGCTTGTTACTGCGTTGGAAACGACTGAGTTGACGATCTTGCTGCATATCTTTGTTGAGCCCGGCTGATTATGAAATAATGACAGCTTTGTCTCCCCGCCGCTGCGTATCCCTTCAGAAAGATGACTGAAGATATCAGCGGCGACATTTTGAAATGGCCTGAGAGAAAAATGCGAAGCTGAAATGAGAAAACTGTGACAGTTATGTGTAGTAAAGAAGGAAAGAAGAAGAAAAAAAACGAAACAGAAAAAGCTGGCAGCCTTTAGCAGTGTGGTGGCACACCAGCAAGGAATTCTCTCCCAGCGTAACAGTAGCATCTCTATTGGCTGAAGTGTTTACCCTGACAGTTTTCAGCTTGGACACAGAGAGGGTCCCGCCACCGTGATTAATGCACTGCCATGTCGCCGCGGCGGAGAATGTCTCTCGGCGGTCCCCCCCCCCCCTCCTCCGCAGTACTCCTCCCTGATATTTCACTAATGTGACTCGACAGTAAAGAGATTGATAGTGATCATTATGTTGCTCTCAAAGAGTAATGTCACTTCCCAGCGTGATCCAGCCGGCGTCTAATTCAGCCGCCGCCGCCGCCGCCGCACATTGTTACTGTACACACGGGCGGCTAACAACTGTGTTATGTTAAACCAGAAGCGGTGACATTTGAGCAACGCCTCCTCCCGCTGCTATCCCCAGCTCCTGCAGCCCCGTTTGCATACTGAGCGTGGAACGCGGTGCCACGGGACGTTTCCGCTCGACTCAAGGACTTGACACGACAAGTATTATCACGCTGAACAAGGGAATCGCACTCTTACCCAACGCTCCGCAGGTTAGATTGCCGTTTCCCCGAACGATCCCCTCACAAATGAATATGTGAGGGTCATTCATTTGTCTCCCTCGTGTGCGATGTCTTTACAGCTAAGTTGATTTGTTTATCTGTATACGTTTAGCCCCTGGCCCCAATCTTCTAAGAGAAAAAGAGGTTTAGCATTTAAATTGGTTGATCCACAGCACGTTTGTTAAACCTGTTTTTAAAAGCATTACATTGATGAAAAGCAGACGCTAATCCCCGCCGGCGTGCGACCTTATCGGACTCAACACCTGACGCCGAGACGCCGCCGTCGCCCCGGGAACGCGGCGGCTCGGCGTGCGCTGACCTCTGCTACTGTAGCCGCAGGTCCGCTCTCTCAAAGTACGATTTACAGCGTGAAGTTTGGAGAGCGCAGGCTGCTGTTGTGTTCCGGCTGACGCCACGGGACGCTTCCAACTTCTGGCAGCGCAGGAAGCTGTACGCCTCGGGTCCGGCGTGTCAGTGACTGAAGAGACTGCGTTAGCAAGCTAGCTCTCCCAGCTAATCCCGGATCCCCCTGTATGCATTTCTCCTCTGCTTATACTCTCACCGGCTGATCCTCCCGTATCACACTTCCCATTTTATATTTAGCCAGACGAGACACATAGTCAATACCGCCGCCTATGAATATGTAGAGAGGAGGTGGCCTTCGCCCAAATGTGGCAGATGTGATTTGTAACTAAATCATAGGGATTACTTTATTGACAGTGCCTTGAATAAACATCAGGACGAGGTCAAAATTCATTGTGTGGCGTTATTTGCTGAGCACCTGAAGCAGGCGGAGGCTGCGGCGCTAACGGAGCGCGTCTCGTTTGTGTTGGGTAATTACACAATGTGCCGAATTATCATAATTCAACGTTAAACATCTGATGTGGGTTCAGCGGTGACAGCGAGAGGGGATGCTTTGGCGTGATTAGCCGCGGTATCAGATCGCGCCCGGGCTCGCCGGCTGGCTGTGAAGTGTGTCTTGTGACCGCGTGCGCCGCATGCTAGTGCGGCTCTGCTGCCGAGCAACGGGCCTCCGCGGAGTCTTCGCCGGCGCTCCGATTGAATTTCGCCGAGTGGCTCCGTATCCCGCGACAGAAGAGGACCTTATCAGGACAGACAGAGGAAGCATATGCAAACAGTGGCAGTCGGCGGCGAGTTATGGCCGAAACACGACACTGTGACTACAAGGCTGCGGCGTGAAGCCCGGCCTCGCCGCTGTATCAACACGCCTTTGTGCCGCTCAGTCCGGTCAAGTAAAGCACACACAGCGCCGCTCATTCAATATTAATTCTAGCCGGCAAACTTAACCAGCTGCCGGCTTTATTACACTCCAAACTTATGGTGTCGCCCCGCCATATGCTGCCGCCGCCGCCGCCTTCTCGCTCAGATTTCACTTCTCAGCTTCCATTGTCAGTCTCTACTTGGCTTTTGTGATCTTAATTCTGATGGATGTGTTCCAGTGTGAAATGAGTCAGCCGAGAGCCGGAGCGGACCGTCCCCTCGCCTCCTACTGCCATACTGCTGCCATTTGGTGAGCGGGAGGCAGAGACGCGAGCAGGCCCGTGTGTCGGCCACGCACCTCCCTTATCTAATTGGGGGAAAGCAAACATGATTAAGCCCAAACTGAAGGACGATCAGTGTCTTCCAGCCCTGCAGAGACGGTTCAGTCATGCGTGTTCTCCTGCGAGCGCCGCTGAGAGCGAAACCAGCGCACTTCAACAACAGCGTCAGCCCACTGTCTCTTCCCCCCCATCACCGCTAATTAGAAAGAAGAAGCAAATGTGCAGCAGGCGGCCTCAATGCAACCAGTCCATTTTTACTCTCAGAGCAACTTACAGACGATAAGAAGCAAGAAAAAAAAAAAGATTTACATTGATACACATGTGAATTGACAGGAATGAACACACACGCTCTTAAATATTAGTATTAAATGTGATTAAATTGTGAAATTAAAGCAAATTTTGACGGCCAAATTTTAATTAGTGAGCGAAATAGAATGAAGTAAAGCTGAGTTTAACCACTCGACGCGGTTGTTATTAAGTTACGTGAGGTAATAAAATAATAGAAAGCTCATTTTCAAGGTTGTAATTTGGTGATAATCTCCAGATAATGGGGGTTTTCTGGGGGATGGGAGCGCCGGAGCACTCAGCACTGAAACATAATCAAGGCTGAAATTTGTAGAATTGCTTGTTTTCCCCTCATTATTAAAAATGCTCTGAAACATCAAAATGCTGACCTTTAGAACCACGATTTCACTGCATTTCACTGTCCTCTTTGTGAGAGTTGAACAAATCTGAGCAGTTCAAGGATAATTAATTCATTTCAGCGCCGTGGAACTGTATAAATAAGGCTTTGCTTTGCTCACCGTTGTGTAATTAAAAAAAACATCCAGGTGCACAACAAGGCAAATATCTTCTATTTATTTTCCTTTGCTCCGTATCTTTTTTTCCACCGGAGATGAATGCGGCTTCAGTCGGCGATTGTGAGGCTGAATATCTGATGTTCAGTCTGGGTTTGAAAGCCCAAGGTGAGGAATAAGCGAGCTCCCCAGTGTTTAACATTTCCTCCCTCTCGGGTTGAGTCATGACAAATTCACATCATGTTCCGAACCAAAACCCGGCGCGGTTCAGATGTAGAGGCGTGAGAGAGGTGCTAATTGATGCCTGCTGTGGCACCAAACGCAAATTGCATAGTTTACAAGTACAGCAAGCAAACTGCAGACAGGCTCGACCCCCCCCCTCCCCCACCCGCCGCGGGATGAAGTGGCTAAATGGAGAAATGTGCACTGAGAGGCATAATGGACGCTGTCGACACGGCGCGGCTACCTGTTCACCGGTCATCATCACTCACACACACACACACACACACTGAAATGCAACTCATTGCATATGAGTCGTTACTGTTTAAGAAAGTGGGGGGGGGGGGGGGGTCATTTAATATTAAAACGATTCTGTAAAGCTGCAGATGCATGTTCACTTCCATTATGCGGACCAAAGTTTCCTCATCAGGTTTATTAGCGTACCATACATACACTCATCACAGCCATTAAACAGCAATGATTGCATTTGCAGCCATTAGGCTAAATGATATTTTTTGCTCCTTATGCTATTAGCTGCAGTAAAAAATACATTTTGCACATCAAACATTTAGTTGATGTTCTTCCAGAGAGTCACAATAAGTCGACATGTAACAATTTCCAGGCGACTTGCAGGGAAAAAGATTTAGCCGCCGTGGAAAGTGAACCCGTGACCTTTTTTCCGGGGAGGATTTCTCATATGTGAGGCAGTCAGCTGTGCGAAGCAGCCCGCGCTCTGCTCCGCGTCTGAATGATGAAGTCGTTCGCCCTGCTCTCTTTCATTTTCATAAATATTCAGGATATTTATTGCTTGCTTTTAAAAACACAGCAGCTTTATGAGGCTTGGTCCTCGCTGGATGTAAGCAGGCTGAGAGACGCTCGGCCCAACCTTGTCTTCTGTTCTGCTCCTCTGGAGACGGTGACGCCGTGTCGTCATTAACACTCATATCTCCAACAACAGGATCATGCAGAAGCTGGGGTGAACTTGAAAAACAGAGAAAATATTTATCCTGAGTGTCTAATTATTCTGAGGCTACAAAGAAAACAGGATTTTTAAGATTTCTTCGAGGAAATAGTCGTCAGGACCGCAGATAGTTTAGCCTGTAACTGGGTTTAAAGACCTGCGCCTGGTTCCGGCGCCGCGTTCACACCTGCCGCTTGGAGCTTTTTGTGTGCCGTGCAGCAGGGAAGCTGTGAACGGGGCCTGAAGAGTGTGTGTGGTGTGTGTGTGTGTGTGTGTGTGCGTGTGTGTGTGGTGTGAAAGCAGCTCCACAGCGACGACCTCTCACAGCGACTTTCGGCTGAAAAGCCTCCTGCAGTCTGCTCAGCTTCGCCAGGGGTGTCAAACATAAGGCCCGTGGGCCAAAATCTGGCCAAACCGCCAAGCAAATGGTGAAAAAAAAATCCCAAAGAAGAGAATGAATTTTTTAAAGACATTTATGAGTTTCTCTTCTCAAGAGTTGCAGACGCAACACAACTCTGAGATATTGCAGAAAGCCAGCCTCGCAGCCATGCCGTCAGCGGGAGTTCGTGAAGACATGCGCCGCGAAGCCGCTTCAGGAGACGCTTTATGGACATTTCACAACAGAAGGTTTCATTAAAAACAGCTTTATGTTGAAATCCAAGTCATTATCTGGAGTTGTATTTAGTAGTTTGGCAAAAAATATCAACATTCTCGTCATGTATGCTCTGCACCACGACAAAGAAAAACTCTGCAGTTTGAATTTAAAGGTTATTATGGGACTGTTGTACCAGTCTGACACACTCAAGGTGAAACTGAGCTTTAAGTGGAACCTGAACTAAACCGAGCTTGATACCTGCGAGCCAATATTCTAGAAACATCTCATAAATGTCCACCTTTTGCAAACTATTTTTTACACACCTTATAACGCAGTTGGAAATCTTACAGCGAGCATGAAATATTAAAATGATTTCACTTATGTTGCTGTTGTCCACATGTTGAAGTGTTCTTTAGCGAGATTATGCTGTGTTTTCCTGGTTTTTTAAAGTAAATCACTCAATGTTGCATTTATTTCGGCAGAAACCATACTGCGAGCTCTGAGGAGGTTATGACGGCTGAAAGGTGTGGGCGCAGTTTGTTGGAGATTATTGGTTTCTAGCGAGCTGTCTCAACAAGTGTGGGGCGGATCTCTGTGAGTTTGACGCACACATTCGTGTCAAGTTTGGTGAGCTCCTAACTTTTAATCTAGTGCCGCGGCTGAGCTGCCGTTGCCTGCAGGCGGGCTATAAAGCAGTTTGCTGAATGGCACCGCGGGCTGTCTATCAGACGCATGTGTCACCACAGCCTCCTCGGGATCTCTTCTTCTTCTTCCTCTTCTTCTTCCTCGTCTTTCTCCGTCGTCTTCCTTTTTCATTTGCCTCGTTTGTAATTTCTGACACACGTCAGCCGCTGCCGGCTCGCGCGTTCAGGGGTAAGTTCATTTACCCACCGCGGGGCAGAGCCTGACCCTATAAAAACCTGCTGGAATCGTTTGAAAACCTTCACCTCGTCTATTGTTTGTGTTGAGAGTTCTGAAGAAAAGATGTGCGGCTGGGATGGAACTCTTCAAACTTGGCAGCATTGTAGAAAACATCTGAAATCCTTAACAGCAAGCTGATAATGAATAAAATAAGACCCGAGCAAGGTTGGGTTTCTTGTTTCTTTGTCTTTTTGTGCTCTGTTTTCTTGTACGTGAGATTTATTTGGGTATAGAGGAGGAAAACAGGGTCTGCTCAGGGAGACGGTGCTGCTGTTCATGAGCAGGGTCAAAGTGCAGAACAGGTTAGCTTCTGGGAGCTCAGTCCAAACTGTGTTCACGTGCAAAAAGCTTCTGGTGTCAGGATAAACCCTTAAAACCAGAATAATCCAGGTCAAGGTTGAAATATGATCTAAACCAGAGGCGTCCTGGTTCCTCATTCAGCCCAGTTTCATCTCGACTGGTCCAGAGCGGTAGAGTTATGCTAACCTTTCCATTTAAATGTGAGAGTCTTAGTTTGAAAATGTCAATTGATCAGTTTCCATAGAAAATGATCACAATCTCAACATAAAGCCAATTTTAATGAAACTGTTGGTGGAAAATCCAGTGGAATGACCAAAAGGCTTCTCCTGTTTCTGTTGCATTCTGTGTGTTTGTTCAGACTCTCCCTGACAGCGCAGCTGTGCGGCTAAGCTAGCTCGCTATCTTCCTCACCGACATCTCAGCTCGGGCCTCAGTGTTGTGTTGTGCCTGCTGCTCTTAAGAAATTCGTTTAGATATATTTTTCTCATTGTCTTGACGGTTTTTTTGGGCCAGATTGGAGTCTCTTGTGTACCGTTTTTGGACCGCAGGCTTTATGTTCGACACCGCCGATCTAAACATTATGTGGGTTGACTCGTTTCCATTTAATCTCCTGGAAACATCAGTAAAATGCAGCAGTAAATGGACTGCCTTGGACTTAGTTTGTGCTGCTTATGTTTTTATTAAAGGGTGAACGGATGCTCCCTTCAAGGCTGCCTCATAGATCACTTCTTTTTGGTGCCAAATAATTCTTAAACAAGATACACTGCTGCTCTTTTAAGCCAGCGATTTGTTATAACATTTTGACACTTAATGAATATAAAGTGTTGCTCAACCGGGCTGCAAATGTGTGTTTGCTTCTCTTGCGTATGTGTGTGTGTGTGTGTGTGTGTTTGTGTGTGTTGCTGCGGTGTCACTTGATAAATTGTTATCTGACTTGCTGTGGTGGAAAACACTGGTAACATATGGATGGAGGATTGGAGGAATCCGTTGAAGTGGGTTCAAGGCCCCTCAGTCGCCACATGTGACTGGTGCCGTGTGTGTGTGTGTGTGTGTGTGTGTGTGTGTGTGTGTGTGTGTGTGTGTGTGTGTGTGTGTGTGTGTGTGTTTGCACTGACAGACTTGGCATGAGCAGCACCTGTAAAGCCCCAGTGGGTCTGCTCTGGATGTATGTTTACAGTATTTATATCCGCTCTGGATTCCTGTGCTGCTGTGAGGATATTACAGTACCTCAACCCGAAAAAAAAAAAAAAAAAAAAAAAGAAAAAAAAAAGAGGAAAGGCTCTGAGAAATGCTGCTTTGATAAACCTCGGCTTATCACCCACACATTCCATCCCCCCAGTGTCCTTATTCAACAAATTTGGCAATATTTTGGGCTACCTTCAGATGTATTCCTTCCTGTGAGCTATTCTTTGTGTGTGTGTGTGTGTGTGTGTGTGTGGGGTGTGTGTGTGTGTGTGTGTGTGTGTGTGTGTTCCTTCTAAAGCAGCCTCTGGAGAGAGAGCAGAGGAGGTATGTATGAGTTGGATGCCTCCTTGACAACACCTTGGAGGTAAAAATCAATGTCTGCCAAACAAAGTGAAATGTTAGGCTGCAGCCGATACATGACAGATGAGGCTTAGGGTGGTATTTTCTGAGGTGAATGGAGAGTGGAACGCAGGCAGTCCTGTCTGCTGTTGTCAAGCAGAGCGGCATTAGAGAGATTCTGAAGGACAGTACGTCTGACTTCCCCGACTACTTTTATTATTGATTAACATGACGGAGGCATGTGTGTGTGTGTGCGTGTGTGTGTGTCTGTGCGCGAGCCTCTCTCTCCGAAACGGACGGAGTCGGGCGGGGCTGGAAATTAAGAAGGCCTGCACGGCGGATTGAACATTAAAGGCCGGCTCCACTAATGAATTGTGATGCGGGGCCACTCAGGAGACCTCGCCTCCAACCGGGTCGTACCAAAGTACAGTCATCCTGATTAGAGCGGATCGGCCGTCAGATCAGAACGCCGGCTCTGTTTCACAGCAGGGGCAGAAATCTGTAGTGAGTCACAATTTTTGACAGCTTATCTGCTTAAAATTTCACAAGCCACGTCTAAAAAAAAAAAAAAAAAAAGGGAAAAATCCAAATTTTTCGTGTGGCTGCCCAGAATGTGAAGCTTTTGGAAGACGCTCGTCTTCCTGATGGTGGAGCTCCGGCCGTGCCTGGCTCTCAGGAAACAGTGTAGCTGGCTCACGCATGATCAGTCTTCACGACTCCAGCGGTGACCCCGGCGCCGAGCCGCGGGCCATATCATGTTGCTGATTGAGCATGCACCGAGCCTCTGAGGGTACGCAGGTTACATCTCAGTTTTTCTTGCCGAGAGGAGCGGAGGGTGTTCTGGGGGGAAAATCCAAAACATCAGTAGTGCTGGAAGGCTTTTCTCCCTGGGTTTTTCAAATCTATGTGTGTGTGTGAACGTGTGCACGGACTGTAGATCCTAACATGTGCTTGCTCACATGACGGTTTATCACACCTGCCCATTGAGGATATTGACATCCCCCGCGTTGCCCTCCCCGCCATCTATAATGCACAAGTTGGTGAGCGCTATAAGAATAACCCGACGATTCGTCTGATTATTATTCCTGTCCCGTGCTCCGCTCTGTGGCCAAGAGTAATGCAACAGTAGGGTATCAATTCATAGCCCTGGCCTCAGGAAAGCTCTTTGGAAAGCTGGGGGATTTCAGCCTGTGTGCTATAGCTGCAGCTCTGCAGCCAGACGCCGCCAGAAACGTTGGCCCGGTGAATTATATGTGGGAGCGTCGCAGGGACTCAGTCGGCGGGAGGAAATAAAGGCACCGACATGCATTGCCTGCTCATCGCAGTTCATTAGACGGAGAGATTCCGATGACACCGCATTAATAAATTATGACTGAACTAATGAGTGCAGTATAAGGTAGCAAACCTTCGCAGGGCGCTCGCTGATAGACCGGCGAATCATCCGAAACAGTCAACCTCACAAAGCGTGTGAAAATCAAGTAATGTGCAAAAATTGAAAGTACCATAGAAGGAAGTATTGGACATTTGTTTCAAATGTGTATTTGCATGTGATTGAGGCTCTTCTTGTGCCTGTTGCTTATGGAGTGAAACCCAACATGTTCCTCAGGGAGAACATGCAAATTGCCGCCATAAGCACCACTCCACCGTGAGGCCGTATCCATCTACTCTGCTGAATACAGTGTCTTTGTTTGGTTTGTAATCAGTTGCTCATTATCACTTTGGAAGAAAACAACATTTGTTGACTTTCCCGACCAAGAGCCGAAGCTGCTGTTTTGATTGACGTCACATAGTTTGTTGATTCGTTAAAAAAAACAACCATCAAATTTAATTTCGCAGCATTTAAAATCAAATAGTTTTTTTTTTTATTTATTTATAAGACAAAGCAATCGCTGCATCAGGAAATAATCAGCAGCCGAATCTTTAATTAAAATCATCAGGAGTTGCTGTGATAAGCCATGATATCCTGTAGCCAGTATTAGTCTGGTAATTGTTGTGTCAGGCTGCTGACTACTGATTCCCCAGTAACCAACCCTTGTTTTCTTGTGACTTGGCTCTCCTAAATGCATCTTCTGGAAGTTTACAGAGTCCCATAGATGATAGTCTATAATAGATACATGATGCAAAACTCTGCTTGAAGTGCGGCGTCGTCTCCATTGTTCCATGTGTTTATTCAGTGTGCTGTAAAGATATACACGGTATAAATTTCCTTCCCCTCAACTGCCCTCACAATGGAGGTGAAAATTAGCCATCTCTGCAAGTGGAGTGCATCCAGTTGAGAACAATATGCCAACAATTAATCAGGAAAAAGATAGGCTTTCCCATTTTCAGATGGATACTGCATCCTTTGTCTGGTTTCCTCACAAACGGAGTGATTTGCACAGGAAATGCAATTATAGCAGCCATTGGGAGCGACTGCGCCACTACAACCACGAGTGGTTTGTTTTTTCCTGCAACCATTTTCTCAAGTGATTGGGGAAGCGAGCTGTAAATGAATGGGGCGGCACATGAATAGTTCTCAGAATACACGTCACATTTCCATGACCCCTAAGATGGTGTAGACAACACTTTTTTTTTTTTTTTTTTGGGGCAATTACTAATTCAAATCTATATTGCGTGCGTGAGAGGAGTGACTCACGGTTCAGCGGGGCTGGGTAACATTGTTTTGTTGCTATTTGTGACGCCGGCGGGCTTCGTGCAAGCGCAAATAAATTGCTTAATATCCTTGGCCGGGCTCCTGAATGTTTAAAAGCCTCTCTGCAGTGGCCGGGACCACCCTAACTAAAGTTTAATGCCGGCTCCATCAGCCCGACGCCGGCGCAGCCACCGGCCCTCACCCAGGGCTCCAGCCACAACAGCAATTTAGACGGAGTGAATGACTACTCTCAGGGCCAGTCCAGTTCAAACATACACAGGAGGAAGATGAAAACTGGACTGTTTTTTTCATTTTTTTTTTTACTTTATTTAT
The DNA here is from genome assembly GCF_902148845.1 of Salarias fasciatus. Lineage (NCBI taxonomy): Eukaryota > Metazoa > Chordata > Actinopteri > Blenniiformes > Blenniidae > Salarias > Salarias fasciatus. The sequence continues at coordinate 28,931,889 of NC_043746.1, read as the reverse complement.
TTATTTTTTTTATTTTCAAAAGACCCTTTCAAAAGAGATTCACTCCAAAGTGCTGAACAGAGACACTTGTGGATGAAAGCTCGGCTCCAGTGTTTCCATTTCCTGCTTCCTCGTTGGCGATTTGGTTACATTACACAGCTCGATGCGTCCCGGCCGCCCCGCCTCGTGCCGCGGGTTCAGAGCGGGAGACGGCGGCGAGCGGCGGCAGGTTTCTGCCGGCATTGTCATTACCGCGGCGTATTTAATATGTAAACACGCTCGCAGGCCAAGAAGAGCGGCTGCCAGCAATTCAAGGTGGGATTGCAAATTCATGCCATGTAATTAACACTTAAGAAAAAGGTTCATTAGTTTTTCATTGTGCTGAGAAATGCAACTGGTTCACAGTCGCTTGAATAGGATAGAATCTTAATTATGCGCGAATCAATATTTTGCATTAACAAGTCGGCTCTGTTATGTGAAAGAGTTTATTTGTAGTGAAAAACCCACGCAGGATCGTTCTCGCACTTGAAATATTAAAAGGCGAGGCTCCGCAGCCTTGTGAAAACGCGCTGTTTATCTTTATTTATCAGTGACGACTTCCATTATCTCAGATGATTTGTCATTGGCGTTAAACGCCGCCTGCCATTATGTGAACATCTTTGTTACATTAGCGTGTTGACACAACAATCCCAGTCAAACAGAAATCATGTTTACGCCGCTTTTAATGTGCCGCTCGGCGGGATTCTTCAGCGTTTAAAAACTGGTTACCCCCCCCCCAAAAAAAAAAAAGCCTGCGTTGCTTCTTGACAATGGAAATCGATGCCGTAATGCGCTTTGTGACTTTGAGGTGCCACGTCTCAAATAACTGTCTCTTCAATAAATCCAGCCTAATGGTTAAGTATCAATCGCTTATCGAGCTCCGTTGGAAATTAATTGAGTGGCAGGTTGATGAAACTGTGGGAGGACAAGGTATAAATTTTACAAAAGTAAGAACTGGCACACGTCCCCGAGGACCGTGCCAGGTTTTTTTTTTTTTTTTTTTTTAGTTCTTTAGGTTTGTGAAAACACAGTAATGTCAGCGCTGAGCTGCTGCCTCTCTGCAGCCTGCAACAAACTCAGAAAGCGCGGCGTTTTATCCAGGTGTGAAGACGCCGCCTCTCTGGACGAACACGTCCGCACGCGGAGAAACACGACTCGGTGTTTTGTCGGCGCGCTAATTGTCAAAGCGGCTTTCTGAGAAGGGCTGTAATTGCTGTGTAACCGGAGAGGCTGTCAGGGAGAGCTGCTGAGCCGATCGTCATCTGGCGATGATCTGCCGTCTGCGGCGGAGACGGACGGAGACGGCGAGCGGCTCGTCCTCGCCGGGGTCACGTTTTTCAAAGCGCGCTTGCGGATCGTACGTCCCGATCGAGCGGCGGCGGAGGATTTGCGTCAGACGCGACGTGATGAATGCACGTGTGATTGCGTAGGAGAGCGCATTTTATGCGAGGGTAAACGGCTTGTCTTCTTCCATAATGCAATGATTATGTAATCCTTGAAATATTGGTTACATCCCGGTTCCCCTGCTCGGAAATAGCTTGAAAGAAATTTCGGTCTTTGATCAGATAGAAAGTGGGGAGAAGAGTGGGCCGGCCTGCGCGAGCGGCGAAGGTACTCTGGCAGGAAATGTGATGGAATCCACACAGCCGCCGTCTGCGTCTGCTTCCTCTTTTCACCCTCAAAACTCCCAAGTCCCTGAAAATTGCCAACTCTCTTTGCAGAGTAAATCCCCAAAACTCACCTCGGGCAAGGTTGTTCTAATGGTCCCAAATTCCAGCGGGTGCAGCCGCCCCCCCCCCCCCCCCCCCCCCCCCCCCCCCCCCCACCACCACCCCCCACCCTCAGGGCCTCCTGCTGAGAAGCCGCTGTCTCTTCCCCTGCCTTTCCACATGGCACCGACCGGGGCCCAGCCCAGGTGAAGAGAAACCCAGTGGCTGATGAGAATGAATTTATTGATTTGACATATATAAACATCTGACTGGTCCAAATGGCATGTTTTATCATGGACTTCATCCATTATTCATCTCATATAAAATCAGGGCAGAAGACTCTCCTGTTAGACCCTGTATTTTCTCAAATTGAGGCTCTGCGGAGTGGAAACGCCGCCTTTCTTCAGGCAACTACAAATATATTTATCTGTATCTATAAAAAAACATTTTTTTTTTTAGTTTATTTTTTTTTTCTTTTTTCCAGTTGTTGTTAAAAAAAATGAATACCTTAAGCTGTAATAGAAGAGCCGCGGCCTCTGTAAGTTTTCTGATCTGTTTTGATGAAATTCCTGTGATGCACACGGTATGCAATTTTCCTATTGGTGAAGGGCGAGCCAGTCAAAGCAAATGCCCTTTCAATTCCATTAGCAGTTGCATCAGTCTCTTAATGGAGAGTAAAATGGCACAAGACCTTTTGCAGTACTTACACAATGAATATGAAAAGGCTTTCACCGAGCTCGCCAAGCTTAGTGAGTGCAAAACGGCTTTTAATTGTGTCCCGGCTCAGTGTCGGAGCATAATGCCGTAGTATTCAAGGCTTGTCGATGCTCTAATCAAAAAAAGATATTTTTTTCCGAGGAGCGAACATCATAGAAAACTAATTGGCCCGATCACCTGGGTGTCAACAAGGGACTTCAGAAGGTCAAGAAAATGTAGGGAAGTACGAACTCTGTGTGTCACACAGACAATAGCCGCTCCTGACAGAAAAAAACAGAAATAGAAACAGACAAAAACTCTCATATGGGAGAATGGTGAAAACTCTCACCTCACGGTGTGGAAATGGCGGCGTGGAGGAAGGCCGGCTCGTCTTTCTCTCCGGATCTTTGTTCAGGTGTTCTGCTTCACGCCCAGAGCTCAGAAGCTTGAGTGCAAAGTTAACTGTTGACTCTAAATTTCCAGTAGATGTGAATCCGAGCGTGAGAAACTGCCTTCGTCACCTTTCTGAGGTCCTATGAAACAACCACCTATGAAGACACAACGTTTTGAAAACAGTTATTAAAGTGAATCTGAATTTCAACAAAGTATTTTAAAAAAGCGAAAAAGGGAGTGCAAAGACGTGACGGTCTTTTATTTAATATCTACACTCCAGATGACCGGCTACTGCACCTGCATAAACATATGATGGCGGGAATCCTTTCGATTTTTGTTGGAGAACATAGCTGAACTGGGGCGTGAAGCTGAGGATCCAGGTACCAAATTACACCAGAGCATCAGGAGAGGCCTACTACAGATTTCCTTTAGTCTAACCCATCACAAGAAAACAAGGTGACTGAGTCCACAGGTAGAATATGAAGAGTTTTTAAAGATGAGCGTGATCATGCAAATGAGACAGTGATCATGCATATATGACCTCTGACCCCTGAGAAGACCAGAAGCAGGCCAGAGAGGCCCCCAGGGCCCAGAAAACCGGCCGCCATCCCAGAGCCCAGATCCGAGCCCCTCCCCCAGGCTGCTAAACTTAAACTGTCACACTTTAATTTACAACCAACACAAACTCCGCCCAGTATTCCCCACCCAGGACGCCAAGCTCGTCAAACCAATGGCGTGTGTGTTTCTGCGTGTTTGTCAGATCTAGGTACATCAGCTTTCACCGTGTGTGTGTGTGTGTATAATGTGTGTGCACATTTTAAACAAGCGAGCCTTTAGCAGATCAGGCCGGCCGTCGGCTGGGATCGGCTCCAGCGCCCCGCTGCCTTCGGCTGGATAAAGAGATCTGGAAGATGGATGGACGGACCCTGGGACGGATAAACCTGAAGTAAAACCTGGAAGAAGCTGAGACGGGAGCAAACTGCAGAGCCGATGACAGACGTTTTCAGTTCACTAATGCAACCCGCCCCGCTTTCCTCCGTGTAATAAGTCAGTCATCAGATCAGAAATCCTCAAAAAACCTGAGTAATAAGGAATTTGAATCAAAGCCTCACTCCTGGTGGTGTTTACATAAAAACGCGGCGGCTTCATAAAACTACATTTGATAGGTGCTGCAAGCATCATTAAGATGGGAATGAGTTTATCACTTCAGTTCTGGCATGAAGTATTAATCACAAAGGTCCTTTAAAGCATGTTGCTGATGGAGATGATGACAAGCTGACGTTGAGGAATTATGCAAAGGAGGCATCCGTCTTGATCTGATTTCAAAGCAAAGCCCCATAAACCACACAGCTGTTTCATCTGCCTTCCTAGTTAGTGAGACTCCACATTAAAGGCCAGCTTTATTCCCCACGTGTCTTGATGGAAGACAATGCCAGCCTTTTTTTTCTTCTCTCTCTCGCTCTCTCTCTCTGTCTTTTTGTTTTACAGGCTCGTTGTTTTGTGTGTTTATTCCTTTAAAAACGTGCTGTCCGACATATGCTAGCAGTGGTTGTTGTAAATGAGCGTGGTTTGATGCCAGACGCACATATTTCAGTGTGATTTGCAGAAGCGGCCAACCTTTTGACGGAGATATACGCCTGCATAATTAATTACCCACAGTCCTTGTGGAATCGGGTTCGGGATCTAAATACTTAAAAGGCAATAACTTGAAGTTGTGTGATACCTCAAAGGGTGTGGGGGAATCCGTGTCTGCAGGGATACCATGTTTTTTTTTTTTTTTTTTTAAGCAAAAGGCAAAATAGAGGTCATTTCAACCAGAACCAATCAGAGCTTCACAAGCCCAGGAACAACATGCAAACTCTGCTCTGAATTGGAGATGAAAGTGCGAACCGCTGGCCCACTGCACCACCCAGGTCCTTTCACATTGTTCTGCCGACCGCCGCTCCTCCCACACGGCGCTACGGTGAATTCACTCTAATTGCTCCACATTGTTGCAGTTGCCTGGCACTTGTCCTGGCGTGAAACAACCCATAGTAGATTTCCCTGCTTTGAAAATGTCAAAAAAAAAAACAGTGGCTTTTTCAGCGAACGGCGGCAGCGGCGGTCGCTCTAACGCGCCGCATGCAGTAGGTTTAATTCAGTTCATGGAGCTTTGTGTTCCCTTAGTGCATTGTGGGATTATACATTCAGATTTGCCGCATGTCAAATCCCACTCCTTTGAAGGTTTTAGTTTGGTGTTTTTCAAATTGTTATGCTCAGCGTGTGCTCTCACCTCAGAAAACGCTTCTCGGCGCTGTTCAGGTATCTCTCCTAACATGTTGATTCGTCAGAAATTGATTCAAGAGTAATCACAAACTGATGGCGGTGGAAGCGTTCGGAGCGGAGACTCGTCTCTGCGCTTGCTGTGCCCGCACTATTCCCCATCAACCCATAATGCACTGCACTCTGTATTATTCCTTCACGGGCTGGAAGTTAGCCTGTGCTGCGTTTTCAAACTCCAGCAGCAACGAGCCCAACAAGGGCGACGGAGACGTCCAGATCGATAGGCGGACACAAAGATAAATGGAGGCAGATTCGTGGAATATCTTTCATGTGTCTTTATTTGCGGCGTGTAATGAGAGGGGCAGATTGGACTCCCGTGTGAGGACGCAGCTTAAACGCCAGAGCAAATCGGCAGCTTCGCCGTCTCAATAAAAGTGGAGCTTTTGATGTTTTCAAAGAGGATTTCTGCTCCTGTTTTAGGAAAATCTTCGGTTTTCACGGGGGCTTGTTTTGATCTTTTCTGTGTAAATGATTAATAAAAAGAAATAATAAAATACTTTCTGGTGATTAACATTGTGCTTACCTCCATAATTTCATGTTTTTTTCTCTCTGAACGGCTCTCATTGCCGACTCAGCTTCATTTTCCCTCCCTGATCACTGACATTTCACCGTTGCATCAGTGCGCTCTGATTATATAAAAAATGCATCTGCTGGAAAGTGGAGTGGAGCTGGAGAGTGCTGCGGGCTCGTACAGAAAAAATATGGCCCAGAGGTGAAGTAAAACCAGCCAGTGTTGGTAGATAATCCACATTTCTATTAGCCTACTTTGCACTTTTCTAATAGGACTCACAGTCTAGGCCAGGAGACGAGGGGCGGGCGTCTTGTGTTCGTTATCGTTCAGCCGTGGCCTCCGCAAATTTTTCCAAACGGCAGCAGCGCTGCCACTGAGCTCGGGAGTGATTCATGTGGAAGGGTGTCAAACACAAGGCCCGTGGGCCAGGACTGACCCACAAGAGGCTGCAATCTGGCCAAACCATTGAGAAAATTTTAAACATTTCAAAGAAAATATTGATTTTTTTTAAAAATGATTTCTTAAAGTGTAGCAAACACAACACTGAGACCTGAGCTGAGGTGTCAGAGACGCTGCCATGAATGCTAGCTACCTGGCTAGCTATGCTATGCTAGCTGGCTGCTATCAAGCTAGCCTCAAAGCCATGCTGTGGAAAGGAGTTCAGAAATGCAACAGTTATAGAAGCTTTTTTTAGACAGATCACTGTTTCTTCCACCATTAAAACTGGCTCCATGATGAGGTTGTAGTATTTTTTGATCGTAGTTGCTAGTTTTTGTGAAAACGTAGACAGTTTCATCACATAGACTCTGCACCACAACAAAGAAAAAAAGCATTGAAATTTGAATTTAAAGATCATTGTGGCACTTTTTCACCAGTCCAGTCCTCAAGATGAAACCAGGCAGTTGTTTGTTTTTGACCCCCCTGATCCAGAAGGCTTTCAGGGATCGGCCACAAGAGTTAAACAAGAAAAAAGTCAGGTGATAATGATAACCATCCTGCTTTGGACTAAAACTGAGGATAAATCTCAGGGTTTTTTTTTTTTTTTTTATCATTAAATACAGGTTATTAGACTTTTTTCTTTTTTTTTTCTGCTCCAGGATTCATGTTTGACTAGATCTAATAAGCCCCTCTCCTGAAATGACTCTCGGCGTCCACGTTTTGCCTCGTATTTGCAGTGGGAATTAAATATTCCCGGTCTGTCCTCCTGCGCCAGCTGTGTGGCCTTTTGTCACGTCTGATTGTGCTCTGCGCTCCGCCTGCCCGCCTTTCAAGCGCTCGGCTCGTCTACCTGGCAGTCCATCTGTCCTTCTTCACAGAGAACTGATGTTCAAAAGGTTATCCAGTCATAAAAACATATTTATATATGCCTATTTGACATCATTACGGCGAGCAGTGTCCTTCCTTCCACCGAGCAGAGAGCAGCTTTACTGCCTGTAATCACTCTTATTACAATATCCCTTTTAATATATGTTTGATGTATTCCTGCCTTGAACTCCAGAGCGGTCGTACTGCGTGTGTGTTAGCCCAAAGGTTTTTACCTCCGAGCGCTGAAAATGATTTTTTCCGAGCTCTGAGTGGTTTTGGTGTTTCTTGCTAGCTTTGTGAAACCAAATGGCTCGTTTGTCCCCGTCCAGCAGCTTGTTTTATGCACAGAGAGAAGTGGAAGCACATGGACAAGGACAGGAATCGCATGGCCATTCAAGAGTGTTTTATTTATTTATTTATTTATTTTTTTTTAAGCTGTTGCTGGTGTCCTTTCAGCAAAGTTGTTCTCCTCATCCAGCATCGGTAGTTTTTAATGTCTCTGTACGCACGGACGGAGAAAACAAAGGTTAAATCATGCGCCGGCCTCCAGTGTTTATATGCTGGGGATTTAAACTCCTTTAGGCATGATAAAAAATTAACGCTGTCAGTGCAAAAACAACAGAAGCTCCTAAAAGACGCAAGTCCCAGCTTTCTCCAAGCCTCCGTGAGGCAAGAAAGACGATGCCCATTCGGGGCTCATTGGAGCAAATCAGAATTGTCAGCACTGTGGGTTTTTACCTTTTAAACAGGGAAGATGGATAGATAATCACCACATGCCATTCTGGGGGCCAATTACACAGCTTTGTGTGAAATTGGAAAACCTGTTCTCTCAGAGCTCTAATGGATGTTCTGGTCATTAGTTATTTGAGAGTCTTCTCTGGCTGTAATCAAACGTGAAACATTGCGTTAAGCGCCCATAAAAGAACAGCTGCCTCTCTAAGTGACCTTCTGTTTAAGAGAACCCAACTGTCAGCCGTGTGGCGTTTTGTGACAATTATTATGTGTATCGCCATAAAAGCGGCTCTTATTTCCCTTGTTTTTTTGCAGCGGTTGCATCTCATCTAAATGTCTTGCTCTTGGTTGTATTTACTTTTCCCAGTCTACTTGCTTTCATATCTTGCTCGGAAGGCAGACGAATAATCTTACACATCTGCTGTTCTCGTTTCACCGGGGGCGTAATTTTAATCAGCTGAATAATAAATGGCTTCTTTATTTTGATTTTTTTTTTCCCTCCGCTATTAAGACGACCCCGGTGACGACGTTAACGTGTCGCGGTTCTCTCGTCTCGTCCTCAGGTGACCATCTGTCCGCCCAGAAAGCCCCGCCTCCGCTTCCGCCGGCGCCGCCCCCGCACAAGCAGCATCCGTCCATCACCTCCCTGAGCCGCAGCTCACTGGCCAATCAGAGGAGCCCCAGCCCGCCGCCCACAGCCGGCCTGGCGGCCGACTTGCAGAGTACGGCGGAATGCGTCCAGCTGCAGGACAGCTGGGTGCTGGGCAGCAATGTGGCCCTGGAGAGCAGGTGAGTGAGCCCCGACACCGCCGCCGGATCCAACCGGATCCCCCGGAGACCTGCCACAGCACGGTGGATCCACTGGATCCAGTGGATCAGATGGATCTTGGGGAATCCAATTAATCTACCAGACACCCCACTTCTCTTAGACCCACCAGGTTTATGTGATTTCATGGGATCTGGTGGATTAATATGACCCACTGGGTTGATTGGGTTTGTGGATCCACTGGATCTCACAGGATCCGGTGGATTTACCAGATCCACTGGATCCTCCAGAATAATCAAACCCACCGGATTAATCTGATCCACCAGGTCCACGCACACGCATCTGAGTTTTACTTAAGAGAAATAAAAACAGCCATGAACTGACTGAGTGGGAGGAAGTTGCCGTGAGACGCTCATGTTTTGATGCAGTTATTTACCCAACATCTGTTCTATGGTTCACGTCTTGTTTCCTACATGGAGTGTAAGAGCACTCTGAATATAGGGACGTGTAATCTCAATGGAGTTAAATCCAACTGGCCATAAGTCGATGCTTTGAACTCATAAAACGAGGAACAACAATCAGTGAACTGAACCAGGCTGTGAATGCTGGAGATTACTGGAAACTCTTCACAATAAATGAAGAAATGAGTGTTTGGTGGAGTGATTCTTGGTTGAAATGGTGCTATTGATGGCAAAAAACATCAAGGTTCCCTCAAAAGGCAGGAGAGTTTAATATTATGCTCACTTTAACACATGCTCTCCTCTTTTCTCTGCTTCTGTGTGTAATTTTGAGACATAAATTTGTTGGTTTTGGCTTAATTTTTAATTCGTGCTGCTCGACTGGTCAGAATACAGAGTCAGTCTCCACATAACTCAGATACAGATAAATCATTTTTCATTTATTGTGTATTAAACCATTTTAAGGCATTTTAAGGCTCAATCAAGGATAGGGTTCATTCTGTGCCACCTCGGAGTTATAATAGCGGCGATAGATAAAGGAAAATAAATATTTTACTTTCCTTTCTGAAGCTGTCCGTCATCCGCAGAGCGCTCACACAGACAGGCGGTGGATTACACAGACGATGGGCTGCAGAGCAAAAAGCTCATTTCCCCCGGCGGCGCCAGTTCAGAGAGATTCGGCGAGGAGCCCCTTCCACGAGGAGAGCGCCTTTCCATGTAGGCGCTGTTATATAAGGAGAGTGACCTTGTATCCGCAGCCAGTGAAGTGGGAGGATGGTGTGTGTGAGGTGACCATCGTCAGGACTGTTCTCAACCCGCTAAATAAACCGCCGTGTGTAAACTACTCGGGTTTATCTCATCAATTTAAGGGTTATGTTCAAGTTAAAGCTCATCCAAGTCATTCTCACATTTTATCTTATTAGAGGGAGATTTTTAATTGGTTGTGCTCGAGTTTTGATCCTCATTTGGGTCTAATTGTATTGATCCATCACAGATTGGCTTTCTGAAGTCACCAGTAAAACTCCACTGCACGTGAGAAAGGCCGCGCACACTCAGTCAGAAGAAGCAAACTCCGTGAAGAAATCTCCTTCAGCTGGGGATTAAACTGGGAATTTCACTGCGGGAACAGTGCAAGCTACCCACTGCACGCGTGTGACCGTCGCTGACACCAGTGGACACCAGTTACAGCCGAGTCGGCAGAAATTCCAGCACAAAAGAATCCTAAATCTCAAGAGTCACTCGCCGTGTTGACGTTTATTAATGGAGCGCCACCCTTCCAGGATGAGAATGTAATAAAATGCAAATTTACTCCAGGGTTTAAAATATTTAAGAATGGCTCATTTTAAGTCCCGTTTTTCAGGACTACACCTCATCAGGTGAAATTATTACTCCACGAATTGTGCCTGGCTTAATGGAGTTCCGACTGGGTTTGATTAATGTGGCCCGGGTCTGCCCTCGGTTCAGAATACCGAGGAGCGTGCGCGCCGGTTTTCTGCGTTTTGCGCGCACCTACAATTAAGCCTTGATTACTAGATTAGTCAGAGTTCGAGTGAGAAAGAAAGTGCGTGATTAAAGTGAAGTAAACAGCAACGAGCTTCCTGGTGAAATCAGAGAGGTTATAACTTAACAAGAGCCTCGGTGAGTGGATTACACGTCGCGGCGAATTCTGCTGCGCAAGATGCCACTTTGTCCTCACAGCCGCTGCCAAGTTTGGCTCCCGAAACATCAGATACATCTTTCTTAATCAGTGAGCTCAAAATATCCGATCTAATGAAGTGTGCTATATTGCGCCGTGACTCAGAAACGGCCTTGAGTAGATGATTGCATTCCAGCCTGATATTTCCCTGGCACAGGCTCGCCTTTCCGGCGCTGGGATGAATGTAAACTTTGAATTTGGTCGGTGGCGGCGTGAAGAAACAGCCTCTTATGATCTGACTGAATCAATCGGGATACGTGGTGACAGCCTCACTTTCCGGGGAAGATGCCGTGATTGAATGCTAACCGCGCCGTGACCTTGAGCCGTCTCAGCTGTATCGACAAAACAATATGTGCGCACCTATCATCAGCCCGGGCATAAATCACCGCCGCCGCCGCCGCCGACTCTAAATCAAGTGGCTGTCAGTGGGTGGGAACCGACGGGGGCCGAAGGGAAGACCCGCTGCTGTACGTAATTACACATGTCACCAAAATTACCAGGCTGGGAAATGTAAACAGCAGCGGAGGAGAGTATTCATTAGGCGGCCTTCGGAGGTTTTTGGGGGGCCGAGCCGGCGTGCAGGTGGCCTCGGGAACCGCGCTCTCTAACACAGCCCGCTTTTATTTCCTCCGCGGCGCCGCCGGCGTGCGCCGTCACGTGCGCGCAGACAGTGAATTATTCCGTACAAGGCAGTTGATTAAAAAAGTGTCAAGTATAAATCACAATGTTATGATCCCGCCTAATATATTCCCCGCGACACGGCGACCTCCTTGAAAGTAAAGCTCCCGTTTGACAGCGTTAGATACTCTTACGGCAATTAGCAGTAATGAATAATGTGTGTGTAACCTCCCATAAAAGTGTTGGTCTTAAATGCGCCAGTGTGCTAATTTGACTGGGTGGCGGCGAGCGCCGGCGCTGGATGGCTCTCGCTGTTGTTCTCGGTGAGTGAAGTGCCGCCGCCGCCGGTGTAACGGCTGCTCATTACTGTACGGTGAGTGGGTAAAGTCGCCGCTCCCACTGTGATCATACTGTCAGCGCTGCGTCTAAAACACTGGGCTTGATTTCGCCTCATTTACTCCCGCAGTTTAGTAGAGATCAAGCATATGCATTAGACAAATGGAGACTTTCTTTCTTCTTCTTCTTCTTCTTCTTCTTCTTCCTCGCTCCGACGTCAGCCTGCGTCTCGCCCGGAGGTTTTGTTTTGGGGGGGGGGGAATATCAATGCGCGCATAATGCGACCAGACTGTTGTGCCTCAGCTTTTGTTCTGAGCGAGAGGACTCAATTTAAAGGGCTCAATTAGCTGGCAGCAGAGCAGTGGTACTACTTGGCACCGGCCGCCGTTCTCTGGAGTCGCTCACATCTAAAAACGTGAGAAGTGCTTTAAATCCTCAGGTTTCCACCGCTCGCCGCTCACACTTCCTCTCTGTGTTTTCAATTAGAAATATCACTCTCATTTTTTTTTTTTTTTTTTTATTATGAAATGAATTTCAATGTGTCTCCGGGGACCCAAGCACATATGGGGCAATTATACGGGAGCGGTGCTTAATCATTTCTTTAAAATAGCTTCTACAGTGTGAATGAAACCTGTATTGTTCATGTCTTCATGGAGGAAGTTATATATGCTCCATACAGCAGCCCACACACACATATATATGTCCTCTGGAGAACACTTCACATTTTAAACAATATGCTCAGTAATCCAACGCCTGGAGGTGCATCTATCATTCAGCTGAAATGAAAAATTCAGTTTTCTTGTTGCTCATCCAGACAAAAAGGCTAGATGGTTCTGTTTGATTGAGACTGAATGATTCAGAAAAATAACTTCATGAAACGTTTGGAACTCTGTTGATTTGTAGTGATGAATTTATCCTTTAGAAAGAAGGACTTAAATCTGCCTTATTAAAAAGAAATCTGGTTCAAGTTCATCACTTTATCCCGGTGTTTCACCTTTTAACCAAAGTTTCTTGGACATGCATGAACCACACAACTTTATTCAATGCTACTTTTTCATCATTCCAACTTATTTTAACCCTTTTTAGAGCACTTGTTAAAATGTTCTCAAACTGGATTGAACATAGACTTAATGATAAATTGAAGTATAAAGACAGCGCGATAGATATGTGAAAGCTGATGAAGAGGGCATTTCTTTCTTCATATATTTCTGAATCTCAAACATAAATGAGTTGCAGACCACTTCAGTGATTGAATAGTACAAAAACATGCATTTATTAATCAAAATGCATTTTTTCATTTCCAATGTCATGTAATGATGAAGGGTTCTTAATTTTTTTTAAATTAATTAATTAACAAATGCAAAAATATAACATTTCTAATGACATTCTATTATTTAACTTCAAGTTAAGATATGATGCAGTTGAATATATTTGCTTTAAATGCTTCTTCGATAGGAACTATTTCCCTCTGAATGTATACATAAAGTTTTACCAACCTGTTGTCACGTCTTTTGTACACTGAGTTCGGCAAAATGTTATTAATATAAAATATTATGTAAAAATGTACCTAAAACAGACCCTAATAGGCACATGAAGAGTCTGTTTTCCATACTCAGGCGTCTGCTTTGTGACTTTCAGTACCAGTTGAGTCATAACCAGTTCTTTTTTTAAAAATTTTAAAACACAGTTTTGATCATTTTGCTTGAAAGCGAGTTTCAGAAGTCTGAAAATCTTTCTGGTAGCGTCACATTAGTCTTTATTCTCGGTTCTAAAAAAAATAAATAAATAAAACTCCTCTCCCCACTTCATGTTTTCAAAGAAACATAAAAGAGAGAGAAAGTTTCATTGTTGTTGGCGGTGTAATGCATGTAGGCGCCTGCTCTTACATATGTATGTCCTTTTGAGCCCACTTGAACATTTCCTGCACCTCGACGCGGCGATGAGATTCAACCGGAGGAGTCGTTATGACATTTCCGAATGAGCCTTTTGAAGGCCTGCCCAGCCGCACGGTGCAGTTATAAATGTCCTGTCAATCCTCATTGGATCCGTGTGTCAGGGGAGTCCTCCGCCGAAATCAAATTATGCCTCAGCTCTAAAGTCATCATGTGCTACAGTGTCCCGCAGACACTACATTTTCCTGATGAAAAATGTGTTAGAAATGTTCTCGGGGGTGACGGAGGAGGAAAAAAAAAAAAAAAACAGCAGAGGTAATCCAAGGAGGGAGGTGTGTGTGTGTGTGTGTGTATGTGTGTGTGTGTGGACTTGTTTGTGTGGGACGGACATGTAAATCACGAGTCAGACAGTCATGCTTCACATCCCAGGAGGGCAGCTGAAGTTTTTTTTTTTTTTTTCTTCTCTGATTTCCTGTTGCACGGTGTCATGATTGCAGCAGGACTGATTAGTCATGTGTGAGATATCCGCCCAGCGGCGGCGGCGGCAGCCTTCCCGAGCAGAGCGCCGCTCCAGCTCGTCTCCGTAGTTGGGTACCAGCCAGAGTGGACGCATGCTGGAGACAAAGTGGTAATCCTCAAGACGCTGAGATTCTTCTTTTTTTTTTTTTTCTTTTTCTTCCTTTCTCTCGTGTCTTTTTCTTTTCATTTATTTTGCCAACATTTTTAATGCCAAGCGCACATTTCTGTGGTGATTCCAGAGTTCTGCAATGTTTCTCTTTGATTTTCAGGCTACTGTTTAAACTGCTGCTGCCGGCAGCATATGGTGCATCCTCTCCAGGAGCTCTGCCAAAATGTGACTTTATGAGGAGTTTATTAAAAAGCAAGAACATGAACTTGAAGAGTTATTTTATTGCATTGTTTCACATGTACCAACTTAAAATGAGAATAAGCTAAACACCTAATTTATTCATCCATATGCAAAAAACTGCCGCATGCACAGGGAGACCGTGCAAACTCCTCTCATAAACATAAACAGAAAACAACCCGAATCAAAGCAGTCGTCTGTCTATAAATGAGTTCCACCGACTCCATCACACAGACACACACTCTTGAAACACACCATTTGTTGTTTAGCCTCAAGCGCTCGTTTTTGCCTGTGGGAGAACATGCAAACTCCACACTCAGAGTTCAAGCTGGGATTTGATCTGGAGACCTTTTCCATGTGAGGCAAGGCTGCCAACCACTGCAACAGGTGCTAACCACTGTCAAATAGGAGGCCCGCGGGCCACAGCTGGTCCACAAGAGGTTCCAGTCTGGTCAAACCACCAAGGACATTTTCAAAAATTCAAAGAAAACTGATTTTTTTAAACATTTCTTCGGTAACAGAAACAACAGAACAGTGACAGCCAGGCTGACATATCACTGATGTGGCCATGAAAGCTAGCTACCTAGCTAGCTATGAAGCTAGCCTGAAAGCCACGCTGTCAGGGGGAGTTTGGGAAATTGTGCAGAATGCAACAGTTTTTTGACATTTCACTGTATTTTACTCCAGGTTTCTTTTGAAATTGGCTTTATTTTGACATTGGAATCATTTTTATTGGTAATTTTTTTTGTGAAACTATAGATATTCTCATCCCTCTGTGCCAAAACACAGAAAAAGTTTCAACATAAAGGATATTCGGGCTGTATTTTATTGGTCGTCTGAGGATCAAATCGCTCTGAATGCGGCTCCTGAACTGAAAACATGTTCATCACGTCTTCATCAAACAAAAAAACCATTAATCTTCAGACACTGAGCTAATCTGCAGCAGCATGCTGCTGGTCGTGCTAACCGCTGCTGTCCCTCATAATTAAGTCACAGACTATTTGCCTGCAAAGTCTGGAGTCAGACTTCAAAGATCATCGTATTTGTGCACAAAAGACGAGCCCCTCCGCCGTCTAACCTCATCAAACTTGTTAAACACGATAAACTCCACGTGCAAACAATCTGAGCTCGCTGCTGGAGCCTCTCGAGATGGCGCCACGCTGATCTCCGTGGGCAGGATGGCACGGAGAGGCCCGGCGTGCGGCTCTGGCTGCTCCAGCGGCCCCCCTGTGGAGAGGGCAGGTGGCGATCCGGAGGCGGAACCACGTCCTGAAAACAAGTCGCCACATCTGCAGCCTCGTCTTCTCCCTCCTACTGTATTTGAAGCGGCGTGATTATTCCAGCTCTCACCTTGAAATGCTAATGCTAACGCAGAGCAGTGGCTAATAGGCAGATTACACGCTGGCGGGGCCGGGGCTCGCATTGTTTCCGCGCTGCTCTCTCACCCCTACAGCTGGAGCTTAGCCGCAGACAAATCCACCCACTCATTGTTTGGTCTTTTGTCCTCTGCGAGGATGTTTTCAAATGTCATCATGATGACAAGCGGCGTCGTGAGAGCGGCGCTGGCCGCCGCTTTGTGTCAACGAGGCGGCGGGCGCGCACGCGGACGCGCGGCCGCCGCGGCCGACGCGCAGCCATTCATCGGCTCGCTGTCCCTCTCGCGCTCACACGATTGTCCCGATTGTCTCCCTTTCCCCGCTCGCTCACAACACGCCACATTGCCGTGGCCGGGGCCGCCCGGATTAGCATAGTAATGCGCCTTGTTGCATCACACTGGCTGTAATCAATTACCGCCGGTCATCCGGCGTCTATAGCTGCAGACATTTACACCAGTCTGCCGTTTGTTAATCATGTCCAACAGCATCTCATCTGCAGACCCCTTCAGTCTGCTCTTTAGAAATATAAGACGAGGGGGCAGATGTGAAAACAATCAGTGCCAGAATTACTTGAAACGCCAAATGCAATGAATGTCTAGCGGAGAGTTTGCTTCACGTATACGGAATCTCGCCGCTCTCGGTCTCACGCCACCTCCTCCAGTACGAAGCTACAGGGCTGTAAGCGATGGAAATACAGCTGATTTTCCACTTTCAGCCCCCTGCAGGGCGCCATATGTTCCTGCTAATTGACGGTGCGTCCATGTTGTTGGTAAATTGGGCCGAATTGCAGCAATAAGATGTATTTTACATTCATTCTAAACGCTCAGTAAGAGGCGCTTCTAATGATTCTCTCTTACATATCACAGGGAAAAAAAACAACCTCTGTATAGATTTCTGCATTTATTTACAGGTAAACTCCCCTCAGACCCTCTGAGTAGTTATTTATCTTCCTCCAATAGAGAATGTAACCCTGTCAGAACACACACACACACACACCCCCACACACACACACACACCCACACACACACACAGGAATCCATGTCTCCTTCTGTCTGCCTCATCACATTTGATCCCTTTACACGAAACTCCCCAGGTAGAAGCATGTCTATTTGTCTGCATGTGTGTGTGTGTTTGAGAACATGAATGTGTGTGTGTGTGTGTGTGTGTGTGAGACGCTACACGTCTGCCGCTTCAGACGATGTGCAAGTTCTGACCTCAATTCGTACCCAACTGTGCATTCCAGAGTGCGTGGCAGCTGCAGTGCAGATTGTTCCAGATTGAGGAACGCGAACTCGTGGCGGTTCGTCGATGGCGCTGCATTGTCATTCCGCCGCCGCCGCCGCCGTAACCTTTAAATGGAGTCCCTGTCTGATCGTGACAGCACGTGCCCGTCGGGTCGTCCAGGAGCCACACCATCCAAATCTGACATTTGTTCTTGGAGTGCAATTGATCAGGGAAGTTTTACCGCCGAGACGTCCTCGCCGGGGACGCCAAATGCCAGAAATCTCAGGGACGGCGTGGAAATAGGAGCGGTGCCTGCTGGAACCGTGTGGCGTTCGACTGTCACGTCTGTGAAAACTGGAAACAAATGAAAACCAGCGACACAAACCCTCTCTTATCTACATCTCTTCTCAGATCTACAGAGAGAGAATTATCAGGATACGTCTGCTTGGCCGATGACGGCTTTTAGAGCGTCTTCCTCCCACTAACATCCAGATGGTAGAGCATCTTCCTCCCATTACCTGCTGAATGAATCTGTCGTGCGTCTGGCCTCAGGATTTGTTGAACCCTCACATGTATACAAAACATTTTTCTGTTAAGACACGATTAGCATCAGTCTGCAGTCAGAAATCTGAAATCAATGTTGTCGTCACAGGATAAACAAAAAGTCCCAGAAATCTCAGCCAGAAACTATGAGGCATCATTTTTGGTAAAAGGTTTTTTTTTTCTTCCACACGTGAAAAAATTGATCCGTCATCACCGAGCAAAGCTTTATTACAATAAAACAGGGACAGATGCTTCTCTCTGCAGCGTTTGAGTCGCCCGGCGGCCGGACCTCTAATCAGCGAGGGTTACTGTATTGATTTTCAGCCTTTAACTGCTGAGAGATTTTTTTTTTTTTATTATTTATTTTTTGCTCAATTAGCCATTCTCAAGCTCTTTAGCGCAGAATCACAGCTTCACGGGATTAAAAAGCTTTTATAAAACTTACATGGAGACGTCGCAGATGCCTCACTAATAATTGATGAGCAAACACCGCTTTATCGGTTTATTGGTGTATTTAGATTAGCGGTTGCCACGGCAACCCGCCCGTCCCCTGGGATCTATGGAGGACATAAAGCAGGACTTGTGTTGAAGTGCTGTGTAAGACTAGTGCAGGCGAGTGCAGATTCAAGAGGGAGAAAGCAGACGCTATCGTCCTCTGATCCGGAAGATTTAACTCAGTGATCGTCTCTCACTGGTTCAGTAGCATCGCTATGGTTGTATGTATTGTTTCACGGGCTATTTTGAATATTTAAGCTTATTTTTATAAAGTAAGTCAGGTTTAACCACTAGATGAAAAGATTTGACTAGTTAGAAAGACTATGTTGCCAAAAGTATTTGCTCAATCACACTCCTGAACCTTCCTACAGGTTCATATGTGTGTGAAGGCAGGCGAGGCGAATACTTTTCGGGGGGGAAGATGCTCTAAAATCCCAACACACCGACAGCAGCAGGCATCTCTTCCTGCATATTTTGGTTCGCTATTATAAATATGGACGCCAGCTAATCTAACGCAGCGAAGCATTACTTCAAAACTGTTTTCTTCATTTAAATTCATCCAACAGTGGTAATGTATTCTACACTCAGCTCAGTTGTGCAGTGGTTGGATTTCCCGCAAAAAAAAATCCACCAATTTACAGTCGTGGATTGGAATAAGATTTGCAATGCATGGTCAACCTGTCCGTTTTGTCTGGACGTCCCCGTAAGCCTGGAGGCATTTGGGCTTTAATCTCTAAGTAGTGGCAAGAGTGGCAACAACCCAGACAGCAAGACGACATTGAATAAACGTTGATATTTCATCAGAACCATCAGAATGGTTGATATCAATTTTTCAACCATAAATAAACATTGAATCATCATTGCAATATAGATGGAACCTGATGTTGATGACTATGACATGGAAACAACGTTGATTTATGATCTCCGACTGTGGTTGATTTAGCATTTATATCTGGTTGATCTGGTGATGACACCACTGTTGATAAACAGTTGAAGAATGGTTGACCTCAAAAATACATTGATTGAAAAACCATCGATTTATGGTTGACATGGAGACTGCATGCAAGACAACATTGAATAAATGTTGATATTTGATCTGAGCTGTGAGACTGGTTTATATCGTTTTTTCAACAATAAATAAATATTGAATCATCATTGCAATATAGATGGAACCTGATGTTGATGACTATGACATGGAAACAATGTTGAATTATGATCGCCGACTGTGGTTGATTTAGCATTTATATCTGGTTGATCCTGTGATGACACCAGTGTTGATAAACAGTTGAAGAATGGTTGACCTCAAAAATACATTGATTGAAAAACCATCGATTTATGGTTGACATGGAGACTGCATGCAAGACAACATTGAATAAATGTTGATATTTGATCTGAGCTGTGAGACTGGTTTATATCGTTTTTTCAACAATAAATAAATATTGAATCATCATTGCAATATAGATGGAACCTGATGTTGATGACTATGACATGGAAACAATGTTGAATTATGATCGCCGACTGTGGTTGATTTAGCATTTATATCTGGTTGATCCTGTGATGACACCAGTGTTGATAAACAGTTGAAGAATGGTTGACCTCAAAAATACATTGATTGAAAAACCATCGATTTATGGTTGACCAGGAAACGATAAGCTTGCCCGGGAAATATGATCGAAAAATAGATGATGTATTGTTGCCTGGGAGATCATCGCCTGGACACTGAAGCCAAAGCACCAGGTAAGCAGACATTCTTCCATCTATTGTCAAAAATCTGGGAATTTCTATGCATACGCCGAGGTTATTGTAACAAATCTGTGATCCAGTTTCGATTTAATTTGTAAACTGTGCGATTCGAGGCAAACTGTAGGAGTATGGAGATTCTGTGCCTGTAACAGTCCACCGGCAGCTGTCGGTTGCCCCCTCCGCCCGTTGGGAGCACGGCTTCGCAACGGGGCATTCGGGGGACCCTGTCCCGCTCCCCATTCGGGACCAGCCGGAATGGTTAGCGGGACCGGGTCAGCTGATCGCCCCGCTGCGAAGTCTGGCCGTGGCTGCCAGCACTGCTATCTTAAATCCATCATCAGTTGTGGTGTTCTGATGATCTAAGGGCCCGGTCACACCGCCCGAACTTTGCTGGAGTGTTCCTGGAGCGGTGAAAAAAAATTAATCACCGCTCGTAACCGTTCACCACCGTTCACCACCGTTTAACAGAAGTTTGCCTCCGTTAAAGCCACGCCGTGTACGCTCGGCCACCGCTGATGTTACCGGAGGGGCCCTCCCACCGCTCCGAAAGTTTTGAGCTGCACAAAATATTCCGAGCGGTGAGGAGCGTTGAATTTTCCGCCCCGGCTCCACCAACGCCCAATCCAAGTTTGGCACCGCCAGACGCAAGTTCGTGGACGCTCGGGTCCGCCAGGCCAACGCAATCTGGGACGCTGGACCACCGCTGCTTGGCTGCGTTGCCCGGGCGGCGATTAAACGTTGCACAAACGTCGGTGGAGCGGTGAGAAGCGTTCTACGAGCGGACAGGGGTTGCTGGAACAGTGGAATGGAATAATAAATGAAAAAGGTTGAAGTAATATTTATAAAACAGTATTTTTTTCACAGTTGTTAACACCAGAACAGCCAAGACGTTCTGACAGACCTTTTGGGTTTTTAGAATTCTAATAAATCTGTTAAAATCATTCCCCTGTCCTCTAATTCTTTGACTTTTCCTAAACATGTGTCTTGTATGTTTTTCTGAAGCAAATAAGGTTTCTGAAGCAAATAAGGTCCTAACAATGACACACATAATATTACAAAGCATTTATACCTCCAAAAGATAAAGAAGACGCACTTCGCGT
The DNA here is from genome assembly GCF_902148845.1 of Salarias fasciatus. Taxonomy (NCBI): domain Eukaryota; kingdom Metazoa; phylum Chordata; class Actinopteri; order Blenniiformes; family Blenniidae; genus Salarias; species Salarias fasciatus. The sequence continues at coordinate 28,911,091 of NC_043746.1, read as the reverse complement.
TGCTTTTTTTCTGCGATTGATTTGTTTTGGTTCATGTGCGCGCATCTGAACAGGGAGCTAGCTCTGACAGCAGACAATCGGCCAAAAATATCAACCCCCCCCCCCCCAAAAAAAAAAAAAAAAAAAAAAGACAATAAAAAGAGGCATAACAGAAGCTTCAGCAATGACACAGGAGGTCAGTGAGGGGGAATCGGATGGCGGAGACGTGTCGGACAGTCCAGTAGAACCTACAGCGGCGCATGAAGCGCTCACACGTCACCTCCAGGTATAGAGAATTACTGTAGGCTACTGTCAGTTTACCACTAGATAATAATAACATAAAATTGTGTGAAAAAAAAATAAACTAATGTGATAAATCTCTACACAACAGTGAACACGGTAGTTGGAGCACTGCAGCTTCTCCAGATGTGCCAGTTACAGATTCGGGTAAAATATTATATCCTCCATCAAAGTACAGCAAACCAAGTGTTTTTCGTTTCCAAAAATTAATTTGAGAACGAACATATTTTCTGAACAAATACCTTTGTCCTGTCGAGCCTGCAGTCCCAGAATCAAATGAACAGGGTCAGACAGACTGTGTGTGTGTGTGTGTGTGTGTGTGTGTGGGGGGGGGGGGGGGGGGGGGGGGGGGGGTCCGTCCTGGTGCGCAGCCAGGGAGACTTATTTTACAAATTGATGTGCGTATAGTGTGCGTGTTTATCAAGGAAACCAGTGCGCAGAGTGTGAGAGGTGACAGCTGCGCAAATGCGCTGTAAAAAGTCAAATAAATTTTAAAACCTGATTTGAGGCATTAATACAGCAGACATGAGGCATTAAAAGGTTTGCTGATCCTCTTGACTTAATATTTTGTTCATTTATGTTAATTTCTAATACATTAGATTACAGAAAAACAACCTGCTGCTGTGCTCCTGCGCAAAAACACTAAAAAATGTATGATGGTCTGGCTGATCGTTGCAGCCTTTGGAGGGGGTGTAACATCAGCGGTGGCCGCCGAGCGTTTACGGCGTTGCTTGAACGGAGGCCAACTTCTGTTAAACGGTGGTGAAGGGTTACAAGCGGTGATGGATTTTTTTCACTGCTCCAGGGACCCTCCGGCAAAGTTCGGGCGGTGTGACCGGGGCTTTAGCTTGTTCCATGTTCATTAGCATATCTGGCTCCGTCCGAAATCTTTGCTTGATCTTGCTCGCTATTTTTGTGCGCGTGTGTGTTGGTGTGTGTGGAGTAGCCACTGTCACTACCCGATGTAAGGTCTCACTGTTAAAAACCCCTTCTTAACAAGCAGGCCCGCCCACGGCTGGTCAACATCTCCAGATGCATTTATCAAATGTGCAGATGCATTTTGCAAATTCCACAGACACACTATGTATCGTTAGAAAGCTTAAATTCTCATGAATCCGTTGGTATAAACCACTTTCAGATGTGATTACCACAGCGGGTAATATTAACACATTTGTCCAACAAACAGCAAATAAAGTAAACAGCGCAACTCACCTTTGGAGGCTCATAACTGATCATAGATGAAAATATTCCAGCAAAAACTGAAACAGTCCAAACGTATGCATCCAGACAAAGCTAGAAAGTATAGCATTTTGTCCAAAACATGTCTTGAAAGAAGCAAATAATCCAGAATTTGACACGCCTCCGCGTGCACATCCCATAATAATCCATAATTTTATCAGATCTATGCCTGTCTATCTATTCCTTGGACTGCTCTGTTTCGTCCACACTCCCGAGCCAAGGTACCGCAGCCGCACACTGACTAAAAGCTCGCTGCGCGTCTTCTGAAGCTCTCTGGCGCCCCCCAGGGGAGGCGCGCCTCACACTTTGAAAACCGCTGGTTTAAGTGATAAAAAGCAGATATTGTACGAGCACTTTTATTTTTCAGAGCTTTAAACACCATTATATTTTCTGAAAGTTACAAGGTTTCAGACATTCTGTTGCACTGCTTCTCTTCATTTTCAGTTGAAATTAAAGCAGGCTATGTAACATTGTCCACACGTCCCTCTATTTTGTTCTTCGTGTAGGTAGGCGTGGGAAAAAAAATATTTAAAAATGTGAGGACCAAGCAACAACCCAAGGTTCTCCCCTGAGAACCAGACAAAAAATATTATGTGTAACCCTGTATCTAGACCAACATTAACATAGAAAGTTGCAATTCCTGTGGAATATGGGTGTGAATGCTGTGACTGCAATTTCAAAAGAATCATGAAAGAATTGAAAGGTTTATAATTTTTTTTTAATTAAACAAATCATCCAGCATTCAGACAGACAGAGAATATTGACAAGGGTGAGCTCAGGTAGATCAGGCATGGCAGATGACGTTGGAGGCTGTTGGTAAGGAGGTGGAAAGAGTGAAAAGAGAGCAAATCTGGAAAAACAGACAACCCCCCCCAACCCTCCACCAAGATAAATTGTTTTTTTTTGGGGGGGGGGGTTGAATACAGGTGCACATTCTGGCAATGTTTAGCAACACTAATGTTTGCTTTTTCCTTTCTCTTACAGATCAAAATAGAAAACAAACTTCACTTCAAGAGAAAGCAAAAAAAAAAGGTAACGAAAAGCAAAATGGAATCACGGTGGACAAAGAGACGCAGGGTTTTGTCTATGGTAAAGGCTTGTGAGTCAGAGATACTCAATGACTTTGAAAAGCCAACACTGAGGTGAAAATTTCACCAGTAGCAAAGGGCCAGGCAGCTATAGGAGCTGTGAGATCAACAGTGGGTGAGAGCCATGCATCATTGGATGCTGCGCCTGAGTGCACATCAAATTCCAAGCATCATCTTGATCCAGATGATCATCACTATCAAGAAGATGATCATCTTGATCATGACGATGATCGTCTGGATTGTGATGATGATTATCTTGACCGTGATGATGATCATGACACTGATCATTTTACTCATCACCATGATCATCATCAACATGATGAAGATGTGGATCATGTGGATGATGATCCCCCAACAATACAAGTCTTAATCACAAGCCTTAGATTCTGGGCGTCAACATTTTCTGTATCATTAGTGGCACTGACTGCTCTCTTGAGCATTTTGCGTGCATTTCATCCCGAGTTGCCAAAAGATGCTCGCACAATTTTAAGGACACAAGGTGAAATACAAACAATAAAAATAGAGGGGGGAGAATATTATCATGTTGGCCTAGCCACAGGATTGATGTCAAGACTAAAGTCTCTGAAGCTGCCTGATAATTTGTCTAAAATTAAGCTCCAGTTTAACATTGATGGTCTGCCACTATTCAAAAGCAGCAAAGTTCAGTTCTGGCCTATCCTAGCAACAACTAACCTACATTTGAGTAGATCCCCATTCCTTGTCGGCCTCTTCTGTGGCTTTAGCAAGCCAAAAAGTGTCTTTGAATTCCTGGGCCCATTTGTTAAGGATCTTGCTGACATTCTAAAAAATGGAGTTGTTCACAATGGGAAGCAGATACTGGTTGAAGTGTGCTCATTTGTGTGCGATGCCCCAGCTCGGGCTTTCATAAAAAATACTAAAAGCCACAATGGTTACTCTGGATGTGACAAGTGTTTTCAAGTTGGTGAATGGCACAACAAAATGACCTATCCAGACACAAATGTCAAATTGAGAACGGACACAGACTTTAATTCTATGATTGATGAAGACCACCACTTGTGTCAAACACTGCCCCCACTTGCTGGTCTGGTGAAGATGGTGACAATGTTCCCATTAGACTACATGCATCTATGCTGTCTGGGGGTAACTAGGAAGTTGCTGTATATTTGGATTAAAGGCAGGTCACTCGCCACTAGGCTGCCCAGTAAAACAATTGAAGATATTTCCCTAAAGTTGATGAGACTAAAACCTTATACACCTGCTGAATTTTCTCGCAAACCCAGGCAACTGTCGGAAATAGATCGGTGGAAGGCAACAGAGCTGCGGTACTTCATGCTTTATGCTGGCCCAGTAGTACTGAGAGACATAATTCCCCTTGCAATGTACAACAATTTTATGTTGTTTTCAGTGGCCATGCATCTACTGTTGTCTCCACAGTCATCTAAACAGATAATTGATTTTGCTCAAGAACTGTTAATTTCATTTGTGAGGCACTTTGGGCAGTTGTATGGCAGAAATGAAATAACATATAATGTACATCAGCTGACACACTTGGCAGCAGAATACCATCTCTTTGGTCCATTAGACAACATATCAGCCTTTCCATACGAGAATTACTTGGGTCAGCTGAAGCGCCTGTTGCGCAAGCCTCACTTGCCTCTACAACAAGTGATTAAAAGGCTTTCAGAAAAACCTGTGCAGACCACAATCTCTGTCAAGACAGGACACAAATTCATGCATCCTCACCATGACGGCCCACTGACATCTTGCACTAGACATGGAGAGCAATACCGCAAGCTCCAAACAGAGAAGTTCACTTTGTCATCCAAGTCTGGGGATAACTGTTTTCTGATTCTTGACGACATTGTACTTATTGAAAACATTGTCAGGATCCCAGAGGCTCAAGAGACCTTTGTCATCTTTCGAAAGTTCACCAACAAAGAGTCCTTCGCCCAGTATCCGTTTCCCTCTGAGAGGATTGGGGTGTTTACAGTTTGGGGGCTGAACATGGCAGTCAGTGTGGCAAAGCTTCAGCATATTGTCAAAAAGTACATACTTTACCCTGACAAAACACAATTTATTGCTGTCCCAATTGTCCATACCAATTAATAAAGACATGAAGTTTCCAAAAACTTCATTTGATCTGTCTGATAATTAATGAAATCGGTTCCCTTTTTTTTTGCTTGTGTGTTCAATAGTCTGCCTCAAGATGAGTGAGAGGACAAACAAACAATGGTACATAGTTAAATTTAGTAGTGGTGCTGTAGAAATTATTCCAAACATTTGGATTGATGGGGATGAGGTGTTCTGGCCCCCACTCAACCCCAAGGACACCAATAAGCTCCATTCAGTCATCCGAAACAGGGAGCAGCCAAGGCCTGGATGGCAGATTCATAAGCCTGTGAAGGTCCTCAGCAGCCATGGTGGGTTTGACTCAGACGTCTGCACACAGGTCCATGTTTGAATGATATGAAAAATATTGATTACATTATATTACATTATAAACATTGTCGTCAATAATATTAAAATACTACAGGGCCTACACAGTATATGAATGTAATTTTTTGTTCTTGACATTAACTGTACCTGGATGTTGTACTGTAATGTAGGTGACCATGCTGAGGCAAACAAATGGCTGTCCAGGTATCTCAGCGGAGACTATGACACAACAGACATTCAGTCCGAAGACGAGTGTACTCCTCAGCTGAAAAGAGCAAGAAGGTGATACGATCTGTTAAAGTTAATACAGTTTATTGATGTACTAGCAGACACTTCTGTCCACAGAAAGGTGTTAATTGAATCATTTTTGTTGATGTTTGGGCCAAAGCCTTCGGTTTCCATGCCTAACAATTAAATGTATAATTTCCTCACTTTTGTCGAGGGGTTTGCAAATGCTCAACCTTTCACATATTTCATGTTACCTCTGTGGCATAAATGTAAATGTGCAGTTCAGGTTAAGCTTCATTACCCCTTCTGTAAACAAACAGCCACTTGATTTTCTAAACTGAATGACTCCACAAAACATGCTAAATGTGGAACATGCAGATCAATTTTCACTAAAAAAGCAAAGAAAATGCCAAACAAACAGTTGTGGGTGTAGCCAGATTAGAAGTGTGTTTGAGGCAAAATATAGCCCATTTGGAAAACAATTGGTTTACTAACAACCACTATCTATCCGCATACCTGATGGTTGCCCAAACCCTGGTAGAATAGGTCGAGGGGGAGTTTGACTAGTACTTGTAGTCCCAAAAAAAAATCATTTAAAGGGTCAGGTTTTTTGTTTGTTCAGGAAATTCCTCTCTCTTTATACGTGTGTCTTTATATGTGTGTGTGTGTGTGTGTGTGTGTGTGTGTGTGTGTGTGTGTGTGTGTGTGTGTACACATCCATATGTGTGTATGTGTACATAATCAAAATGATTTCTCCTTTGTGGACTTATAGGCCGAATCCCAGATATTATTCAGAATCTGACAGTGGTGAAACCCAGGAAAGACTCCCACAAGCCCCCAGAATTCTGTATCCAGGTAAATGTGCGTGCGTGTGTGAGTGTGTGTGCACGTGTGTATAATGCAAGATTTGGCAGAGCATTAAGAATCTGATTATCATCTCGTATCATCTCCTCACCTCCAACCATCCAATCAAATCTAGCCTCATCTTCCCCCAAAACATATGAGACCCTCCAATTTGGTTGTCTCTCTGAGGACCTCTTTCAGAAGAGTTCTGTCTCTGGCACCTTCATGGAAGAGTTCCAAAGCCAAAGTTTGCTGGCCTCACCAACTGGAATGCAACTCCCACAGGAGTCATCTCCTGCAGGTATATTTTAAAAAGAAACATTTAAATATTGCAATTTTGGAAATTTTAAAATTCAAACGTGCTAAAAACCCTGTCAAATGGTCTGCTTTCTATCCTCATATTAGTTGCGGATTCAAGGGACAATGCACAGCAGGCCTTAAAAGGCAAGTGCAACAATGTTATTTCATCTTTCCTCTGTGCTTTTCACTAACAATAAGCCGCCAACTTTCAATAGTTCAATTGACAAATTGCACATAAACTAAATATTTTAGTTTATAGGCAAAATTAAGGACATACTTGGGATCAAACATGTGGGACCACAACTCATGTCACCACTGAACTGAGATAGCAGAATTGTTAATGTGAAATACTGTCCTTGGAGGGCGTTTCTTCTCAACTACATTTACACTGTGGAACAAAATTTGTTATGTGAGCTGGGTATGGTGTAGTTATGTTGGCAGAAAAAGCAGATCTGCAGAACTGAGAATACTGAAACAGATCTTTTACATATTTTCCTACATCTAAACATGACTGGCATTTCTCTCTCTCACCTTATATTACACATACAAATAGTTAAATTGTTGTTAGATTGTTTATAAGAAAGTTAAAATGAATGGGATTCCAAACCACTAAATTGTAATACAGGGTGATGGAAAAAAAAAAAAAATTAGAATATTTCTACATATTACTGAAATTTCTAAATTCAGTGGGGTGGACACTTATAGTGCATGTTTTTCAACAGATGTGGCGATGCGGAGACTCCTTACTGCTGTAAGTGAGCTGACCAAAGAAGTCAGGGACCTGCGGCAGGAGTTCCGAGAATTCCACCAGTCCTGCAGGTGTGGCCAGGCTGTAGCGCCAGTGGGACCTCAGCTGGGGGTGCCCTTCGGCTTGCCATTGTGCAATTTAGAGGCACTAGACCAAGCAGAGGCCGCTCTGCAAACAGAGGACAACCAGGGAGCAATGGTAGGTTTATATCCACATTTTAAGTAATGGAAAACTCAAGTGATCCACAATTAAAACAATGAAAGTAATACAATACATGTACATATGTTCAATAATGACAGTATTTTTATATTAATAATTAGGCCTATTTGAATTTGTATTTACTCTCAAACGTATTGATTCCACATTAAAGAAAAAAAAGGAATTACAATGCCAACACAATCACTTTCACAAAAATGACACTTGTGTTTTTTTTTTATACTTCTTGTTTGTGTAATACATACCTTTTGTTCTGATAGACTGTACTGCTTGCCAAAATTGGAGGGACCACTGTGGAGCTCAAAATCCGGAGGATGCTGGCATGGACCCTCACAAATGAGCTAGCTTCTGAAATCAACTGGGCTGGGAAAAAAAACAAGGATCCATCCAAACAGAAGCGCCCTTTCAGAGAGCTGGCTCTCTCCAAGTGCATGTTTGGTGAGTACTGTAGATTATTCAATCGCTTTAGCCTAGTTAACTCGAGCATATTTGAAAATAGGAATATTAATTAAATAAATCTCAAGAAACTAAAATTACACTGTAGTAGCTAAGCCCAATGATATGCTACTGATGGGCTTATGTGACAAACGCGCCACGCCGACTTACAACTGTGGTCACATCAGCCGTCTCTCGTTTTCGCATGGTCAAGCCAGCCGCTCCAACATCTTCACTGCCCAGGGGCCTCATGTACAAAGACATGGATGTCCTACTAAAACATGGCGTACGATCAAATCCAGAAAATGTTGTTCGCACAAAAAAAATCCAGATGTATGAATCTGTGCACACGCATGAATTCAAGCACATGTATTTCCCAATCAACGCGGAATTGAGCACACATGTTGGAGTACCCAACCCCTCCCTAACCACGCCTTCAATTACATAGGCAAATCATGTTTAAATAAGACATGAGATTCCTGCCTCTGCACAATCAGAAAATTAAAATAGAAAGAGTGAGATGATTTAAAAAAAATTCATGAAAGCACATTTGACGCACTACTCACCGAAGTGTCGCACTTAAGATGTTGGAGCGGCTGGCTTGACCATCCCAAAACGAGAGACGGCTGACGTGACCGCAGTGACTTGCATTACTGTATTACTGGAACTCTGTAGCTGTATGGGGCTGCACAGTGGCGTAGTGGTTGGCCTTGCAGCAAGAAGGTCCCGGTTCAATCCCGAGGTGGGCCTGGGATCTTTCTGCATGGAGTTTGAATGTTCTCCCTGTGCATGCCTGGGTTTTCTCCGGGTATTCCGGCTTCCTCCCACAGTCCAAAAATATGCTGAGGTTAATTGATTATTCTAAATTGCCCATAGGCGTGAATGTGAGAGTGATTGTGTGTCTGTATATGTAGCTCTGCGACAGACTGGCCACCTGTCCAGGGCGTCCCCTGCCTTCACCCGAGTCAGCTGGGATAGGCTCCAGCACCCCCCCGCTACCCTAATGAGGTTATAAAGCTGTGTATAGAGAATGGATGGATGGATGTAGCTGTATGGTTACCCATTTCCTTATTTGCTTATCGCATGTCCACAGAAAATGTCCCTTAAATCCACTAACAAAACACAAAACTTCAACAACTTTCGAGCTGGTGTTGCAGTCAGAAACCGTTTGTGCTCTAACCTGTCAAACCACCTGGCACATCATGTGTAGGTGGTCGCTCAATCAGTGTCCGGTGGACACACAGACATAAACAATCAAAATAAAATGGCAAAATGGCCATAGCATACGCATTTGCTTTTTCAGCGGCTAACTTTGCATTTTCTTTCTCTTTTCTGTTTAGATGCTCTTGTTCTGGAGGGAGGAACAGCCACACAATTTGAGTTTGCACAGGTGGTGCAGAAGTGGCTGCGCTACGCACCGGATAGGGCAGGGGGGACTGGACGCTCTAAGTTGCCTATGCAACCGACTTCTTAAGACTGTTCTTCTGTTTTGTTCTTGGCATTGGTTGCTGTAGAAATAATTCTGGAATTCCTGAAGAAGTTGTTCAAGGGAAGGTGGGACATCACACACGACAATGCATGCACGCACACTCACACGCACACGCACACACACACACACACACACACACACACACACACTCCTGAAGTTGTTCCTTTTTCGTTTGTTTTGTTAAAAAGTTCAATTAGCATAAATTGCAATAAAAGTTATTTTGTATTTTAAAGTCATCTGCTGTAATCATTTGATTATACAGTAAAATGTTTTCATTACCTTTCCACATCCTGGCTGTAGATAAGGCAGCACTTTTACCATTTAAAATTAATTGAAACCACATTGATTTATAGTTGAGTAGACATGTCAATGTTGTTTCAATGTTCCTGATGGTTGAAATTCCATCGAAATACCATTGGTCTGTGGTCAGAATTCAATGTTGTTTCAATGTTAAAAAATGGTGCAACATGATGTTGAATCAACATCAGATTCCAACGTTGATTCAATGACTTATAATTGAAAAAATAACATTGATTCAACATAGTTTCAATAACTGCTTGCTGTCCTGGCAACGTTGTTTCAATGTTCCTGATGGTTGAAATTCCATCGAAATACCATTGGTCTGTGGTCAGAATTCAATGTTGTTTCAATGTTAAAAAATGGTGCAACATGATGTTGAATCAACATCAGATTCCAACGTTGATTCAATGACTTATAGTTGAAAAAATAACATTGATTCAATATAGTTTCAATAACTGCTTGCTGTCCTGGCAACGTTGTTTCAATGTTCCCCATGGTTGAAATTCCATAGAAATACCATTGGTCTGTGGTCAGAATTCAATGTTGTTTCAATGTTAAAAAATGGTGCAACATGATGTTGAATCAACATCAGATTCCAACGTTGATTCAATGACTTATAGTTGAAAAAATAACATTGATTCAATATAGTTTCAATAACTGCTTGCTGTCCTGGCAACGTTGTTTCAATGTTCCCCATGGTTGAAATTCCATAGAAATACCATTGGTCTGTGGTCAGAATTCAATGTTGTTTCAATGTTAAAAAATGGTGCAACATGATGTTGAATCAACATCAGATTCCAACGTTGATTCAATGACTTATAGTTGAAAAAATAACATTGATTCAATATAGTTTCAATAACTGCTTGCTATCTGGGAAGGCTTAATTCATTTACTTAAGAGCTTTTCACGTGGGGTTTAAAAGTTAATAGGACGATCACTCCGTAGTGCATTTGATTAAACCCTCTTAATTACCCCAGGTATAATGGGCTATTAGCAAAGGCCCAGTTGTTAAAGGGCAAGTGGGAGATTATTGTTTTTATGAGGTACTTTTTGTTCACCTTTTCCAATGTCATGATTGCTCTGGATGTTAGATTATAACCCGGCTCTTCCTGCTGCGTGATACACATGAGAGTTGTAATTTGGTGATTATTTTTTCATGTAGCTCAAATTAAAAGCGGACCTCGCGTCTTGTTACTGGGATTAAATCGAAAATGTGGACAAACAAAGGGAAGTTTGTCGCCCGGCTGATAAAGAAGACGAAGAATCCGGTGTTTTGGGTTTAACTATAGCTCCCCTCTCCTCTCTCCCTTCTCTCTTCTTCCAGGCACTTTCTTTTTAAAACGGGCACAGGAACGACGCCTTTCTTCGGCGCGGCGGCTCCCGGTTACACCATGGCCACGGGGACGGTGTACTCCACGCCGGCGCGCCCGCTGCCCAGGAACAGCCTGTCCAGGGGGGCCTTCAAGTTCAAGAAGTCGCCCAAGCACTGCTCCTGGAAGTGCACGGCCCTGATCGCCGTGGGCATCGCCGTGCTGCTGTCCGTCATCCTCTGCTACTGCATCGGTACGGCGCTTTCCCCACACCGTCTGGCCTCAAATAGCAAACAGCTTTAAAAAATACTCCGTTAAATGTGCTTTGAAAGGAAAATGTCAGACGAGTAAACTGTGTCTTTTTAATCTTTTCATCCTGACCCCCGAAATGAAAGCTTAAAACTTCACCTGCTTTTCAAGGAGCTGAGGTTTGATTTGAGGTCTGACCTATATCCCCAAATCTTTAAAGGTGCTCTCTTCATGTCCTCCTTTCAGTTTCAATCACGGACACACACCGGTGCCCTCCTCCTTTATCTCTTGTCTTACTTTCTCCACACATCCCTCCCCGGCCCGTCCTCTGTACGCTTGGAGACACATCATTCTCATCTGTTCGAGGCCACACTCCGGCTGGCCTCTCACCTGCGGCCGCCTTTCAAACATCCCGAGGCAGCAAAATTGAAAAAGTTCTCTTTATCTTCATCACACCTTCCGCTTACAGGGTTCAGCTGTGGAATCGCGCGGCGAGGCGGTTCAGCGGGCGAAAATCTAATCTGTGAACTCTTCACATTACCGCGCGCTCTCCGCCGGCGGGGGGCTCGAACAGGGGGTTTCCGAAACGTGAGCAGGAGTTTCGGCCGCGATGCGCCTTCGGCAGAACTGTGAAATCTGCTGGACTCCAGCCAGCACTAACCACTGCCCCACCGCGCCAATCACTTTAACTTCAGTTCTGCTTGCCTGTGTTTTATTAAACAATCTTTTTTTCTTGATTTCTTCCCAAAAATGATGCGATGGGAAAAGATACTCCCTCCCCCTCTGTCCTCTTTCAGCTCCCTCACGTCCCCCAGGAGAGCCCCGCCCCACACATTGAGCACCATGTGTGCCTTTCTCCCTGATTTACAGGAATAAATAAACACATTAAATCAATATTGTGACTTTTTCCGTCTTCAGTGGCCATAATTTCGCAAATAACACGTTGTGTTTCTTGCTCAACCATCCAGTGAAACTGAATTAACTCTTGTCAAAGCTCTGCTAAATATATCGCCCCTGAACACTTTTGTTATTGCCTGATTAGTAGTTGCAGCGAAAAGCAGTCATCCAAATACATAAAAACCAGATTTTTTTTTTTTTTTTTTTTTTTTTTCAGTTTAAGGTCGAGAAAACATGGCGCTGTTATCTGCAGTGACATTAGACAGTCCTCCGACATGTCGTCCGGTCACATGGAACAAATGATAGGCATGCTGTCTGGATTGAATGGAGATGACATGCCTCTTAATCTGGATGAAGCTTGATCTCTGCCGGGAGTCTTTCTATTTCACCGGTTTTTCCCATTTTTTGCAGCAATTGCAGATGTGCTGATACGATTCAGTCGAGTCTATCCGACTAAGCTCTCAGTCAGATATGCAGGCTGTGGCACAGTCTCCGACAAGACATCCCTGTCTGGTTCCCTTTGACAGCGGGCCGTGCATCATCTCCACCCTTCTGATCCCAGTTCATAAAACGACAGGCCGCTCGGGTCCTCGGGGGTTTGTGGTCAAACAGAAGCATGGAGGGGAGGTTAAAGTCAAAGTTTTCAAGCTGGAATCTCAAGAAGCAGTTCCACAACATGTGACAGACGTCACAGCAACATTTATGTATTTCTGCTAAAAAAAAAAAAACACTTTGAAGCAAAAAAGGGGGCGTGTCCCAGATTTGATTGACAGCCTCGTAGCGAATGTGTGATCAACATTTTTGCAGTGTCTCGTGTTTTTTTCATCCCATGTTTTTCTCACCTCAAGTTTTCACGCAGACGCACGTCAGAAGTGATCTGCTGATGGTTTGACTGGATAAAAACCAGTTTAGGTGTGATGTTGCACATGAATGCTGATTTACTAACAGGATTGCGTCTGACACACGTGCAAAAGAATTTACAACCAATGTTAGTTTATTTGTACAAAGACATGACATCTTAAATTAAGCTTTAAATTGTGGCCGCCAGTCAGCATTTTGTGGCTGTAAAGTATTATTTTGATGCCACCATATAGTAAGTTGATGCCATAAAGTAATGATTTGAAGCTAATAAATAGTAATTTGCAATTAAAAGATAGTAACTTGTAGCTACTGAATAGTCATTTTTTGCTAATAAATAATAATTTAAGGCCAGAAATAGTCATTTGTGGCCACAAAATAGTAATTTGTGGCTACTAAATAGTAATTCAAGGCCAGAATTAGTAATTCTTGGCTACTGAATAACAATTTGTGGCCACAAAATTGTAATTTGTGGCTACTAAATTGTAATTTGTGACTACTAAATAGCATTTCTGTGACCATGAAATATTATTTTGTGGCAAAAAAAAAATTGTAATTTGAGACCCTAAATAGTAATTTCTTACCGCTAAATAGTCAGTTGAGGCCATGAAATTCTATAATGTGGCCATAAAATAATAATTTGTGGCCACTAAATAGTCATTTGTGCCCACAAAATTCTGTAATGTGTGAAAAAAAAAAAAACATAATGTGTAGCTCCTACGTGATAATTTGTGGCTACCGAGTTTAAATTTGTGACCAGGTTTTTGTCTTCGGCTCTTTATATTTGTCTTAGAGAATATGGAAGCTCTGACGAGTGTTCCACACAGTGTGTACCTGAATACATGAACGGATCTGGGTTCAGTGCAGGACTTGACTTAAAGCCTCTGAGGCCGAGCGTTCGGGACTCGGCGCTGCGTTCAGTGAACACAGCCCACCGATTCTAAACAGGGTCGGATGCATGTAAAGCTCTTATTGAGTCACTCCTGTTTGCACGGGACGTCAGTCTCGCTGTTATTCTTAGTAAATCGCCTGCGTCAGGCACACGGGCTTAGCGGCTGTGTGTCAGGATCTCGGTAAATCAGAGCTGCAGTGGTCCATCGTGGTCTGAGGTGGGCGCTGTCTTTTTTTTAACATTTCACCTCATGAACGGTTTTCTGTTCACTCATGATGCAGCACGGATGGTGAATCTTGTCCAGGATCACCTCATTTACCTCCTCTGCTTACATAAAGCATCACTCGGCGAACCCTCTGCGTGCAAATAAATAAATAAATTTCTTCTGTTTAGCGTGATTGATCGAATCCTTCAGCATATCGATCGCTGCTGGACAGTGATGATCTGCCAATCAATGAACGGAATGATGGTTTCATCCTCAGACGAATCCGCTTCAAACACGTTTTGAATATTTAGGATTGACCTGTCTGGATGACAGCGTGGCGAGAGCCTTCTCTCCGGCGCTGTAACGTCAGTACGGCGGTATAGAGAAAGAGCGTGACGCCGGCTGTGCTGCAGAGCTGCATGAGCGTCTGAACTGGAGGCAGAACGAAGACACGCCCCCCCACTGAATCCTCACACACGTCCGCATTTTACTGGAAATGAAGAAATATTCACAGGTTGATGTGGGAAAATACTTCAATAGCGTGATTTTTTTTTCCCCTTTTTTTCTTTTTTGGGACAATTATTTGGCACAGTTCAAAAGATAAATAGCCAGTTAGTGTACATTCAGAAGATAAAAGCTGGAGGAATGTATTTTTTTCTCTCTTTTTTTTTTATTTCCGGGGATCTTTAAAGAGCACCTCGGCCCTCGAAGCCTTTGTTGTAAAAGAAGCAGAAACACACCTATTGTGTCACAGCGGAAAAGCTTTAATCTCCGTCAGGAAGACAAAGTAATGCTCATCCTCTCCTCCTCCGTCCTTTGGGCATTATTTCCAGGGAGAATGCTCCTGAATGTTTTGTTGTTGTTCTTGTTATTTCTTGTTGTTTTTACGGCGCGCGCCGCCGCTGACTTCCTGCTAACCTTTAGAATCTTGACCACAGCAATAAAGCCGATACAGATTCATCTCTCCTCGTGCCCTCTCTTGTCATCCCGGCCCTTAATCTTTACGCTCTGCCTCTCTCCCTCAGCGAATATATAAGTATTCATCCAGCGCGCAGGCAGGGGAAATGTGACACAGTTGTATAAGGAGAAATATGGCGACGCTGGGAAGATCCTATAACCAGTGTTTTATTGCCGAATGGAGAGGGAAGTGCTCTGTTGGAGGAGAGGTCATAAATGTGCTATATCACTATCAATATTCATCATCCCTTTATTGACTTAACTGTTTTGTTACTTGTTGTGCTTGATGATTCCACCTCGTAAAAATTAGCGGTGCTGTATGTACATATAGACGGATATCTGCATATTTACCGGGGCTCCCCTTTGTGCAGGAATCAGTTTCTATTTTTGTTTGCCTCTCATGAGCTTCTGCTCGGAACAGATCCGCTCAGTTTACGGAGGGAAAATGTGCCGAGACAGTCATTTGTTCAGCTGTTGTCACTAACAGTTCTAGCAGATTGGATTCATTTACAACATTTTCATCCCAACAATCACCAAGTTGTTTAATTGTAGACCTGTCAGATGTTTGGGAATTGTATTATTGGCCGGGTGCCAGAGTGTGTGGCTGGTGCTGTCTCTTGCTCGCTGTGTGTGTGTGTGTGTGTGTGAGAGGCTGAGTTAAACAGATGCAGCCCTCTGCCACTTGCCTCAGGTGTCTCGGAGTGTTTCCACTACTTCCTCCCTCTTTCATCCGCCGCCAGTTCACCTGCCAGGTGCGGCGGCTCGCCGAGCGGCGAGGTGTGCTGGCGCCGCAGAGCCTCTCCTCCACCGTCGACTCACACACTCCCATTAACTCCAAGACAGACGCATCCGCATCCATCACCGCACCGCCTCACCTCATCTGTTTCGTGTTATTATCAGGACCTAATTCTCTATATCTCCGTTTTTGAAGTTTCATCAATCAGCATGATTGAAAGATTTTGAATAAATCAAGTCTTGACAGTTATTGTGGAGAAATGGCTACATTTTTAAAAAAAATACATTTAAATATTAAGAAATCTGTAAATTATAAAAACGTCTTCATGTCTTTTGAATGTGTTTTTGTGCTGGATGTGCATGAACTGCACGATAACAGCGCTGTGACTGAACGATGGGTTGGGGTTAAGGTTTCGCTCGTCGACTTCCATCGTTTTTTAAGGTAAATCTTTTGCTTTCTAAAGCCGTGAAGTGCAATTTAAGGAATTATTTTTTTAAACACTGACCTTTAGCTACTTTCTGATACTGAGTACGGATGAGGACTTATTAAATTCCATAAAGCTTAATTCACACTTCATTATGCTAACAGCATGCGAAGGCCGCCGCCTCCACACACCCTCGGCGTCAACGCTGCGTCACCTCCGCCCGCCGGACCGTCTGCAGGACGACTGCAGACCCAGGTGGCTGCTCCCGAGTGTTTCAGTGACACGTTAATCATGCTTAGCATGTAGCATCGCGGGTGTGTCTTTAGCATGTAGCACGTAGCATGGCTCAGAGCGACACACTGACCAGTTGTGCTTCTGACTCTGCTGCTGGTTACGTTTCTGGCGATGAACCAGCCGTTTTTCTCCTCCCCTTGATATTTTGCAGTCTGTCTTTCTTTGCGCTTGTCATTAAATTTACAGACTCTCCAGCCGTGTACGTTTGCTAGTCTCCTCCTTCGTACTTGCAGGTGTTGGACGATGGTCCATCAGGATGGTCACCATGGTGACGGTATCAGTGCTTCCCTGGTAGAAATATTCCCCTCTTTTATTGAGATCACTGTACAGGAATCCTTGATCTTAATGAATTCACTATAATTAATTCAGAAGAAATGCAAACGGGTCGGCTACAAAGGATCACTTTTGAAAGATTACAGATAATATAAGCTGTCATGCTTCAGAATCAGTTGAGTTCAGGTTAGATTTTTTGACTGACTTAACTTGACTTGAGTAGAATGATCCCAAAAATTGGAGGCGTCCAAACCAGCAACAGCAGCTCCTGCAATTCAGATGAGGCGGACCTGCTGAGGTGAGGCTTTCCTCTTCCAGCTCTGCAAACTGGCCTGATTGGAAAGATTTCAGCGATTGTTCAGATATGTGGAGGCCAATCAGGACCCGGTCCAGCTCTGATGCTCTGATTGGATGCAGGAACACCATGTGGATTTTTGGAAATGCACTTTAAATTGAGCTGCATAAACAAGCGCTGAATGTGTTCTTACTGAATGTGCCTGGCTTCGCCTTCCGCCGCCGGACTAAATATAGAGGCTGTATGGGCTGTTCGCTGCAGTCTGGGGCTTTGGAAGTGTGCTCCTTAAATGATTTCTTAGGATGAGGCTCATTCCTTGTGAGAAAATTGGGAAAAGAGGCCGTCCTACTATGAGTTATTTTCTGTTTTGTCGAATAAAGTGAGAATCCTGACGTTGCGGGACGCAGCAGGAGGACGGATGGTGCTGCAGCCTCCACTCCAGAGCCTATCTCCATCCCCTCTTTGAGGAAACGGCTGTTTCTCATCCTAATCGAACGCTACGAGCCTCGTGAGACGACCGCGGGGAGACACAAAGCCGGCTTCTGATGCCGCAGGACCCAGAGAGGCAGGAGGGAAGAGGCCGTGCCGGTCCATGTTTTGGGAGGGATGCTGCTGATCCATTCAAGGTTGATGGAAACACAAACCCAGAAAACAGGAACTTCTGTGGCTCGCCTCCTTCCAGCCGTGCAGTTTAATCCCTCTGGGAGCTTTCTGAGGAGATGCAGAGGCAGGTTCCAGCATAAAACAGTGTTTATCTCAATAATTTCCAGCCTGCTACTCTCCCAGTTCTTGCTGGCACCCTGTGACTCCAGATGGGCCACCTTTCTCCCCGCTAAACGGCTCCGCTGTTCTCAGCGACGACAGCCATCACAGCGATGGTACCTGCATAAATTACTCCCCAAACACGATCTCTGCCAAATTTCCTCGTTTTATTTATCTTATCTGTGAAGGAGGGAAGCGTCTCTCGTGGGGAATGGCGCACACGCTGTTTGGATTTGCTGTGGGTGCAGCCGGGAGGATCCACTTGTTTGTGGTGAGGACGGCGAGCGCGACATGCATGTCAGAGCTCAAACAAACATGTTGTGAACTTAGGAATCCATCCTCCCATTAATCTTGGATGTAAATGCTCCACGGGGCGGATTTTGACACGGGCGATTAGAAGCTCGGGAAGAGGAATTTCTCCTGGCCCATAAATATTAATTGAACTGGCCTCGGCCGCAGGAATAACTTATGTAAATTCATAAATTGAGGGCTATTCACCTCAAAGCAATTTGTTGATGAGGTAAGTGGGAGCGGGGCCGCGGTGCACTAAGAGCAGTGAAGAGGGCCCGGCTCGCCGCGCTCCACGCCACGGAAAGGACAGAAAGGCAGGAATCAAGAGCCTCTGCACCTGAGAGGGAGGAAAGGGGATCAGGAATCAGCCCAGCGGAGCCGGTGGCTCCCATCAGCCTCGCTTATTCATCCAAAGGGTTTTTCTTTTTGTTTTTTTGTTTTTCTGGCGGTGTCAGTTTTCACGCGGTATTAATTTTGACTTGCTGGGAGGAGCCCCGGGGGAGCCGGAGTCCGCCCGGGAGCTCGTCACTTCCACGAGGTCAGACTCATCACTCTTAAATTGATTAGCCTGAAATTTAATAGACCTGCTCATGAAGCCGGCAGGACGGATCCCGGCGTTGTTGCTAAACAAGAGAGCTGAGTTTGAACGGCGTCGATCCCCCGATGCTGCCGCTCCGCGCGTCACACACTGTTAGTTCACCACCGGGTTCATTTCAGTCATCAGAAGAGTAAAAGAAAATAATTATCTACAAAATCAGAAGCTTCCAAACTTTTGTTTGTCACTCTCACTGAGTTTTCTGAGCTTTTCTTTGTGGTGGAGGATCTGAGCATCCCTGAGCGGCCCAGCTTCGGCCCACGTGCCTGATGTTTGACACCCAAGTTCTGAATTGTTAATACTTGTGAATATAATGGTTTGTTTCTGTGTGTGTGTGTGTGTGTGTGTATGTGTGTGTGTGTCTTCCCACTGGTTCATAACTCTGAGCCTTATTCCGACTGGCAAAGTCGAAGTAATAAAAACTCAATTTACTGCAGCGTTCAACATTAAACCGCAGCTTCCGAGACCCGCAGGTTCCATTTTTAGGTTTTAATGTTGTTTTGACAGCACGTAGATATTTTGTTTCCATTTCAAAGGCAGGTACGTACAGCTATGCTACAGCGTTTCCTCTGCTTCTGAAGCCGCTCTGTTCTCCAGAATGGAATTAATGCTCCCAAACATTTGGATTTATACTCAGAGAGCAGGAGGAGCGCTTCAGCAGACACATCCAGACTGGACGGACGGACGGACGGACGGACGGTTTCATGACCTGGTCAAATCTTAAAAATATTGATAATATTCAAGCAGAACTTTGCAGATTCCTTTTGTTTTTTATCCGTGGGAAAGAAAAGCATTTCTCCTCCGTCAACATGAACTGGCAAATATTGATAGGCTGAGCCCGGCCGGTGAACCTGGCGAGCGTCACCCATTACGGAGAGCTTATTGCCTGTGGAGCTGAGCGGGACCGGCGCTCCGTGTTTGTGGAGGCATTGTCTGCCGCTCGGCGTCTGCACGCCGTCCCGGTGCCTGCCAGTCAGCTTACAGCAGCTTGAAAGGGGATATTTCACTAAATAATTTTCATAAATACGAGATTGGCTGGGTAAAAAGATGGAGCTACTTTTTTTTTTTTCTCCAGCTAATACTCTAACCTGCTTTAATTTCCTGCTGTCAATCATCGGCGGGAGTCGGTGTCACTTCTGTTCAGGCGGTGGGTGTTTCACTCCCAGCTAATGCTCCGTGTCCTCGGTTGATCCTTGTAATTTGGGGCCCGGCTTAGCAGATTGTGTTTTCTCTGGATCCTTTCCTCGGTGAAAAGTCCAAAAAACTTGTACACTGACAGAACTGACAATACTTGCACAGCGTGTTTGCGCTCGGTCTCAGAAATAAAGGAGGGTATTTTGGAGAATGATTCAAGCATTCTTTTTGCAAATCGTGTCAAGATGCAGCCTCTTCCCCTTCGTTTCACTGGAGTGGAGTAAATATAGCATATGACTCAGGGCAGCTATACATGCAACAAAAAAAAACAAGCCAAAAAAGAGACAAATGATCAAATAAAGTTAGATCTTGCAGCTTTCACACTGGCAGCTACCGTCTGAGGGAAGTCAGACTTCATGTCCAAACTATTGATAAACCAGTCAGAAACTGTTCCTACTGCTGCTGTTGTTGCTAGTTGGCTTCGCCGGAACGCAGATTGATTTGGACAAGCAGCGTGATATCGAATAAATGTGCTGCGTACCCAGAAATGATCACTAAATGTTAAAGCCGCATTATTTGACTGAAATCCAAGGCCGCGGCGCCGCCTGTTCATTTGATCCATCAAGGACGACCGCCTGCTCTCTCATGCAACCGATGCCAAGTATTTTCATCTGCGGGCTTTTAACAAACACACACACCCTGTTTCTTAACAAAGTGTCTCCTGATAACCCGGCCACGCTAAGTTTTCCATCTCGCTTTTTGGTCTGCCTCACATTTGATATTCTCCCCGGCCCCACATCCACCTCTCAAGTTATTTGCTGCAGTCGATATCCATCTTCCCAGCGAGCGACGGGTGTTGCTGAAAAGTTCCTCCCGCAGATCAAATGGTCGGAAATCAAGATGCTTCCTCAGCATGTTCCCTGGCTGGT